>NC_080175.1:5173331-5317036 GCF_950295315.1 Erinaceus europaeus
TCACCCTTGGAAAAAACGACTATGCAATCATGTTCATTATTTCTCCGCTTCTAATATGGTCTTTGGTGGCAGACTTCTATTCCTCCTATTACCTTGTTCCAAATGTGAGCCCGGGCAGCTGGCTCTTTATCTTGCCTTGCATTTTCATGATTTATATAAATACTTTTGCCGCTGTATTGTATTTTATTTTTATCCTTTGCATTTTATTGGTGCCAAACTACTCGCACATTTCCAGGGCTCCCATGCGAATATTCCTATTTATTCCATGATTATTTATTGAAAGCTATCTCATGCTCGGTTACTTTGCCACTTTCTTTTGCTTTAAACATTAAACAGATGCAGTATATTTTCGACGAATTTAAACGATGCTTGATGAGAGTTTTCCCTTTTGGCCCGGCTGGCTTTTGAAACCCTCCCCGCCTCCAACTGCCTGGTTCTCAAGAGACCAGGTCTGGTTTTAGCCCGAGAAGGTTTCTGCTCCTGCACCTCTGAGAGGAGGCTCCCAGCAGCCTGGTGGAACCTTCCAAGGAGCTGGAGATTCCACTCTGTCAGCATAGCAGCCACAAGCCGCAGATCGCGGGGACCAGAGAGGAACTGAATTCTAATTTAATTTAACTTATTGAAGTACCATTGGTTTGCAACAATCCAATGATCTGTGTTTTATTCCTGAGATGTATTTTTCTTTTTTATCTCCTCCCTTTCCTACCCACCTCTTCTCTTTTCTCCCCTCCCTTCTCTACTCCCCTCTCTTCTTTCCTTTTCTTCCCAAAGAACCACTCAGCTGTGGCTATTGCTGGGACCAGGGATTGAACCTGGGACCTCTCACACACTAGTTCTGTGCAACACTTCCAATATCTCCCCCAAACTCCAGGATCTACTTTGACTGACCTCACATTGATTTACAACATTATAGGTTTTTTTTAACTCAGTTTTTTTTTTACATGATTCTTTTTTAAAAATATTTTTTAATTTATTTAATTAAAAATTATTGGCTAGAGACAGAAATTGAGAGTGTGGGGGAGATAGAGAGGGAAAGAGACAGACATCTGCAGCCCTGTATCACCCACTTGTGAAGCTATTCCTCTACATGTGGGGACCAGGGGCTTGAACCAGGGTCCTTGTGGACTGCAATGTGCTTGCTTAACCAGATATGTCACTGGCCTGCCCCTACATTCTATGTTTTTGTTTTTGTTTTTTTTCCTTTTGTTGCCCTTGTTGTTTATCATCATTGTTGTTGCTATTATTGTTGTTGTTATTGGTGTCCTTGTTGGCTAGGACAGAGAGAAATGGAGAGAGGAGAGGAAGACAGAGAGGGGGAGAGAAAGACAGACACCTGCAGACCTGCTTCACCGCCTGTGAAGTGACTCCCCTGTAGGTGGGGATCTGGGGGTTTGAACTGGGATCCTTATGCCGGTCCTTGCCCTTCGTGCCACGTGTGCTTAACCCGCTGTGCCACCACCCGGCTCCCCTACATTCTAAGTTTTTCAGAGTACAGTGGTACTCAAGCTCTCTCTCTCCCTCACACATGTCTGTACACAACACCCAGCGCTCATCACCAAGTTCCTGTGGCTTCACACTATGCAGACTGTATTTTTAATATTTTACTTTAAAATTTAATATTTATCTTTTTAATGGGAGACATATGTAGAATGTAGATGATAGATAGATAGATAGATAGATAGATAAAATAATTTCAGAGCCCGGCTCAACTCTGGCTGATGGTGGTGCTGGGGATTCAGTCTGGGACCCCAGAGCCTCAAGCATGAAAGCTTTTCACAGAACTATGATGCTGTCTCCACAGCCCAGGTGGTATGTTTTTGGGGAGCAGTTTCTCGCCTCTTCATGATGACTGTTACCACACCAAAGCCCCTGACCAATGTACCTATCTCTCTTTACCAAATATGGTGGAACGTTAATACATGGCCACATGCCACCAGTGTCCACAGGAAAGACAAGAAGAGAAAAAAGGAAGGAAAACTAGGGGGTGATTTCACTCATAAGTGGGATATAGAGAATTGAAACACATGAACTTGAAAAGAGAAAAAATGTATATACAATCAACCCATAACTATAGTCTTGGGAGAGTTGGGTGGTTATTGTTGGAGGGGGTAGGTGGTGGTGGGAGTGGCAGACATTATAGCCCTATTATCTTATAATCTTGTAAATTACTATTAAATCACAAATCAGATATTAAATTTAAAAAGTGATGGTGCAGAAATAGAGCCCACAAATGATGGGCAGGGAGCCAGGGTTCAAAAGGCACTTCAGGCAGTCTGTGGGCTCCTGCCGATGACATAGGTGACCCTGTGTGTCTGCAGTGCCCACTCTCCAGGAACAAGGCCCGGACAACAGGCACATGAACAGTTTTGAAACCGGAAATGGGTCTGTGACGGCATCGGACTTCCCACGGACTGAGGAGCCCGCCGCTCCCTGAGAACATGTTCCCACTCGGTGCTGCGATTCCTCCCAGCCAGGTAAATGTCCTCCCACCTGTTTGCTCCCACAGGGGACACGATCAGACTTCACAGAGGTGGAGATGGAAGATGTCCCACCCACCTCTCTCTTTCTCTAACTGTGACGTGTTTTAGGCCCATCAATTCATTCGCGATCTGTGTCTGGAAGGCTCTTTGTCAGGTCATTTTATCAGTGGTTTTACCCACAGCATTCATGCTTGGTTTCCAGACATGACCCAGCTGGTGCCTATATTCTGCTTTCAGAGAGGTTTACTCCTGCCCCAGGCACTGGACTTTTCTACCAGATCCTTTATTTTACTTTATTTTATTTATTGCCACGAAGATTATTGCTGGGGCCTTGTGCTGGCATTACAAATCCACGACTTCCAGAGGCCATTCCCCACCCCCCTTTTTGTCCTTGCATTTGATGGAACAGAGAAAAATTCAGAGGGGTAGGGGAGAAAGACAACTGCAGACTTGCTACATGGCTCACGAAGCTTCCCCCCTGCAGGTGGGGAACGGAAGCCCAAACCCGTGCCCTTGTGTGTAATAACATGTCCACTCAACCATGTGGGCCACTGCCTGGCCTCCATATCCACTTCTAAGTGAGCAGAATGAAGACCAAATGTGAAAAAAAAGAAATATCAGGACCTTTTGGCCTGGAGGCTCAGAGGCTAGTGGGGTTCCTGAGGTAGTAGGGGGAACGGGGGGGGGGGTGTTCAGACAGAGGACAGGGTGCAAGACTTGCTGTCAGTTCTGCTCTTACCCAGCCAGGACTTCTGTTCCTACAACTCCTCCTTGGCCCTTCCAGTTCCAAAGGTGGGCTGACTCATATTATCTTTCCGATCCTTACAAATGCTGAGAGATTCACATCGCTAAAACTCAGAAGCAGAATGACCCACTCACTCAGAGTCATGGGGCAGGTTCAAAAGCAAGGTCAGAGGGGGTGGGGGGGGGTAGCACAGCGGGTTAAGCGCACGTGGCACAAAGCACAAGGACCGGCAGAAGGATCCCGGTTCGAGCCCCCGGCTCCCCACCTGCTGGGGAGTCGCTTCACAGGCGGTGAAGCAGGTCTGCAGATGTCTGTCTTTCTCTCCCCCTCTCTGTCTTTCCCTCCTCTCTCCATTTCTCTCTGTCCTATCCAACAATGAACGACATCAACAATAATCATAATATCCACAACAAGGGCAACAAAAGGGGGGAAAATGGCCTCCAGAAGCAGTTTGATTCATGGTACAGGCACTGAGCCCCAGCAGTAACCCTGGTGGCAAAAAATATAAATAAATAAATAAATAAATGCAAGGTCAGGGTTCAAAGGTGGGTTTCTTGACTCCAAGAAACCCACAAGGTAAGTCAAATGGGTGAATTTCCCTGCTGTGGCTTTTTAAAGTTTTAATTAATTAAATAACCTGATAGAGACAGATAAATTGAGAGGGAAGGGAGAGAGGGAGAGGGAGAGAGACAAAGAGACACCAGAAGTACTGCTTCACCGCTCCTGAAGTCACCCACCCCACAGATGGGGACTAGGGGCTTGAACCCGGGGACTTGCACATTCTAACATGTACACTTTGCAAGGTGTGCCACTACCTGGGCCCTCCCCCTGCTGCTTCATTTTTTTCTTTGCCACCACAGTTATCGATGGGCTAGGTGCCTGCACTATGAATCCACAACTCCTGGCAGTTTTCCCCTTGCCCTTCCCCTTTACTCCTCTCCCCTTCCCCTCCCCTCCCCTCCCCTCTCCTTTCCTTTTCCTTTCTCTCCTCCCTTCTCCTCCCCTCCCTCCCCCATCTCTCCTCTCCTCTCCTCTTCTCTTCTCTCCTTTCCTCTTCTCTCTTCTCCTCTCCTCTCCCCTCCCCTCCCCTCCCCTCACTTCCCTTCCTCTCCTCCCTCCTCATCCCCTCCTCCTCTCTCCTCTCCTCTCCTCTCCTCTTCTCTCCTCTCCTCTCCCCTTCCCTCCCCTCCCCTCTCCTTTCCTTTTCTTTTCTCTCCTCCCTTCTCCTCCCCTCCCTCCCCCCTCTCCTCTTCTCTTCTCTCCTCTTCTCTCCTCTCCTCTCCTCTCCCCTCCCCTCCCCTCCCCTCCCCTCCCCTCCCCTCCTCTCCTCTCCTCTCCTCTCTCTTCTTTTTACTCAGTAGAACAGGAAAAGATGGAGAGAGGAATGGGAGATAGATAGGGAGAAAGACACCTGCAGTATTGTTTTTCTGCTTGTGAAGTTTCCCTCCTGCAGGTGGAGGCCAGGGGCTCGAACCCCAGTCCTTGCATATAGTAATGTGTGCTCTCAGCCAGGTGCGCCACCACCTGGCCGCTCCCGCCCCCGCCCTGCTGCTTCTTTTTTTTTTTAATTTTTATTTATTTATTCCCTTTTTGTTGCCCTTGTTGTTTTATTGTTGTAGTTATTATTGTTGTTGTCGTTGTTGGATAGGACAGAGAGAAATAGAGAGAGGGAGGGAAGACAGAGAGGGGGAGAGAAAGACAGACACCTGCAGACCTGCTTCACCGCCTGTGAAGCGACTCCCCTGCAGGTGGGGAGCTGGGGTTCGAACCGGGATCCTTATGCCGGTCCTTGTGCTTTGCGCCCCCTGCGTTTAACCCGCTGCGCTACAGCCTGACTCCCGCCCTGCTGCTTCTTATGGAAGAGTAAAGAGACAGGACTGTGGGGCCTAATGAAGGTAGCCCTGGGCTCTGAAGCTGCAGGTTCTGTTGCTTTGATGGGAGGCTTGTATTTTCTTGGTGCAGTTCTGGTTGTGCTTAATTTAATTATTTGTAACAAGGCATTTTCACAGCCCCAAGTAAAAACGCACATAATTATGCTGTGTAATGATGTAGGAATCCCTGAAAACCTTCACGACAGCCACCATCCAAGGGAGGGAAACTTTCTGAGCCAAGCAGTTCTGCTGCTGCTTTGCCAAAATACCCCTTATAATTAGGCCACATTAAGGAAGCAAGGCCCGTAAAATTAGATTGTTTAAAAATAATGAAACTTTAGGCAGCAAGAGAAGAATTTTAACAATTAAAGATTTTCAGTGGGTGATTAAGGAAAGATTTCCTTCCTATGAGAACTAATTAAAATGTCACATGAGTTCCAGCAGGCAAATATCCAAAGGGTATAAAAATTAATTTTGGAAAGTCGGGTGGTAGCGTAGCAGGTTAAGCGCAGGTGGCGCAAAGCACAAGGACCGGCATAAGGATCCCGGTTCGAGCCCCCGGCTCCCCACCAGCAGGGGAGACACTTCACAGGCAGCGAAGCAGGTCTGCAGGTGTCTGCCTTTCTCTCCTCCTCTCTGTCTTCCCCTCCTCTCTCCATTTCTCCCTGTCCTATCCAACAACAATGACTTCAATAACAACAACAACAATAAAAAGACAATAAGGGCAACAAAAAGGAAAATAAGTAAATATAAAAAATGTTTTTTAAATTAATTTGGGAGGCTGGGCAGTGGTACACCCAGTTAAACACAGATATCACTATATACAAGGTCCTGGGTTCAAGCCCTTGCTCTGCACCTGTGTGTGTAGGGGGAGTGCTTCACAAGTAGTCAAGCAGGTCTGCAGGTGTCTATCTTTCCCCTCTCAATTTCTTTCTGTCCTATCAAATGAAACAGAAAAGAAAAATGACTGCTGAGAGCAGTGGATTTACAGTGCCAGCACTGATCTCTGGCAATAACTCTGGTGACAATAAAAATAAACAAACAGATAAATAATAAAAGAAAGAAATCCTTAAAAAAGAAAATTAATTTGGAAGGATATATGCACTGCTATGGTCATAGCTCACTATTCATAACACTCAAAATTTGGAATCAATAAATGCCCACTTACAGATTGGATCTAGAAATTATGGGATATATATTGAGTGGACTACTAATCTGCAAATTAAAAAAGATGGTATTGTACCATCTGGGATGAAATGGGTGAAACTAGAGGTGGTCTACAAGAAGAAAATGTCAGTAGTGAAAAACAACTCCCGGGCAGTTTGCCCATTTGTGAAGACAGATAACAATAGCAAATGAACTGGCAGGGAAATGAAAACAAAAGCAGCCGAACTGACTTGTGGGTCTTGTGAAAATGAGACCGGTTATCAGGGAGAATGGGACATGGGAATTTTTGTGGTGAACACAGAGAGTTATACTCACACACACAGTATGAAACTAGACCTTTGAAACTTTTTAATTTTGTAAACCAATTTGAAATCACCAGTGATTAAGAAGTATTAAAAAGGAAAATCCTTCTGGCAAGATGGTCATTTAGCAAGTAGCTATGCTAAGAGTCCCCAGATATCATATCAGAACTACCACAGACCCATCAATAAATATGCATTAAAAACTAGGTATAATGCAAAGGATATGTGAAGAAGCTGTCTTCCAAGAGAACAGGAAACAGAAAAACAGCCTACGTGCACCAAACTTCCAGGCCCCTTCCCAAATAGTCACAGTGGCTTTACTTAGGCAGCTCATCTGTAACAGAGGAGAGCTCACCCTACAGACATCTTGCTCCTGGTGAGTCCCTTTCAAGTCAGGATCCCCAATAAAGATCACCCAAACCAAGCAAACATAATGGGACAATGAAACAAATGACCTGCACCAGACCCTCCACCTTCTGCATCCCACAATGACCCTGGGCCCATACTCCCAGAGGGATAAAAAATAGGCAAGCTATCAGGGAAGGGGATAGGATACGGAGCTCTGGCAGTGGGAATTGTGTGGACCTGTACCCCTCTTATCCTATGGTTTTGTTAATGTTTCCTTTTTATAAATAAAAATAATAATAACAATAAAAAGCCCTAAAATATACCAGAGATATGTAAGCCCTTAAACAAGAAGGTTCTAAAGCACTGGTACTTCTGGTGTTCATCAAACTGAAAAAAAAATAGTGATGGAATACCCCCATAGGAAGAGAGAAACTGCGAGATAATAAGAAAGACAAGGACCACAGTAACTGAGCTAAAGCCCACAGCACCTCAGCTCATAAAAATAACTGAGGGAAGCTGAAGGTCAAATACACGTGCCAGAGGCTAGGTAGTAGCGCGCCCAGTAGGGCAGATGTCCTAGAAGGAGAATAAGGAGAAGAGAACACATATTAGATAAGATAAAAGCTGAAAACATTTCCAAACGAAACAAAAAGGAAAATAAACATATGCAGGGAACACAATGTTTTTCACGTAAAATGAACTCAAATACATGTACGCCAAGATGCATAATAATAAAAATGATAAAAACTAAGGATAAAGAAAGGATCCTAGGAGCAGCAAGAGAAAAGCAGAGTCATCTTTTGAAAACCCGTAAGGCTATCTGTTCCACTGCTGGTGGGAATGCCAACTGGGACAGCCCCTTTGGAAGACTGTGTGGAGAGTCCTTAACCAAATACAAATGGAAGGACCTTATGACCTAGCAAGACCACTTATCTTAGACATTTATCCGAAGAACATAAAAACACTAATTCAAAGGGCTATATACACCCCTATGTTCATAGCTGCATCATTCACAATAGCCGAAGAGTGGAAATAGCCTAGATGCCCGTCATCAGACAACTGGCTAAAGAAGTTATAGGATAGGGGCCAGGCGGTGGTGCACCTGGCTAAGCACTCACATGACAGTGCACAAGGACCCAGGTTCAAGCCCCTGGTCTCCACCTGCAGGGGGGGGATGCTTCATGAGTGGTGAAGCAGGGTAGCAGGTGTCTGTCTCTCTCCCTCTCTATCTCCCCTTCCCCTCTCAATTTCTCTCTGTCTCTGTTCAATAATAAATCAATAAAATATTTTTAAAAAGAAGTTATGGGATATATATTACACGGAATACTACTCTGCAGCCAAAAAAGATGATATTGTGTCTTTTGGGTCAAAATGGATGGAACGGGAGGTGATGATATTACTGAAATAAGTTATGAGGTGAAAGACAACTACTGGATGGTTTCACTCATACGTGGAATCTAGAGATCTAATACACATGAACTTGACAAAAAATCATCCAAATAAAATAGAAGCAAGAACGCTGTAAGACTTGTGAGAACCTTGGTGGTTATCTTTGGGAGGTGGGAGGTGGGAGGGTGAGAACACAGAACTCTGGTGTCGAACTATACTTTGTAATCTTACAATATTGTAATGTATTATTAACAACAAATAAAAACATTAAAATAATTCTAAAAATAAATGCATAAATAACAGAGAGAGGAAAAGTTACAACAGTACCTAGTTTCCTCCATTGACATAGGACCTTCCCGTGTGGTGCTGGGGCTTGAACCCGAGTGCTTTGTGGGGCAATGTGGGCACCTTATCTCCAGTTCCAACATCAGTAAAGCTTTAAAAAGTTGTGTGTGTGCGTGTGCGTGTGCGTGTGCGTGTGCGTGTGCATGCATGAGTGTGTGTGTGATCAAAGACCCGGCACTTGGCTGAGAATCTTGGGGTGTTGGCCGGCTAGTGTTTACACTCCAAAGATACCCAGTCTGAAGGATCAAATACTGTCCTTGGGGCCCGGGGACTGGGAGACAAGGGCCAGGCAGGCTGGGACCAGCTTGCTCTGCCTGAAGGCTTGGACCCTGGCCCCCTGAGACAGCCATCTGCACATGAGCCTGAGGACAGATGAGACATTTGCATTTTACCAGCTTAATTTATTATTTTTTTAACCAGCTCTCAGTTATGGATTTGACCTAGAGAAATGGCGGAGATTCTTTTTACCACTGAAGACAAGGGACATTAAATGGCAAACTCGGAGCCAGACTCTAGGTTTCTAAAGCCCATACATTCTGGGGTAAACTGAACAGGCTACCACTTCCCTACCCCCACATTTATGTTTTGTTCGGCCCGATCATTTCACGCATCTGTCTGCTTAAGTGTCAGCTCTCTTTAAAAAAAAATTTTTTTTTAATTCTTATTTATAGACTGACCTTAATAAACTCCCTTCAAGTCCTGCGGGTTTGTCACTGTCCCCGAGGAGAGTGTAATTAATGGCAGGCTGACTGCTGGGGACCCTCTCTGCCCTGGCCGCCCCTCCCTGCTGGCTGGACCACTGGGTCGATGGGGTCGGGGGTCAGCTTCCTCACCTCATCACTTCCCATCATCTCAGCCTACTGCGTCCAGTACTGTCCCCTGCTCCCAAATGCTCGGGAAAGCCCACAGCCGGCCTGGCCTGTTTGTCTAAGGCACAGACAAATGTCTGGGAGGGGGAGGGGCTGCTGGTGACTGTGCCTGATGTCACTGGATGTCATGGGGGTGGGCCTTGGGGGTGAAGGGCTAGGGGGGCTGGGGGCCCCAGAGAACCAGGCTGTGCCAGCCTTGGGAGACAGAAAACTTCTGGAGGTTTGGAACTTTGCAACCCAGGTACCTACTGGTCACTCCACTTAAGGCCTACAGAAATGTTTGATAGTCATGTCTCTGAGATTCAGAGATAGGAGGCAGAGTCAAGACGGAGTCCTGAAAGTAGCAGGGAGGCAGACTCTCTCCCCAAATCGATTCAAATCCTGAGAATTCTAGGCAGAAATAGGATTTTCAGACCTATAGGAGAATCAGAGATAAAAACAAAAGCAAGAAATAAGGACCCATCCTGAGTGCAGCCTAGTTTCTCTGTGTGGTGATACCAATGCAAACACAGAAGATATTTGTGACACGTGCACATGTGCACACACGCGCACACTCGCACACACGCGCACACTCTCACACACGCGCACACACGCGCACATTCGCACACATGCACGCACACGCGCACACACGCTCACACACTCGCACACACGCGCACACACACGCACACATGCACGCACATGCACGCACACGCGCACACACGCACATGGAGGTGCTGGTCCACAGACACAGAAACAACTCAGACCCCAGAAAATCTAAATGCTGAGTGGTCCAAGAGGTGTGTGGGAAGCAGAGTTTTGGACTTGCAAATGTGAGGTCCTGAGTTCGATTGATTACCAGCTAAGCTGTGCCAGAGTGAGGCTCTGGTCTCTCTCCTTCTCGCTCTCCTCCATCAATCACCCTGCTGTGAAATGAATATGGATAAAGTGGGAAAAAATCTTAAAGTCATTGCTGGTCTAGGCTCCCAGGTGGTTCCCTTTGGCCAGAGAAGTGGCTAAGCCAGCGGAACATTCCTGGCAAGCGCAGGGCCCTGGCTTTGGTGCCCGAGCGGTGGTTCCCTGTCTCTCTCTTTCATGAAGTCATTAAATACTTTCCATGAGCCCAAACGACGTCCAATACTTTTCTCACATAGGCAATTCACAATTTCACTGCAAGGCACAGCCGGGCTTTGGGGTCTCCTCATAACAAACATTCCTAAGTTGCTGGTGAGTTGAGGGAGAAGAATATGGTGCCAGCCTGGGGAGATAGCTCAGCAGCAGAGCACAGACCTTTCATATCTGGTTCCCTGGGTTCCAGCCCTAGCACTGCATATGTCAGAGGAGACTGGTAGCCCGACCACCCCTCCCATAAAGATAAATAAATAAATCCATTTTCTTTTCTTTTCTTAAGAAGAAAAACAATTGGGGGGTCAGGCAGTAGCGCAGCAGGTTAAGCACACATGGCACAAAAGGCAAGGACAGGCATAAGGATCCTGGTTCAAGCCCCCAGCTCCCCACCTGTAGGGGAGTCGCTGCGGTAAAGCAGGTCTGCAGGTATCTGTCTTTCTCTCCCCCACTCTGTCTTCCCCTCCTCTCTCCATTTCTCTCTGTCCTTTCCAACAATGAACAACATCAACAACAACAACAATAACCACAACAAGGCTACAAGAACAAGGGCAACAAGCGAGGAGGGAGATGGCCTCCAGGAGCAGTGGATTTGTGGTGCAGGCACTGAGCCCCAGCAATCAACCTGGAGGCAAAAGAAGGAAAAAAAATAGAATTGTAAATCAAGACTGCTCCCATAGACCTTAAAATGAGATGCATCTTTTTGTAATTATTTACGAATGAGAGAAAGTTCAGAGCATTACTCTAACATACGAGGTACCGAGGATCGAACTCTGGACCTTAGATGTGCAAGCCCTGGACCCTTCCCCCCATTTGGTAAAATGAGGCATTGCTTCAATGTTTTAAAATGAAATATTTGAGCCCATGAAGTCTTAGGCGCCTTGATAGAGGACCGTCACTAGCAGCTGGAGCAGGCAGAGTCCTCTCAGTCCTGTAGAGGTGGAGCAGTGTCTTGTGAGGGATAAGGACTTGTTCCTAGTGGTTGAAAACCAAGGCAGAGAGCCACAGACACCCCTCGCTCTGGTCTCAGGGGGCACCTGCTGTGCAGGCGCTGTGGTCTGGAGAGCTGAGGCCGCACCGCAGGGCTTAGGCGGCTTCCCCTAGGCTGTGGGTGCCCCCCCCCCACTCCGGCCCCTGGTGGTAAATCACACCATGTCGCCATTAACGTCGTGTGTTGTTGCAGGGCGGTCGTTCTGACAGCCAAATAAGCCACCCAACTGCATATGCTATTGGGTGACATGCAATTTTAACTTCATCCCAAGAGCCAGACTTTTGAGACATTGTTACCTGCGGGAGCAAGCCATAAAACAAGGATGTACAGGAATGTGTCAAATAGAGGACCTTCCTAAATTACACTGGAGGCATAGATTAATACATTTAATATATTCCGGGCATGAGTGAAGCGCTCACAGCAGAACAACTGCTCCTTCAGCGATATCATTCACGGGAATGAACTACAGTCGCGCTGACAGCCTGAAAAAATGCCCCCACTTTTCAAACTGTACAAATGGTGGTCGGACACAGTAACTCAAAACTGGACACTTCATTTCAAGTTGAAAGCTAGTGGCCCAGCCACAAACTATTACTCCATCTTCTTTATTTGTGGTCCATGGTTTTGTACTCTTTAAGAATCAAATAAATACTGGTGTAATGGTTAGCAACTGCCAGTTCAACGAAAAATACTGCTAAATTCACCCATAAGTCTTTTTTCCACACACTCAAATTTATGCCCCAAGAACAGAGTCCATATTCCTGCTACCGGGGCAGCAGAGTTTTCTAATGTAGAGGGAAACTCACTTTAGTGATAAGAGCTTAAACCTCAACTCCTTTTTCCTGGCTCCTGGCTCATAGATCTGGCACTGGGAACCGGGGCGGGGGGAGGCAGCCGCTCAATTTATGTAAGTGACGGCGCCTTAACTTGAACCTTTCACTGGCCACATGTTGGCAGCCTGCACTCTCTGCCACTGCCCTCTGCCTCCCAGATCCTGGCCGGGGGGGCTTCTTGGAGTCCCAGCCAAGGCCAACATATTATGTTTGCTGTCGACAAAAGGTTCTTTCAGAGGGAAATTGTTTTCCCTTTCCTTTTTCTTTCTTTACTTACTTCTGAATATTTTTAAATATGTGGTTTATTTATTTATTTTGGATAGCCACAAAGTGAAGTTGAAAGGAAAAGGAGGTCTAGGGGGGATGTGGGGGGGGGCAGCACTGCTTCACTGTCAGTGAAGCTTCCCCCTTGCAAGTGGGGGCCAGAGGCTTGAACCAGGGTCCTCGGGCATGGTGACATGCACACTCAACCAAGTACAACACCACCTGGTAACTTCCTCCCTTCCTTCCCCCCTTCCTTTCTCTCTTTCTCTCACTATCTCTTTCTCTCTTTTTCTTTTTTTTAAAATATTTATTTTATTTATTTATTCCCTTTTTGTTGCCCTTGTTGTTTTATTGTTGTAGTTATTATTGTTGTTGTCGTTGTTGGATAGGACAGAGAGAAATGGAGAGAGGAGGGGAAGACAGAGAGGGGGAGAGAAAGATAGACACCTGCAGACCTGCTTCACCGCCTGTGAAGCGACTCCCCTGCAGGTGGGGAGCCGGGGTTCGAACCGGGATCCTTATGCCGGTCCTTGCGTTTTGCGCCACCTGCGCTTAACCCGCTGCGCTACAGCCCGACTCCCCTTTCTCTCTTTTCTATCCCAGGAAGCAAACTAAGGACCTTGCTGCCTGTAAGAAACTGCTGAGCCACCGTCTGGCCCAATTTTTGTTTTATACTATTAATAGTAGAGGGAGAAAGAGAGAGAGAGAGAGAGAGGTGCCATAGCACCACGCCACCAACCATAGACTTCCCCAACTGTCCATGTTGCTCTTACGTGAAGCAAGGAATTCACTCCAGAGAGTGAACAGTCTCCCGGCGTCTGGGGCACTAATTCTAACAGCTTTCTTCAGATGTATAATTCACCCACTCATAGAGCATAAAGCAGTGGGTTTGGACATCTCTGCAGATGTGGGTGGCCATCACAGCAGTCAATCTAGCAGCATTTTGGTCACCTCCAAAGAAATCCCACTCTCAGCAGTCACTCCCCATTCCCCACCAGTCAGTCCCTCCATGTCTAGACAGCTGCCCGTCTGTTTTTGTCCCTGTGCATTCTGGACATTTTAGTTTGTTGTTTTCACTATCACTTTGCCATCAGGGTTATCACTGAGGCTCTGTGTCTGCATGATTCCACTGCTCCTTGAAGACTTGATTTTTTAGATTTTTATTTAAGGTAGAGGATGAGACACAGAGGGCGGGAGAGAGAGAAAGGAGAGAGAAACAGAGAAAAGTAGAGACACCACAGCATTTACCACTCATAAAGCTTGTCCTGTGCAGGTGTTTTTGTGCAGTGGCTAGGGTCTTGAACCTGGATCCTTGTACAGGGTAAAATGGCTCTACTGGGTAAGTTACTTCTGGGCTCTAGCTCCTTGATATTATGTTAATGCAGTTTCAGGACTAGAACCCAAAGCTTTGCCCATTTCAAGCTTATACACTACCCCTGAGCCACCACCCCAACCCCTACTCTGTGCATTTTGTGTAAATGGAACCCAACAATCTGGGGTGTTTGGTGACTAGCTTTTTTCAGCACCGTGGTGTGAAGGTACATTTACATTGGAGTACACATCAGCACCCCATTCCTTTTTGGGGCTGAGTAATATTCCACGGCACCAATTTAGACAAAGTGTCCATCCACTCAGCATCCAATGGATCTGAGTGCCTCCTCCATCCCAATAGTGAGCCTACTGTGTGCAAGCACGCCCAGTGCAGCATGCAACCTCAAGGCCGTGTGTTACAAACCACAAACCTCATGGGTACTGCTCATTCCTGGCTAGCTGACAGCTGGGGAAACTGAGGCAGAAAGCCAGAGAAGCTGTCCAACTGTCTCAAGCAGGACAACAGCTCAGGATGTAGCTTTCTGTTCATGGTTTCCTTCTTCCACATGCAGCTGATAGCCCCTGTGTGGCAGCCAGCCCAGTGACCTGGAAAATGTAAGTCTTTCTCCAAGAGGGAGGAGAGGGTGTGTGTGGGAGAGGGTGGTGGGGGAGGTGCTGGGGCAGACAGACTGTGGAAGGCACATAGCTGGGGTTCAGCAGGGCTCACCTCAGCATCCAGGCCTGGGACACAGACATGGTGCTGAGGGTAGACGTTTCATCAGGAGGTAGAGGGAGAGGAGTAAAGGGTTCCTCCCAAAAGGGAAACCAAGGCAGAGTTGTGTGCTATGCAGATGCAGCTACGACGTCCCCACCTGGGCTGAGACTACAGGTTCCTGCCTGATGTTCCTCACACCTTCTTCCTCCTTAATGGAACCCCCAGCCCATCCAGACATCAATACACCCAACTCGAAGACTACATTCCCAGATTCCCTTTCTGCAAGGGCTGGTCAATGAAAAGGAAGCAAGAAGACAGGGCAAAGAGTATGGGCAACCTCTTTCCTTAGAAAAAACAAATTAAAAAAACACTTATTGGGGGATTAATGGTTCATAGTCAACAGTAAAATACAATAGTTTGTACATGCATGAACGTTTCCACATAACAATACAACCCCCACGAAGTCCTCCTCTGCCATCATGTTCCAGGGCCCGAACTCTCCCTCCCACCCCCTCCAGATTCTTTTAATTTGGTGCAATACAACCAAACATTTTTCATTTAGAAATTTTTCAAGTATAAAGAAAGGTAGGAAGACTAGGGTAGTGGACCCCTGCATATAGCCATCACCCATATTCAGTAGCTGTTAGCATTTTACTGTGTTTTCTTCTTTTCCCCAAAGGACTTTGAAGTGGTTATAAATATCATGACATTTTACCGGTCAATATTTTCAGATGCATCTCAAAAAAGGACATTTTATGATTTGTATACAATGCCAGTCACACCCAAGATAAGGAACATTTCTTGTTATATCAAAGAACCAGGTCATAGTGAAGAAACATGTGTGAAAAAGGCTAACTGTGGTGGGAGACAGGTGTGTCCTCCCACATTCCTCCACTATACTAATTCACATGGGGCTGGCTGGTGGTGTCACTGGTAAAACACATCTTATTACTTTACTGTAACCTAGAGCTGTGATGGCTGGTGCTCCAGCGGCCACCCCATGACTCTCAAGTCATCCTGAGGACAGAAACCAGAGATAATTTGGTAGAATTGTGTGAGGGGTGGAAGAGCTGGCAGAAAGAGAGCAACAACAACAAAACAAAAAAAAAATGGAAAACAGTCATGCAGGCTGAGGTAGAGGAGGATAGTAGGAAAGAGTAAGCCAGCAAGAGAGTGCTGAGGATTTGGTAAGAGCTCACAAAGGATTTGAGATGCTTGCATAAGTGTGTGGAAAGATAGATGAGGTCAGCAAAGCAGATGAGGTCTGTGACTGTCCCAGTCTTGGGTGAGGAGCAGGAAAGACTCAGGGAACCTTGTGTGTCCTCTTCAGGGTGAGTAGAGTTCTGCCCAGGAGCTTGGCAGCCTTTCCCTATGCAAAGGACCCCAAAATCCAGATATTTGAGTCACAGGGTCCAGTTCCCATAGCCCCAGTCTTCAGTGGGATTCCTCTATGTAAATGCCAAGCTAGGAGGAAGGAAAAGGAATGAAGGAGGAAGAGGAGAAGAAACATCCAGACACAGATCCATTTACTGTAGCAGCAAAAAGCTATCAAATGCCTAGGGATAAACCTAACAAGAGAACTGAAAGGGAAATATAGTGAAACTACGAGTCACTGTTCAAGAAACTAGAAAAAGACACAAAGAAATGGAGAGACATACCATGTTCATGGACCCAAAGAACTAACATGGTCAATATGATGATTTGACCTAGAGAAATATACAAGTTTAATGCAATCCCTATCAAGGTTCCAACCAAGTTCTTTAAGAGAGCAGAACCAAAGATATAGAGAGTTTATCTGGAAACAGAAAATACCCAGGACTACTGGAAATTTT
Source organism: Erinaceus europaeus (assembly GCF_950295315.1). Classification (NCBI taxonomy): domain Eukaryota; kingdom Metazoa; phylum Chordata; class Mammalia; order Eulipotyphla; family Erinaceidae; genus Erinaceus; species Erinaceus europaeus. The sequence continues at coordinate 5,189,895 of NC_080175.1, forward strand.
GTGGGGTGGGGGGAGCAAGAATGGAGACATCACACTTCCTGACCTCAAAACACATTGCAGGGCTATTCTAATCAAAACTGCCTGGAACGGAACAAAAATAGACAACAACCAGTGGAATAGAATTGAAAGCTGAGAAATAACCACCCACATCTATGAACATCTAATTTTTGACAAGAGGGCTGAAGCCATTATATGGAGAAAGGAGAGTCTCTTCAATAAATGGTGTTAGGAAAATTAGGCTGAATGTGAAGAAGAATGAAACTGAATCAACACATTTTACCATATGTAAAAGTGAGCCCCAAATACATCACAGATTTGGATGTTAGATCAGAAACTATCAAATACTTAGAGGAAAACATTAGCAGAACCCTTTTGCTGATAGCTTTAATAACATCTTTGTTGCCTCACATCCAACTTCAAGGAAAATAAAAAACAAAAATAAACCAATGGGGCTATATCAAATGGAAAAGCTTTTATATAGCAAAATGAATCACCACCAAGACAGAGAGAATCCCTACAGAGTGGGAAAAGATCTTTACATGCTATACATCAGACAAAAGGCTAATAACCAAAACATGTAAAGAATTCATCAAAGTCAGCAACAAAACCAAAACAAACAACAATCTCATTGAAAAAATGGGAAGAGGACATTGGCACAGTCTTCAGCAAAGAAGAAATCCAAAAAGCCAAGAAACAAGCAAAAGTCACTGATGATCAAAGATAGTCAAACGAAAACAATAATGATGTACTGCTCTACACCTATGAGAATGTTATACATCAGAAAAGACAGAAACACCACTGCTGGAGAAGCTGGGTCAGGGAGAAGGAACGCCCCTATATTGCTGGTGGGAATGTAAATCAGTCCAACTCTTGTGGAAAACAGCCTGGAGACTCATTAAAGAACTAGAAATGGATCTTCCCTATGGCCTGCCAATTCCTCTCCTGGGAATTCCTCTCCTGGGATAACCAAAGGAAACAAAGACTCTTATTCAAAGAGACCAATGCACACCTATGTTCATAGAAGCACAGTTCATAAAGGCCCAAACTTGGGAGTAACCCAATGAAAGAAGAGTTGCTAAGAAAGACGTGGTACATATACACAATGGAATATTGTACAGATACTAAAAGTGATGCAGGAATCTCCTTTGCTTCATCTTGAGTGGAATTTGAAGAAATTGTGTTAAGTGAGATAATCCAAAAATGAGGACAAATACCAGACAATCTCACGCATAGTTAGAACTTAAGAAATAAGAAGAGAGGGGTCAGGAGGTAGCACAGCAGGTTAAGAGTTTGCGGTACAAAGTGCAAGGACCTGCATAAGGATCCCAGTTCAAGCACCCGGCTCCCCACCTGCAGGGGAGTCACTTCACAGGCAGTGAAGCAGGTCTGCAGGTGTCTATCTTTCTCTCCCCCTCTCTGTCTTCCCCTCCTCTCTCCATTTCTCTCTGTCCTATCCAACAAGGAACAACATCAATAATAACTACAACAAGGCTACAACAAGGGCAACAAAAGGGGGAAAATGGCCTCCAGGAGCAGTGGATTCATGATGCAGGCACTGAGCCCCAGCAATAACCCTGGAGGCAAAAAAAGAAACAAGGAGAGGGTAAATGCAGAGTAAAACTTGGACTGGTTCTGGTGTATTGTACCAAAGCAAAGGACTGTGGAGAAGGAGGGTGGTGGAGGGGGCTGAGGAGGCTTTGAGGTCCTGGTGCATAATGTTGGAAATGTGTGTGTGGGGTGTTTGCAGACACCTATCAGATGAGAAATTGTTCCCATGTATCAAAACTGTACTGCAAACTACTAACCTGTCCATAAAGTGGTACAGTATGTCTGAACAAATCAGTTTATGTGTTTTTTGTTGGTTTATACATTATAAAATTTTAGGAAAATAGTTTTACAGTTATCTACCCATATCCAAGTCATCACACCCACCACCAAAGTTATAGTGCTATGGCACCAAAGATGCCCCTCGACCTGTCTCTCAAGCCCCCTGCCTTCTCCCTTCAATAACCTATGTAATTTTCACAGAGTCTAGGAGTGGGTTTGGCGACAGTTAATAATTGTTATCATTTGCCAGTTGATTTGCTCTCGTGCTCTATAATCTGCCTGTGAGTGACTCTATCCCATCACTGTCTTTCACCTCCTTACTTATTTCACTTAGCCCACTCACCTCCTCTTCCATCCATTATATGCTGAAAGACGGTGTCACCCCTTCTTGAATGGTTGAGTGGGAGTCCACTGAGTATCTGTTCCTCAGAATCTTTTTCCAGTCATCTGTTGGTGGGCATTTGGTTGATTCCATGTTTGACTACGGTGATCAACACCACTAGGAACGCAGGGCTGCAGACATTCTTTGAAATCAGCGTTTTCGTGTCTTTTGGATGAACACCTAGGAATGGGGTTGCGAGGTTGTATGGCATCTCCATTTTGATTTTCTTTTTTAAGTTTTTAAAAAAATTTTATTTACTTTATTTTCCCTTTTTGTTGTCCTTGTTGTCTTTTTTATTGTTGTTGTAGTTATTATTGTTGTTATTAATGTTGTCATTGTTAGATAGGACAGAGAGAAATGGAGGGAGGAGGGGAAGACAGAGAGGGGGAGAGAAAGACAGACACCTGCAGACCTGCTTCACAGGTGCCAGACTCCCTTGATTTTCTTTTTTAAGGACACCCCATACCATTATCCATAAGGGCTACAGCAGACTTCATACTGCAAGACAAGGTTTAAACACCCCTGAGCTGGCATGTTCTCCTCATGATTTTAGAATCTTCCTGGTCATGGGTGGACATTTCTGTAGCCAGTATCTGGTGTAACTACCCATTACATTGATGGATAATCTGTGTGTGTGTGTGTATCTGTCTGTGTGTGTATCTCTGTGTCTGTGTGTGCATCTGTGTGTGTGTGTGTGTGTGTGTCTGTGTCTGTGTATTCACATGAAGAGAGGCACAGAGGCAGGGAGATCACAACACAGAGCTTCCTCTGTGTGTGTGTGTGTGTGTGTGTGTGTGTGTGTGTGTATGTGTGTGTATTCACATGAAGAGAGGCACAGAGAGAGGCAGGGAGATCACAACACAGAGCTTCCTCTGTGTGTGTGTGTGTGTGTGTGTGTGTGTGTATTCACATGAAGAGAGGCACAGAGAGAGGCAGGGAGATCACAACACAGAACTTCCTCTGTGTGTCACAGCACCTCAAACTCGTGGCAGTGCACACACCCAGCCAGGTGAGCTATACCTTGGCCCCTGCACACAGATTTGTAAATGACACCTTGTAGGACATGCAGGCTGTATGGACTGCAACCCCTCAACAAGCAGACCCCACCAGCCCTTTCGGGCCACTCAGCAAGCAGGCTGCCCACAGGTGCCGCTCAGCTGGCCCTAGGAAGACCCCCTGTTTGAGGACCTCCAGGACTCTCTCGTTCGTCTCTTCCCTCTTGCTGGGAATTTGGCCCACCAGCCTTCAATGTATTTGCCAGAAGCAAGTATTAGACAGGACAGGGGGGTCCTTCCTAGGCTGGGTCTTGGGGTGCAGCCTTTCAGAGCCAGAATATTTGGGTCTGAAATATACGGGGGTCAAGGCAGACGCTGCAGGCACCAGGCTGGGGGAACAGCTGGCTCCCCAGTCAGGGAAGATGGTGAAGGTCAAGGAAGGGCAGCGCTGGAGCAGGGATGACCTCTGTCCAGAGACGACAACCTACAGGCCGCATACAGGTCAGGGCTCCTGACTCCACAGCTGGGGGCTCCTCTTGGGACACCCCTTCACCCTAAGCCCCCACCCCCTCATCAAGACCTGTTCCCTCCAGGCCAGAGGATGCTTCCCCCCACCTCCAGGGTTGCAGTTTGGAGGAGCGCATTCTCCCAGAAGTAGGGGGCATTACCCTTCATGGACGCAAAGGTCAGGTGCGGATTCCACCTTGCGCGGTAATGAAGGGCGGGGAAGACAGATGAGGCTCCCGCCGCTGTCGGCCGGGTATGCTAATTCCGCTACCCAGTGGACCAGGAAATGGCCTGTGATTTGCGCAGCCTCCATGCAGACTCAGGGGTGCCGGCTCAGAGCTCACTTGCCTTTGACACTGTCCCCCTGTGGAGGGTCCTCGGAGTGAGGGGTCCAGAGTCACATACATGGGAGGGCCGGGGCAAGTGGAGGGAGTCCCCTCTGCCTGCTCCGAGCTGCCCTGGGACCCACCACACCCATGGGTGTTCTGGAGCTGGCCCTAGGCCTCTGTTGATGCTTTTTCTTGGGGGAAAAAAAATGTTCTGCTAACTGCTTGGTGGACTCCTCCTCCTCCTCCTCCTCCTCCTCCTCCTCCTCCTCCTCCCCCCCTCCTCCTCCTCCTCCTCCTTCCTCCTCCTCCTCCTTCTTCCTCCTTCTCTTCCTCCTCCTCTTCTTCTTTTTCTCCCTCTGCATCTTCACTTTGCTTTATTTATTCATATACATACATATGCATATATCTCATGCACTTATTTCTTTTCTTTCTTGTTTTGCCTCCAGGGTTACTGCTGGCGCTCAGAACAGGCACTATAAATCCACCACTCCTGACAACCATTTTTTCCTTTTTTTAAATTTTTCTATTTTATTTGCTAGGACAGAGAGAGATTGTGAGAGGAGGAAGAGACAGAAAGGGAAGAAGAAAGACATTTGCAGACCTGCTTCACCACTTATGAAGCACCCCTCTTGCAGGTGGGGAATGGGGGCTCGAACCAGGGTCATCGCATGGGTCCTTGAGCATAGTACTATGTGTGCTTAACTGAGTGCACCACTGCCTGGTCCTCCCAGTTTTTTATTTAAAAAAAAAAACTTATTTTAATGAGGGAGATTGGATTACTGCTCTTTTCTAGCACATGATGATGCTGGGGATTGAACCTAGGATCTCTGGGGTCTCGTGCATGGAAATCTGGTGGGCTGCACTGTCTTCCCAGACTTTTTCTTTTCTTTTTCTGAGAGAGGGCCAGGGGTGGGGGGGAACAGCGCACCATTTGCTGCGGTGTCTGGGTTTGAACCTGGGACCTTGCTCTTAACAAATCCTATGCTTTGCCCACCGGTAGCCTCCCAAGCTTGCCGCCTCTGTGTTGATGGAGGCCCCTCTTGGGTCTGAGGGAGGGTAGTGGGGTTGTAGGGGTGAAGCACAAAACTTCAGTGCTAGGTGCTATGTGGAACTATCCCCCAATCTCAAGATCTTCTGAACCATTATTAAATCAGTAATTCAAAAAAAATTCCACTTTGAACAAATTTGCTTAAAAAAAAAAAGAGATGGGGGACAGACGGTCACGTGTCTGGGTAAAGTGAACATAGTGCCAAGTGCAAGCGCCTGGGTTCAAGCCCCCACTCCCCACCTACAGGGGGAAGCTTCACGAGCAGTGAAGCAGGGCTGCTGGTGTATCTTTCTCTCACTCTCTCCCCATCCTCTCTCAATTTCCCTGTCTTACCTAATAATAATAATAACATAATAATAATAAATAAATCATAAAATAGTAATAATAATAACCTTTTTTTCTGGTAAGTAATGAAAACAGTAACAAAAATCTAGGTTTGGAATTTGTCTTAACTTTATCTTATAACTTAGAAGGTATGAATTGGGAAGATAGTATAATGGTTATGTAAAAATGATTTTCCATGCCTAATACCCTTAAAACTTGCATGACAGATTATTAAAATAAATTCACTTGATTTTTAAAGCTAAGGCTGTAGCAGGCTAATAAGAGAGAACTGGGCAGAGGACACAGAAATCTCCTCTAAGCTCTGCTGTTAGGGTTCTCAACAGAGATGAGAGGGGTTGGGGGGAGAGGCAGTGAGGACCCCAAGTCTCCTGGTCTCTAACTTTCAGAGGCTTCTGGGAACACGTGGGACCCTGAGGGGATTTGCTTCAACCTTTGTCTCCAGGTGCTCACTTCATCCGCATCCACCTGTATTTAATGGCCTGAGCTGGCAGGTAGAGGGAGGTGCTGGTGCAAGATACAGGCACACTGGGCTTCTGCTCCTCTTGCTGGCTGCCTGCAGGCTGCACAGAGAGGAGCTGCCAATGTCCTTCCTCCAGGACTCCTTCCCTAAGCAGGCTCCTAACCAGGCCACTGCCTTTTGCCTAATTATATGCTGGACAAAGGCCAAACCCAATGCTAATCCGGGGCCTAAATTTCACAGCATCTGGTTGTACAGTGATGCACTTCATGGGTCATTCTGTTGAGGTCAAGGAAGGGTGGGAAGAACCTGGCGCGGGGTGAGGGGTGCGGGGTGGGGGGCGGTACAGAGACACTGCCCTACCACTCCGGAACACGGAACACGTTTCCCAGGCTTTGAGGGGAAGGAATTAGGTGCTGCCTGGGGAAATGGAGTGCTAATGGGTGTGGGTGTGGCTTAGAAAGAAGGGGAAGGCCGACAAGTTTATCTCAACTTGAGTTAGGGGCATGGCTGGGTTTTTTACCCTTATACTCGACCCTGCCCAGACGTGGTTGTTCTCAGCTTTTCTGAGTGAAGTTTAAATTTCTTTAAAATCATGCTTTCTCCTCAGTTCTTTGCTAGGCTTATGTATGACGAACTCTCAAACCTGAAGGGAATGATCTCAGCCTATGTCTGCCCCACCCCTTCACCCCCCCCCCCCGTAAAATTCTCTGTGGTTGATTTTCTTAGCATGCAAGGTCTGTCTAAATCTTATCTTTGTAAAATCAAGATGCATCTTAATCCACAGCACTTAAAAAGTCCTCTTCTTTTTTCTCTTTTTTTCCTTCCTTCTCTTCCCTCCTTCCCTCCCTCCTTTCCTTTCTTCCTTTCTTTTATGTGTGTTTCTGCCGTATTATGACCCTGGCCCATATTTTTTCCTTTATCAAGAATGCCAGCCCTCCTTTACCAGTAGTTCCACACAGAATTGGAGTGTTTCCTCTGCACCACTGTCCTGGCACCATGAAATTCTGCGACTTTGGTGCAGTTAGCAGTTTGAGCTTAAACTTTGGATCGATGGATGTATGGGCTTTGCACAGGTGAACAAGGGACCTTTGGGGTGGGGGGTGGGGGGTGGGGGGAGGAGCAGTGCTTTTACAGACAGTTCTGTTAAGGGCTGTGTAGGGAAAGACTGCCCTGCAGAAAGGACATCAACAACCCCTGCCCCTGGCTTTGCATCTGTATCTCTCTCTCCACCTGCCTGCTAAGCCCACAGAATGCAGATGGATGCAGATGTGAGCATCTGGAGACAAAGGCTGAAGGGAATCCCCTCATGGCCCAGTGCATCCTAGACACCACTATATAACTTAGAAGACTGGGAGAGTTGTGTCCCTGGATGTGCCCCTCCCCACCCCTGCCCCTAGTACTTCTAAACGTGTATCTTCCTCACTTTTCTTAAAATGTTTTATATTTGTTTATTTATTTTCCCTTGTTGTTTTTTCATTGTAGTTGTAGTTATTGTTGTTGTTGTTATTGATGTCATCATTGTTGGTGGATAGGACAGAGAGAAATCAAGAGAGGAGGGAAGACAGAGAGGGGGAGAGAAAGAGAGACACCTGCAGACCTGCTTCACTGCCTGTGAAATGACTCCCCTGCAGGAGAGTCCCTGTGGGGAGCCGGGGGCTGGAACCAGGATCTGCACTTAACCTGCTGTGCTACTGCCCGACTCCCTTTTCCTCGCTTTTTTTTAATTTAAAAATTTTTATATTTATTTATTCCCTTTTGTTGTCCTTGTTGATTTTTTATTGTTGTAGTTATTGTTGACGTCATTGTTGTTGGATAGAACAGAGAGAAATGGAGAGAGGAGGGGAAGACAGAGAGGGGGAGAGAAAGACAGACACCTGCAGACCTGCTTCACAGCCTGTGAAGCGACTCCCCTGCAGGTGGGGAGCCGGGGGCTCGAACCGAGATCCTTACACTGGTCCTTGTGCTTTGCGCCACCTGCGCTTAACCTGCTGCGCCACCGCCCGACTCCCCTTCCTCGCTTTTCTGTCCCTACTTAGCTGATGCTCATTTGCTTGGAACATAACTGTTTCCCTTGTGATTCTCCGACGCAAATGTCAGTCTAGACTCCTAATAGCTGAGTTAGAGGGACCTGTGTCCTTTGTCCTGTTCTCTCTTCCGCCCCTGTTACAACAGGACTCAAGGTCCTGGTGAATCAGACTTTGGGAAAGCCCATGTGTTAAATATGTAAACAGTGAAGAAAAATGTATTGAGAGCTTACTGTGTGTCAGGCTTTATTGTAAACTTGTTAGGGACAATCCATGGACAGGAGGCCTGGAAAGGCACAGCTGGAACATGGATACTTTTTGCAAGTTGTCATGTTTTCCCATGTCAGTGGGGGAAAAGTTAAAAGTAATACCAGGAAATGGTAGTGGGAGAGTTTTGGGGAAGCACAAGTGGAAGCAGTTTGCTCACTTTGGGGAGGACTTTTATTAAAGTAACCACACCTGGTGACCTCAGTGGACCGATGGGAAGCCGGCCCAGGTGTGACGTAATGGGGTTCTAAGTAGAGGTGAATCGTGCACACAAGGGCCATTTTCTCTTCTGGCCCTCAGAGGGAACTCATTTCTGCATGCTTTCTATCCCATATCTTTACAATAAAGAAGTCGGAACTTTGATGTGTACCTGATCACAGGGTTTCTTGTAATTCTTTCAAGAAGATGCTGTGAAGAAGGACTCTCTTCACAGAGAAAATACTGGCTTGGTAGGGGCTCTCTCAGACCCTGTCTGGTTCCCTGCTATAAACTGCTCACACGCTTCATCTGACTGAATTCTCACTCCTGGCTAGTGTGACTCCATTCTACACATGAGGAAATGAAGGCATAAAAAGGTGACTTTTTTGATTTATTTGTTTGTTTTTCTCCTCAGGTCAGCAAGTGCTAAATTGTGAGCTGAGAATTTGAATCAGGGCTGTTTGAATGCAGGTCTCACCATTTAGAACAAATATTATATTGAAAACTGATTTTTTTTTGGGGGGGGTGGGAGTAGATAGCATAATGGTTATGCAAAGAGACTCTCATGCTTGAGGCTCTGAAGTCCCAGGTTCAATCCCCTGCACCACCATAAACCAGAGCTGAGCAGGGCTCTGGTTAAAAAAAAGGGGGGGGGGTATTTCTGGACTTGAATAATTCCAGGAATGTCAAATTGAGGTGTCACGGGGTTGTCCAACCCCTGCCACACATCTGAAGATGGAAGAATTGTTGTGCCAGATGATGCCCTACGAACTAGCAGCAAAGCCTGATACCAACCCAGCATCTCCTAAGCCCTAACCAGGGGTCCTTTACGGCGAGTCCTGCTTCTCTCTGGAAACCCTAGGCCTATGTCAAGAAACTGTGTGTGTGTTAGAGGAGGCAGCTCCATAAATGCTGCACGGGAAGTATTTTCTCAAAGATGCCTCGTTTCTTGAAACTAATAAAATAATTGGCTTGAACAGGCTCACTGCAGGCTTGCCTTCACCAGGGAGCTCTTTGATAACCACTGAAAAGTCACTTTTGGGTGTGTGGGGGGGTCGCTCATTATCCGTCAAGATCTCGTGCCGCTCATTTGCATATGAAAGACGAAGTTCATAAAAGCCCTTTCTCCTTTTCTAACACAAGTTCAAACCAGGGGCCATTATCACCCTATAGAAAGACCCAAATGGCATATGGATCATTCTGGAGAAAGGGGGTGGCGAGGGGTGAGCGCCTTTTAAGAGAATTGTTTTAGTTTTTGCAGGAAATTAATCAGAGGGATGGGCTTTGTGAAGCGGGGAGCAAATCTAATCTGTCCTTTGTTCGAATTTGCCTTGCTCCAATTCCTAGCAATTGTAGACAACATGCTCTTTTGTTCGGGAGACACTTGTTACATGCATAATTAGAGGCTGCAGTAGCTGTGTTTAAAGAAAGACTGTTTTCCAATGTAATGTGTGATCTTGATAATAGTATTTTCATCAAAGGTAGCAATTACATTCATTAAGCTGGGACTGGCGTGGCAGCAAGGAAATTAAGTGGAAAGTGAATAAAAAGCTCCCCTCCTCCCCCCTTTGTCAGCTCCTCTTTAGTCGCTGGAGTGTGCCGTGGTGAGCTGTAACTGGGAAATACATAGTGAATGTAAAAAAATAAAGTCCTCCTTAACCTTTCTGAATAATGACCCTGCAGACATCCGAGGGAAAGGCAACTATAGATGCCTGCTCAAATTAAAGGGCTTTATTCCACCTTAATTTCCCATGCAGCTTTTAAATGAGCACGACATATGATCCAGGTCTTTAAAGGCTGCAGGGTTCTTTAGGATTAATTCGCTGTTCTTCTCACACATAAATTAATAGTTTTGTATCCTCAAAAAGAAGACGAGGACGAAGAAGAAGCCCACAACAAGACATAAATCAAGGCAGTTTTAGAGAGAAGTTAAGGCCATTTGCTTCTTTTTTTAAATCACACCTTCTTTAACTATTCATTTAGGCTTCCTTAGACTTTCATTTTGAGGAGGTTGTAAAAGGAGGTCTCGAAACTTTACATCAGGCTCAACCTGACGCTGAACCGAGGAAGAGTACCCAGGTCCTCAGATCTAACTGAGCACAGTGAGAAATTTAGCGTGGGAAAGATAAAGCAGAAAAGCCTGTGTATGTGTGTGTATCTGTGTGTGTGTATATGAGAGAGAGAGCGAGACAGAGAGCAAGATAATGTGTAGGTGAGTGCATGTGTGTGAATCTGTGTGTCTGTGGCATGTTTGACCTGAAAAGCTTACTGAGAAAAATGACACCAGCCCACAGAAATCAATTGGGGCACCCTTATTTCTTGTGATCGGACATGCACAGCTCTGTGGCAAGAATCGTTCTCTCTAAATTGATTGACCCAAATGGCATGCAGATCATCTTGGAGGGGGCTGCCGCGGTGCTTGAATGGGCTCTTTTCTGCTGGCTGCACAGCCAGCTGTGACAGTGGCCAGCTTTGCCCCGAGCAGGTCAGGGGACATTGCCCCCCTCCACACACACACACACACACACACACACACACACACACACAGTGGAGGGGGGTTCTCTGGTTTGAGAGCGAGTGGGACTTGGGAAGTTTCTCTGCTGTCCTTTCCGACCTGCTGGCTCACAGTTAGTTTGACTTTATGAGTCGAGAGACTGAATGAGGAGCCAGGAGACCCACTGGTCTGGGCTGGCCAAAGAGCTGACGCCTACAGAATAGCTGACTATTCCAGCGCCTGGCACTAGAATCAAGGGAGAAGGAGAGAGAGAGAAAGAAAGAGAGAGAGCCCATGACTGATAAAAACTGTGGGCTCTGCCTATAGAAACTCCTGTGCAGAGAACCAGCTAATACAATAAAACTGATTATGGAAGCGCAAACACAACTACTGGACACTCACTGCAAACACACATAGTCCATTCCTGTTCGCCTGTCCCTTCAAACAAATAAAGAATAGCCCATGGGGCCCAGAGGTGGTGCACCCGGTTAAGTGCACACATTATAAAGCACAAGGACCCAGGTTCAAGCCCCTGTTCCCCACCTGCAGGGGGGAAGCTTCCTGAGTGGTGAAACAGGTGACCCTCTCTGTCTCTTTCCCTATCTCCCCCTCACTTCTCAGTTTCTCTCTGTCTCTATCGACTAAATAAAAATAAATCTATTAAAAAGAAATTTAAGGGAGTCGGGCAGTAGCGCGGTGGGTTAAGCACATGTGCGCGAAGCGCAAGGACCGGTGTCAGGATCCCAGTTCAAGGCCCCAGGCTCCCCACCTGCAGGGGAGTCGCTTCACAGGCGGTGAGGCAGGTCTGCAGGTGTCTGTCTTTCTCCCGCCCTGTCTTCCCCTCTTCTCTGCATTTCTCTCTGTCCCATCTAACAATAACGACATCAATAACAACAACAATAATAACTACAACAACAAGGGCAACAAAAGGGAAAATAAAGAAAAGAAAAAAAGAAATTTTAAAAAACTTAAGAGGATAGTCCAGATTAATCACAGGCTTTGATGGAGGAGGAAGTTTAAGTTCAGGGGGCAGCAGGGTCTGAGGGCCTCAGCCCCCCCACCCCCCCATCCAGCTCCTAGTTCCCAGCCCCACCCCCACCTGTCACTCATCCATCCACATCTATGTGGGCTAACCTAGTCTCTTAAGTCATTGGTCGGGTAGGTAAAGGTGGGTGGCACTTCAGTGGGTCACTGCACTCGGGTGTCATGGCTCCCTGGTGACTAGTCGCAAGTCACCTTCTGTTACCTCAGGTGCATGGCACCCCTCCTACTAAACTAGCATTTCTGCTCTCCCAGCATCACACACATCCTCACTCACCGCAAGCTCCGGTGGAGGCCGTCGGCACTATGACCGGTGCCACCAGAGGTTAGAAAGTGCCACCTCAGAGAGGTCCAGTGAGTCGCCAAAATTCCCGTGTCGGGGAGCAGATATTGAAACCCCAGCTGTCTGGTGTCAAAACCCAATCTCCCGGGTATGAAAGAACACACATGTTTCCATGAGTGAAGACCAGGGTTCGAGCCCCCAGTGGGGAAGTCTCACAGTTGCTGGAACAGCACTGCAGGTATCTCTCCTCACTGTCTCTCCTTCTTTACCTTTCTCTGCCTCTCACCCTTTATTTAAAAAAAGGGGGGGATAGGCACACCTGGTTAAGAACGCATATTACCAAGCACAGGGACCCGGGTTTGAGTCCCTGCTCCCCACCTGCAGGGGATCCACTTCATGAGTGGTGAAGCATGTCTGCATGTGTCTATCTTTCTCTCCCTCTCTCTATCTCCCCATACTCTCTCAATTTCTCTCTGTCCTATCTTAAACAAAAAGAAAGAAAAAAAGTTAAAAAAAAAAAGAAAGAAAGAAAAAATGGCCACCCGGAGCGGTGGATTTGTAGTGTCAGCACCAAGCCCCATCGATAACCCTGAAGGTTAATTAATTAATTAATTTAATTTAATTTTAAAAAAACCCAGTCAATCAACCAAACAAGGTAAGGGTGCGAAGGTCCTCGCTTTGTGAGTTCAGCAAATTTCCCTTGATGGCAAATGGGGCTAATGGCAAGTCCCCAGTGTCTGAAATGGTAAGACATCTGTGATAGCAAGATTTCCCAGAACTGCTCAGGGCTTATCTTCTGGAAGCATCTTGCGGTGTGTGTTGGGGGGGGGCAGTTCTTTGCAGAGTCCTCTGTGGCCCCACAGCAGAGAAGATGCTGCCTATTACTACCAGAGCAGACGCCTGAGGATCCCAGAGGTGAACAGGGACAAGGTGGCAGCTGTGAAAGAAAGTGTTGCTTGGGAGTCGGGCGGTAGTGCAGCGGGGTAAGCGCAGGTGGCGCAAAGCACAAGGACCGGCATAAGAATCCTGGTTTGAGCCCCCGGCTCCCCACCTGCAGGGGAGTCGCTTCACAGGCTGTGAAGCAGATCTGCAGGTGTCTGTCTTTCTCTCCCCCTCTGTCTTCCCCTCCTCTCTCCATTTCACTCTGTCCTATCTAACAACGACGACATCAATAACAACAACAATAACTACAACAGTAAAAAAGCAAGGGCAGCAAAAGGGAATAAATAAATAAAGTATTGCTTGTCTCTGGGTGTTCTGCTTTTTAATCACCACCAGCTCATGCTTGTACAACAGAAAGTTTGTGGCTGGACGGTGGTGCACCCAATTAAGTGTGCATACTGTGTGCAAGGACCCGCACAAGGACTCGGGTTCAAGCCCCAGCTCCCCATCTACAGTGGGGATGCTTCACGAGTGCTGAAGCAGGTCTGCAGGTGTCTATCTTTCTCTCTCCTTCTCTATCTCCCTGTCCCTCTCAATTTCTGTCTATAAATAGAAAGAAAGAAAGGAAGGAAGGAAGGAAGGAAGGAAGGAAGGAAGGAAGGAAGAAAGAAAGAAAGAAAGAAAGAAAGAAAGAAAGAAAGAAAGAAAGAAAGAAAGAGGAAAAATGATTGCTGGGATTGATGGATTCATAGTGCTGGCACTATGCCCCTGTGATAACCCTCGAGGCAAAAAATTTCTTTTAATATTTATTTATTGGATAGAGACAGCCAGAAATCAAGAGGGTAGGGGGATAGAGAGGGAGAGAGACAAAGAGACACCTGCAGCTCTGCTTCACCATTTGCAAAGCTTTCCCTCTGCAGGTGGGGATGGGGTCTCGAAACTGGGTCCCTGAACACTGTAACGTGCTTAACCAGGTGTACCACCACCTGGTCCCATTTTTTTTGTATTTTTTTCTTTCTTGGATAGAGGTAGAGAGAAATAGATAGGAGAAGCAAGAGAGGGAGGGGAGGGAGGGGAAAATAGGGAGGGGGGAGGGAGGCAGAGAGAGAGAGAGAGATGCCGGCAGCACTGTTTCATTGCTTGTGAAGCTTGCCCCCTGCGGGTGTGCACCGGGCCTTGAACCCAGATCCTGTGTAGGGCACTGTGTATACTCAACCAGCCGGCGCACCACCTCCCACACCCCATCTTTAGTTATGGCTGCAGTAAACTGATTCGGCTTCAATATCCAGGGTGTTTTCTAATAATCACCCCAACCACTTTCAGCCCAAACTCTCACTCCACTCCACAGTTGTGAAGCTAAGAGACCAATCAATGCCCAGTGTCTCAGAAAGTCGCTGTCACACCAGCTTTTGCAAAAAAAAAAAAAAAAAAGAGGAAATGTTTTATTGTTCTTTTTTATTTTAATTATTTTTATTTATTTATTGGATAGACACAGCCAGAAACTGAGAAGGAAGGGGGTGATGGAGAAGGAGAGAGACAGAGACACCTGCAACCCTGCTTCACCACTCATGAAGCTTCCCCCTACAGGTGGGGACTGGGGGCTTGAACCTGGGTCCTTGTGCTTTGTAACATGTGCGCTCAACCAGGTGTGCCATCACCCAGCCCCCAGTTTTATTGTTCAAATCCACAGTTAGAGCCTAGAGAATATTATCTCAAATCAGCATCTGCCTGAGGCCCAGCAGTGGTACGACCAGTTGAGCACATTGCTACCATTCTCAAGGACCTGGGTTCAAGCCCTCCTCCCCACTTGCAAGGGGCAGATTCCTGAGTAAAGCGACATTGTAGCTGTGGCTCTGTCTCCCGCTCTATCTTTCGCTTCTCTCTCTTTATCCACTAAATAAAAAAAATTCTTACATTTTTATTTATTTATTTTCCCTTTTGTTGCCCTTGTTTTTTTATCGTTGTTGTAGTTATTATTGTTGTTGTTATTGATGTCATCGTTGTTAGATAGGACAGAGAGAAATGGAGAGAGGAGGGGAAGACAGGGAGGGAGAAAGACAGACACCTGCAGACCAGCTTCACTGCCCGTGAAGCGACTCCCCTGCAGGTGGGCAGCTGAGGGCTCGAACCTGGATCCTTACGCTGGTCCTTGCGCTCCACACCCACTGCACTACCGCCTGAGCTCCCAAATTATGCTTAAATTTTATTTGTGATTTATAGTGGGTTATAAACCATAAAATGACAAGGTCTAGTTCTACACCAGACAAAAGTTCTGTGTTGGGAGTCGGGCGGTAGCACAGCGGGTTAAGTGCACCCGACACAAAGCTCAAGGACCGGTGTAAGGGTCCAGGTTCTAGCCCCCGCCCCCCGCCACCAGCTCCCCACCTGCAGGGGAGTCGCTTCAAAGGTGGTGAAGCAGGTCTGCAGGTGTCTGTCTTTCTCTCCCCCTCTGCCTTCCCCTCCTCTCTGCATTTCTCTCTGTCCTATCCAACAATGACGACAATAATAATAACTACAACAATAAAACAAGGGCAACAAAAGGGAAAATGAATAAATATTAAAAATACTTAAAATAAGTTCCGTTTCCCCATCCTCCCACCTCCCAAAGATCACCACCAGAGCTCTTACAAGTCTTAGAAACAGCTGCCTGCTTGCTTTTTGCAAGTTTATGTGTATCAGCTCTCCAGATTCCACACGAGTGAGCCCCCAGTAGTTGTCTCTCATCTCTTTACTTAGTTCGCTAAGCACTGTCACCTCTAGTTCCATCCATTTGGTCCCAAAGGACACAATGTCATCATTGTTGATAGCAGAAGTTTCCCGTGCAGTGTTTAGCCCATAGGAAGGTGTCTCTCTTTCTCTCTATCTCCTCCTTCTCTCTCAATCTCTCTCTCTCTGTCTCTATCCAATAAATAAATAAAATTTAAAAAGAATCAACCCCTGCCTTTTCCCAAAGAGCTAACACTTATGTACAGATGCCAGGTAGGGTGGGTGTGCAGGGAAGGGGGAGAGGGGAGAGAGGGAGGTGGAGAAACGGGGGGGGGGGGGCTAGGTCTGGGACAATCTAGAAGGGTAGAAGGTGCTCCGATCTCCCCACCTCCGGGGCAAGGTTCCTCCATCTTCCTCCTAGAACAAAGTGTTGGGTCTTAACTATTATTTATCCTTTCAAAAGGGCCAGGCCAGCAGGAAGGGGGTGGGGATGGGAGTCCCTGAGGCTATCCTGCTGGCAGCTTCGGTTTTAGCATATTAACTGCTGAGGTCAAGTTTAACTCAATTAATCCATTTCTGGTCATCCCCCCACCCCCCCAGCCTGGTCCTTTGGGACCCATCACTCCTTTGGGCAGTAAAGGAGCCTGGCTCAGTGATGGCAACAGCTTTTCGGGTGTTTTGGCCCATGAACAGCCTCAGGTCTGTTCCTAAACATAGCCTTCCTCATTTAAAATACTTCAGGCAGCTCCTTCCTTCCTTCCTTCCTTCCTTCCTTCCTTCCTTCCTTCCTTCCTTTCTTTTTAAAAAAAATTATTTATTTCCTTTTTGTTGCCTTGTTGTTTTTATTGTTGTTGTAGTCACTGTTGTTGTTGATGTCATCACTGTTGGCTAGGACAGAGAGAAATGGAGAGAGGAGGGGAAGGCAGAGAGGGGGAGAGAAAGACACCTGCAGACCTGCTTCACCGCCTGGGAAGCGACTCCCTTACACCGATCCTTGCACTTTGCGCCACATGCGCTTAACCCGCTACCACCTGACTCCCACTTTCTTTCTTTTATTTTACAAGATAGCACTGCTCAACTCTGGCTTCTAGTGGTACAAGGAACTGAACCTGGGACTTAAGAACATCAGGCATAAAAGTCCTTTGCACAACCATTAGGCTCTCTCCCTCCCTCCCTTCCTTCCCTCTCTCCCTTCCTTTTCCTCATCCTCTCCTTTCCTTCTTCCAGTCCCTCCCTTCCCTCCTCCCTCCCTTTCTCACTTATATACAGAGTCAGAAAGAGCCCAGAGCACTGAGCTTTCTCAGCGGGGTGGTGGGGCTTGATCCTGATGGTGCGCTGGCAAAGCTCACTCCCCAAGAGAACTGCTTCCCTGGCTCCCACCGGCAGCTTCCTGGATCAAGGAAATAACTGTCAGCAGTAAGTAGCTCACTGAGCTTTTGTGCTCAAAGGTCAGAGGCTGCAGGCTTAGTACCCTGGCATGGCCATAACAGAGCTCTGATCTTTTCTCCTTTTTTTTTCTCTCATTAAATTATATAAATACATCTTTCAAAAGAAAGAAAGAAACAACCCTTCCAAGGCTGGGAAAAATAATTCAGCCTGTTAGAGCACAGAATTTGCATGCTGAGGCCCCTGAGTCTCCAAAGGTCACAGGTTCAATCCCTGAACTATCTTATGCCTGAACTGAGCCCTGCTCTGGTCTCCTACAATAAACAAACAAATAAATATCTCTAAACATCATCAAAACAATTTTTTTAAAAAAAACCTTCAATCTCATGTAATTTAAAAAAATCTTTATTTCTGGGTGCTGGGCTGTGGTTCACCTGGCACATGGTACCACGCACAACGACCCATTTGAGGCCCCTCCCCTCCACCTGCAGCTGGGATGCTTGACGAGTGGTGAAACGACAGGTGTCTCTCCTTCTCTGTCTCCCCCTCCCTTCTCAAGTTCTCTCCTATCAAATACAGGGGGAAAAAAGATAGCTCCCAGAAGCAATGCATTTGTCATGCAGGCACCGAGCCCCACTGACCACCATGGTGGCAAAATAAATAAAGAAGTAAATATTTATTCATTTATTTATTTATTTATATAGACAGAATAATTGAGAGGGAAGACACATACGCGCGCACACACACACACATGCACCCACGCACACACACACACACGCACACACGCACGCGCACACACACGCACACACACGTGCGCGCACACACACGCACACACGAACACACACACACGCACGCACACACATGCACACGCGCGCGCACACACACGCACGCACACACGCACGCACGCGCACACACACACACACACACACGCATGCAGCGCTGCTTTACTACTCATGGAGCTCCCACTCTGTGGATGAGGACTGGGGGGTTGAACACTGGACTTTGTGCATGGTAATGTTTGTGTACCACCAGGTGTACTATTACCTAGCCCTGAGTCTCAAGTCCTTTTTAAAAGTTTTTTCCCTCGAGAGCCAGTATTGGTCTTGCCTGTCTCTAGTAGCGTGTGTGTGTGTGTGTGTGTGTGTGCGCGCGTGTGTGCGTGTGCATGTACGTTGAACGGGGAGAGTGCAGGCTCTCTTTCCACCTGTGGGGTTGGGGCTGACTGGGGTTGAGTTGGGGGAGGGCTTCCTTACAGGGCTGGTGTCTGCGCTCGAGCTCCAGGGGCAGTGAAATCGCAGATGCGTGAGGACCTGGCTCCACAATAAAGAAAACAGTACCATTTTTCTTTTGTCTCATCTGACATCTTTATTTATTTCAGTAGATGAGTTTACCTCATTTACAGCTGTGAGTACTGCTATGTTTTGGTTATGTTCCTTATTTTGCTTTCTGCTTACCATCATTTCTTTCTATTTGTTTTATTGTTGTTGTTATTGACGTCGTTGTTGCTGGATAGGACAGAGAGAAATGGAGAGAAGAGGGGAAGACAGAGAGGGGGAGAGAAAGGCAGACACCTGCAGACCTGCTTCACCGCCTGGGAAGCGACTCCCCTGCAGGTGGGGAGCCGGGGGCTCCAACCGGGATCCTTATGCTGGTTCTTGCGCTTTGCGCCAACTGCACTACGGCCAGACTCCCCATCATTTTTTTAAAAAGCAAACGTGTAGCTGAGAAGGTGGCTGAGTGGCAATGTGTGTGTGTGTCCCCATCAAGCAGGGGGGCCCCATTCTTTCGGCCTGTGTTGTGTGAACCACCCGCAGAAACAGTCAAACACCCTGGAGCCGGCTGCTCAATCCATTTGCGTGCGTTCTTGCCATTCGTGCGTGTTCTTGCTGCTCTTTGTACCTTGAGGTCCCTTCCAGAGAACACCACAGGAGGCACATTGCTCTGGCATTTCCTCGGTCCCTTCTCGTCCGTCTAACTGCACGTTCCTGGGGTCCTGCTGCCTCACTCGTTCTCCCTAAACACACAGACACGGTCCCACCACATCTGAGCAAGTTCTCAGCTAGCTTCTCTGCTTAAGAGAGTACCTGGCACACGTGCCCTTACAGAATCGTTAGCTGACAAAGGGCTAGTTGGTAGCCGCCTTTAGTTTGTGCAAGGCTCCAGAACAGAAGCCTAGCACACAGACCCACAGGAATGAGTCTGGGAGCGACTTCAGTTCCCAGCCCACCTAAATTTGAATCATTTCCGTCATGTTGCAATAAACATCTTGTCTGACTGTTTCTCTGCCTCAGTCTCTGTCTGTAAAACGGACTGACACAGCATCTGCTGCACAGGGTTGTGCAGGTAACAGGTGTCAGGAATGTGATGATGGCTGGCATGAGATAAATTCCTGAGAACTTAGCACTTACTGTGGCCACTCGGACGGCTCTAAAGAAATAATTTGTGCATGGCTTGACCTCAAGAGCTTTCTCCTCACTCACTGTATGGGGATGCACGCATCACAGAAAGGTGACGCCTGGGAGGGACACACATTCCAGTGTTCAGTCTGGCCATTTTTATCTTCTCTACTTCTTTTTGTATTGTTTACCAGAGCACTGCTCAGCTCTGGCTTATAGTGGTGCAGGGGACTGAACCTGGGACTATGGAGCCTCAGGCTTGAGAGTCTCTTTGCATAACCATTATGCTATCTACCCCTGCCCGCCATATTCATCTTTGCAGGTGGGGAGTGGGGGCTCAAATGTGGGTCTTTGTGCATGATAACATGTGTGTCAGGTGAACCACGGCCCAGCACCCAAAAATAAAGAGTTTTTAAAATTACAGGAGAGTGAAGGGCCTTTTTTTTCTAGTATTGATTTGATGATGTTTAAAGATATTTGTTTGTTTCTTTATTGTAGGAGACCAGAGCAGGGCTCAGTTCAGGCATAAGATAGTTCAGGGATTGAACCCATGGCCTTTGCAAGGCAGCATGGAGTCCATAAAACACTAGATCCTTGAATGAAGTGACTGCTTGACTGACATGCTTCTATGACAAAAGAAAGACAGGACTAAGTTTTAGATTTCTGAATGACTGTAGAAAATAAAGGGGGACCTTGGGCTGAAATCCCCAGTGGGGTTATAGACTGTTATGTGTCACTGAACAGAAAGTGTGACACCATGGTCTCTTTTGCAAAACACTACAAAGCGTGGGCAGAGATGTCAGCTGGATAACATCTTCAGGGTGACGACGTGCTCAGCAAAGATGCTTCTCCACTGCACAACTGCTTACTTATTAGGCTCTTTTTTTTTTTTAAGGGTCCTCTGGTAAATTTTTCTTTGGTGTCAATGATTTAAATCTGTTCTATATTATAAGACGCCTTCTCTGAGAAGTAAAATTGGCTTTCGTGAGGCAACCTACTGGCTTGGCAAACAGAGCTGTTGCCTCTATTTTGTAGGGAGATTATGCTATTTTCTTACTTCATCTGTATGTGTAACAAACAATTTTATTTTCCAGAGGAGCACAAATCACCAGGCAACTAGGTCTTTATTATTTTTTTCATTTTTTTCTAGAACACTGATTTTTATAATACTGAATACAGTCTGATATATATATACATTATTATATATATCATTAACAAAACTTTCATTTCATTAAAGATTATCAAAAATACATCAAAGAGGATGTAAGTAGAGCATTATAGCAAAACAGAGCATATCCTAAAATCAAAATCAAACAATCGCACACCGTCACCCTCATATTTGACATAGGGGTCATCCCCAAGGAGAGCCGGTGTTTGGTTTGGAAGGTGGCGAACGTGTATACACAATGACAATGACTGATCATAATACTTCTAACATGTTAATTCTCAATCACTTAAAAATCTCAGATGAATCAGCGACCATATCGACCTATAATAAGGCTGAAATTCAAATTGGCTTAAGCAGAAACGCTAGCTAGATGGGAGAGGGCTCTGGGAGTCGGACTCTTGTCTCTGTCCTCTAAGTCTGTCTGGGTTTAACTCGCTGTGATTCAGACTTTTTTTTTTTTATGATGCGGAGGGGTGTTCATGTTATAAAGTGAAGCCTCCAAGAACGCTCCCTTGGGGCGGCGGTGTGGAGTCCAGCTCCACCCTCAAGCAGCTGGGTCCTTGGTGTTTGTGTTCACGCCTCTACCATCAGCCATCAGAGCCCCACCGCCACCAAATCATCCAATAACCAAACAGTAATTATCAATGATAAGTTTTAGGAGGCGGATAAGCTCAGAGCCTCCCTTAGATATAAACAAGACAGGTAGTTTTAACGCCCCCAGATTCATGGTTATTAAAAACTTGAAGGGAGTGCTCTGGGAGGTGGTGCAATGGATATGGCATTAGACTCTCAAGCATGAGGTCCTGAGTTCAATCCCTGGCAGCACATGTACCAGAGTGATGTCTAGTTCGTTGTCTCTCTCCTATCTTTCTCATTAATAAATGAATAATTTTTTTAAAAAAGTCTTTATTTAAAAAAAAAAAAAACTTGAGGGGAAGAATGGCAGCAGAAACCCAAAGCATCTTCTCTGGTTGATGGCAAAGTGACACAATGACTTGCCATCGAGGAAGACGGAAGACAGGTGCCATCTACTGACAGTAACACCTAGTGAATCTGCAACTGTTCTCTGTTCATTCAGAACACTGCCAATTTTTAAAATTAAGGTTTAGGGGGCCGGGCAGTAGTGCAGCGGGTTAAGCGCACGTGGCGCCAAGCGCAAGGACCGGCGGAAGGATCCCGGTTCGAGCCCCCGGCTCCCCACCTGCAGGGGAGTCGCTTCACAGGCGGTGAAGCAGGTCTGCAGGTGTCTGTCTTTCTCTCCCCCTCTCTGTCTTCCCCTCCTCTCTCCATTCTCTCTGTCCTATCCAACAACGAACGACATCAACAACAACAATAATAACCACAACAATAAAAAACAAGGGCAGAAAAAAGGAAAATAAGTAAATAAAAAAAAAAAAGAGCAACAAAAAGGAGACTGAATAAATATTAAAAAAAAAGAAATTAAAGGTGTCCTCCACTGTAGGGGAGTTCATCCTCCCTTCCCCTACTTTCCTCCTGAGGTTGCTCTGTGGCCATGTTCCCAGGGACTGGAGGAGGGGCTTTACAGCATCTCCCAGTTGGAAAGGCAAGTACACTTTCTATCTTGTCTGATCTAAGGTCTACATCTGTCCATATTTCTTCATGATGTTTTAGGGAAACAGCTATTTCTCAATTGCATGTATCATATACAGTGCAGAATGTGTAACCCATTAATTTGCATACTAAGAATTAACTCCATTTGATAAGCAAAGAAAAATCACTTAGACCATGTCAAGTTTTTTTGTTTTCTTAAAACCAATATTACGCCTTCTTTCATCAAAGTATTAAGTTACTTCCCACTCAATGGCAGCAATCCCTTTTTGAAAAATTTAAACTCTTACCTGCCACTGTCTGCCTTCTTTCTGAGGGAGCCGGGGATATGTACACCTCTGGAGTGGGGTGTGAAGTGTCTGTTCCTGACTGGTAAATCTCTAGCATTAAAAAACTGCAATGCCAACTAGATATTTTGTTGAGTTTTACCTTTCTATGATTTGTGTTGTAAAAAAAAAATAGACCAAAATTTCCTTTTGACTTATACAATTAGTTGTAGGCTACTAAATACACTTTTTCAAACTACACAGTCCTTTCTATCCTCTCTTCCTTAATAGAGTTTGTAATTTTTATGAGGGAGTAAAACATCTCCTGGTGAATCACTAAACCAGAACATAGTTTCTGAGTTACTCTCATGATACATTCTAACATCTAAGTTTGAGGAAACAGTAATCGATTTAAGCAGGAAGGATTTATACTATTGAAAAGCACTGCATCATGGTGACACTTATAATCCTGAATACATTCTGATTACTAAAGCAAAACTTTACTGAAAACCTGTTTTTAAATGATCTGATTGAAACAGCCTCAAAACACAACTTCTGTACCATTCAATCATGGTAATAAGCAGTACTGTCTTCCTTTGCTAAGTATTTCCTCCCATTATCTGACTCCAGGATCATGTAAGCCTATGACTCATTCTCAGTTTTGGAACTAGAACTTGGAGATTTTTTTCCTAAACAGATTTTTTTTTCTCATTTGACAGGACAGAAAGAAATTGAGAGAGGAGAGGTAGATAGAGGGGGAGAGAAAAATGACAGCTCCGGGCCTGCTGATGCTCCTGGGGCATCCTCGCTGCAGGTGGGAAGTGGGGGCTTGAACCCGGGTCCTTGTGCTTAGTACTGTGTGAGCTTCATCGGGTGCGTCACTGCCCGGCACCCTCTAAACAGATTTTTTTTTAAATCAGTTTTTGCCAAAGTTTGCCAACGAAACAGAATTTACCTTTACTATTGAATTCTCAACTATAGTGAACATTCCTCTGACACTACAATGAGACTATAAAAGAGAAATAAGTCCAGTAAGAAGGACCTTTACATGTCTTTGTTTTTCCAGATGTGGACAGAGTTAAACCTCTGCATTTTCCAGAGTGAGAACAATAATCCATATAGAGCTATAAAAAAAAAAAGAGCTTTGGGGAAAAACATGGATGTGTTTCTTCCCAGATTTTAAACAAGTGGGTTCCCCGTGCCTAAGCGAAGCAGACTGAAAGATAAAATAGGGCAGCTGCCCCTCGGGATCCACGACTAAGGGCTTCGTGAAACCCCTAAGAGCTGTGGGGGCCCTTCTCACCCCTGGGGCACACGCGTTGTGCACTTCCCATGAGTGATATCCACGTGCCAAAGGCTCACTCCTGCTGGGTGTCAGTATTCAGCTCTGATGTGCCGTGCGATGGTGTTGAGCTGGATGTTGGAGGTTCCCTCATAGATGGTACCTTAAACAGCAGGAAGCAGGCGGAACAAGGAGGAGTCAGCCCACTGCCGAGAGCCTACACACGACACAGCTCCACGGACACCGAGGCTGCAGTTGCTGGGAAGCTAATAGCAGGGACATCACCCAGTATCCCCCGGGCCAGAGAGACAGCTCACTGGGTGAGGGGGCTGGCTTTGCTGTGTGTGGCCCAGGTCTGAGCCACACTGGGGGGCTAAGGCAGTGCAGCTCTGATGCTACGTTCTCTCTCTCTCTCTCTCTCTCTCTCTCTCTCCCCCAAATGAAAAAAGGACTCCCAGGAGCAGTGAAGTCATGCATGTGCAATGTCTTGGCGCTCAAAAAAACATATAAGTAGATAACAATAAAATTAAATGTCCCCTGAATGCGACACTGCTCGATAAAGCAGGTCCCCCTAAGAAATGCCACTGGGCTCAAGGACTTCCAGAACCAGCACTGAAGGGTTGATTCTTCCTGTTTCTATCCCAGTGGCTCAGAGCTCAGCTGGGCCCTCAGAGCAGGCAGCTCGCAGGCTGCCTGTGCCTCCATCTTGCTGTCTGGTGGCGGCGCATTTGATGCTCAAGCCAGAACAGACGCTTAGTTTCTGTTATTAGAGCCGTACTTCAAAGACCGGCATTAAACTACACGCATCCCAGGAATTAACAATATCTTTCAGAGAAAAAAAAAATTAGGACAGTTGACTCTGGTGGTTTCACTAATAAGGCAGACAAGGCACTTATTTCAAAAAGCCTTGATGTTTTAACAAGTCAATGATGGTTTAAAATATATAAACCCTTTTTCTCCAAAGAAAGGTGGTGTGTGAGGTGGGGGTGGGACCCAGCCGCAAGAGGCAGCGGTGGGGGGTGAGGGGCAGGGAGGACAGGGGGAGAAGCCATAGATAGAATACTGAAGAAATCAAAAACCTCTTTGCCTGGGTACCACTAATATAAAATAAAAGTGACAGCAGGAGAGATAGCATAACAGCTAACAAAAAGACTTTCAAGCCTGAGACTCTGAGGCCCCCAGTGCCATCATAAGCCAGAACTGAGCAGAGATCTGGTTAAAATAATAATGACGATAATAATAAACAGTAAGTGCCATCAAACAAATACAATAGCCTAGGCATTTACAGAGGTAAACACAGCAAAGCAAAACAAAGCAAAATACAGAGGACTGATTTACCAATCTTCGCATCTCGGAAATACTTCTCCACAGGGTAATCTTTGGTGTAACCGACTCCACCCATCCACTCGATGCACTTACTGGTCGTTAGTCCTGCAACCTGACAGAAGCAGGAGGCATGTCACGCGTGGAAACAACGTGGCTTCCCATGAACACTCACATGGGGTGTTCTTATCAGCCTGGACTCACTGCCCCAGGAGACAGGCACAGTGGCGCTGTACAATGGGACTGTCTGCCGAGAGTCTCGCCAGCTCGTGCAGCTACGTAAAAGACCCTGGCATGCCACACATTTTCTGTTTGCTTAAGGAAGTCACAGTGCTGTCAGACTCAGGGCACGTGCTGACAGGTGTCATCCCCTCCCAGCATGTGCTTATTGGTTTTATTTTTTTTATTTATTTCTTGATTTTGTTGCCCTTGTTGTTATCATTATTGTTATTGTTGCCATTGATGTTGTTGTTGGATAGGACAGAGAGAATTGAGAGAGGAGGGGAAGACAGAGAGGGGGAGAGAAAGACAGACACCTGCAGACCTGCTTCACCGCTTGTGAAGCGACCTCCCTGCAGGTGGGGAGCCGGGGGCTCGAACCGGGATCCTTACGCCGGTCATGGCACTTTGTGCCACGTGTGCTTAACCCACTGAGCTACTGCCCAACCCCCAGTTTTATTTTTTTATTATCTTTATTTATTGGGTAGAGACAGCCAGAAGTCAAGAAGGGAGGAGGAGGAGGAGAGAGAGAGAGAGAAAGAGAGAGAGAGAGAGAGAGAGACCTGCAGCATTGCTTCACCATTCACAAATCTTTACCCCAGCAGGTGGGGACCAGGGGCTCGAACCTGTTTGCATTGTAGCATGTGCGCTCAACCAGGTGTGCCAGCACGTGGCCCTGATTTTTTGTTTTCCATTCTTTTTTTTTTTTTTTTTTATCTCAGGGTCTATCAGCCTAGACTAGGCACGCACTGGTGCAGACAGGCCTGCCAGTGACTTTTTGGTTCTTGGGGCCACTTGGAGACAGACTTGAACCAACAGCCACAGAAGCAGGAGGATGATGGGGGCAGAAGGAAACCTTGAGGACAAGACTGCTTAGCAGAAACCACAAGGCCAAGTGAGGCGGCTTTCCAGCTGAGACAGGTGGAAAGGTGGTTAAGGGAAAATGCACTTAATCTCAAGGGCCCCAGAGGCCACGGAGGGAGCCAGACGTGTGGCCAAGGCAGGGAAACAGCGGCCTGGTGATTTGACTAAGTCCTCTGGTCGAGGTGCAAGGCGTCAGACACAGGACGCACACGTACAAGTGGGGAGAATTACATCTGGTCAATCCCTCCCCGAGATTTTTACTTCCCGTGGCTCTCCATGCTGTTCACTTTGTCCCAGCCTAAAGCCACGGGCACGATGCCACTAGTCAGTGGAGGTCTCGACCCTGGAGACTTCTGACGGGTTTGCTACCTGAAATGGGGTCTTGGTTTCCATTTCAGCTCCTATGAAGGCACTGAGGCTTTGCAGAATTCAACTCAGACAACTTTACCACTTTGCTCTTCTGTGGTGGGAACTACAGAGTCCGTGCTCTTGGAGCACACTCACCTAGCTTCCCGAGCGAAAGGTTAATCAAACATATGTGGGGGACGGATGTGAGGGCCATCTGGCTGTGACATCTGTCACCCCATTGATCGCCAGGGTTGATTCGGCTGATCTGGCTGGCTAGGCAGGTGTCCCCTTCCTCCCTCACCCTCCATGTGCGTCCCTCCCGAAGCTGTGCGCTCGGTCGAAGAAGACGGCCTTCCCCGAATAGAGACGGGGAAGGGCATACGGTCGAGGGCATACGAGTAGCTGCACTTCCCTACTAGAACCTCCAAACAAGCTCTCAAAACATACATTGGGGGCTTGGGCAGTAGTGCACCATGCTAAACGCACATGGCGTGAAGTGCAAGGACCGGCATGAGGATCCCGGTTTGAGCCCCCAGCTCCCCACCTGCAGGGGAGTCGCTTCACAGTCAGTGAAGCAGGTCTGCAGGTGTCTCTTTTTCTCTCCCCCTCTCTGTCTTCCCCTCCTCTCTCCATTTCTCTCTGTCCTGTCCAACAATGACGACATCAAGAACCACAATAATAACTACAACCACAATTAAAAAATAAGGGCAACAAAAAGGGAAAATAAATAAATATTTTAAAAAAAGAAAAAAAAAAAGGATCCCGGTTCGAGCCCCCTGGCTCCCCACCTGCAGGAGGGTAGCTTCACGAGTGGTGAAGCAGGTTTGCAGGTGTCTGTCTTTCTCTCCCTCTGTCTACCCCACCTCTCTCCATTTCTCTCTGTCCTATCCAACAACAATGGCATCAATAGTAATAATAAGAACCACAGTAATGATAAAACAACAAAAGGGAAAATAGAGCCTCTAGGAGCAGTGGGTGCCTGGTGCAGGCACCGAGCCCCAGTGATAACCCTGGTGGCAAAAAAAAAAAAAAAAAAAAAAAAAAAAAAAAAAAAACAAGATACCTATACATGGGAAAAGAAAGCTGGGTTGCTGGGTTATTTGGGGGGGGGTGTTACCTCTGAGGCATAGTATTTGGCCATCGAGGCTTCCTTAATGAACGGTCTTCCAGCTTCCAGAAGCCGGGCGGCGTTGTATGTCAGCAATCTCGCAGCTTCTAGCTGTGTGGCCATGTGAGCCACTTGGTGTTGAAGCCCCTGCAACATTCACCATGAGTTACACAGTCAGAACCCCCCCTCAAAATGATTTTGCCCCAGGTCGTAGAAGCCTGGGCAGGAAACAGTAAGAGACCCAAAGTGTGACCTGAAGGAGATTCACATTCAGTCTGGAAACACTGTAAAATCTGCCATCGGCAAGGAAATAGGACATAGCGGTGTTGTTTCTTTAAAAACAAACAAATAAACCAAAAACTTCAAAGTTTTCACAATTATAATTGTCAAGATTTTTAAAAGAATCAGTCTCCAGCACCACTATATGCCAAGAGTTGAGCAGTGCTCCGGTCTCTCTCTCTCTCTCTCTTTTTCTTGTCTTTCTTTTTTCTTTTGTTTTCTTGCCCCAGGGTTATCACTGGGGCTTGGTGCCAGCACTTCAAACCCACTGCTCCTGGTGGCCATATTTTTCTTTTTATTTCTTGCTTCTACTTCTTCTTGACTTCTTCTTCTTTTTTTTTTCTTATCTTGATAGGACAGAGAAAGATTGGGAGGGGAGGAGAGACAGAGGGAGAAAAAAAAATAGACACCTGCAGACCTGCGTTATGACTTATGAAGTGCTCCCCTGGCAGGTGGGGAGTAGGTGCTCGAACCCAGGTTCTTGTGCATGGTAGCATGTGTGCTTAACCAGGTGTGCCATCACCCGGCCCCACTACCTCACTTCTACTAGAAGTAAACAAATAGGGGTCCAGGTGATGGTGCACTGAATTGTGTTGTGTGCACACATCATTAAGTTCAAGGACCTGGGTTCAAGACCCAGTCCCCTCCTGAGGGGAGAAGCTTCATGAGTGGTGAGGCAGGGCTGCAGGCGTCTCTCTCTCTCCCTCGGTATCTCCCCTCCCTTCTCAATTTCTCTCTGTCTTTATCAACTGACTAAATAAATAAAATATTACAAAGATAATCATCGAAACTCTCTATTCCTATCAGATAAAAGAAAATAAATTTAAAAATATTTTTAAAAGATCTAAAAAAAATAAATCATCAACGGTATGATGATGGTCACCCCTTTTACTCAAAACTGAGCTTAAATCAAATCCCAGCAAAACTAAAACTTGAATTTATTCTTTAATTAATATTTAATTATTCTTTAATTAATAAAATGTTGACTCTGAATGTAGCTTCAAGATAATAAAAGATGTTCGCTAAACAGTAATAAAGGAATGCCAAAGCACCAATTTTCTTTCTTTTAGTTAATTTTTTTTTTTGCCTCCAGGGTTATTGCTGGGGCTCAGCGCCTGAACTACGAATCCACTGCTCCTGGAGGCCGTTTTTTCCCATTTTGTTGCCATTGTTGTTGTTACCATTGATGTTGTTGTTGTTGGATAGGACAGAGAGAAATGGAAATTGGAGGGGAGACAGAGAGGGGGAGAGAAAGACAGACACCTGCAGACCTGCTTCCCCGCTTGTGAAGCGACTCCCCTGCAAGTGGGCAGCCGGGGGCTCCAACCAGGATCCTCAATCCAGTTCTTGCACTTCGCTCCATGTGCTCTACTGCCCAACCCCCTCTTCTAGTTCATTATTAAGGTGACTTCATTGTACAATACGTGGATAGGAAGCATTCTCTCTAGGGCTGGACAAAACAGAAGGTTGACTTCTATCACCGTGAAATCTTATTTTATCCTCTGACTTGTCTGTATTTGACCAGAGCACTCTTCAGCTCTGGCCGTTGGCAGTGCTGGGGATTGAACCGAGAGCCGCGTGTGTGCAAGTCCCATGTTCTGCTGGTGCTAGACTATCTTCCTAGGACCGACACTGGGTTTTAAAGGATAAGCAGACACACAGTAATTGCTAGACTAAGAGCTGACAGTGATGAATGTCTGCTGGTATGATGGACACAGATGTGCATCTCACAAACTGACATGCTTCTCGTTTCTGTTGTGTCATTCTGCCTGGGATTTGCTGTGCTGAGCATGGAGACATCACACTGAACTGGCCTTCGGAACCCGTCTCTCACATGACTTCCACAGCTGAGTAGGGAGGACAGACAGTCAGTAGCAGTAACCCTGTGTGATGACTGGCGATCCGGGGAACCTCAACTGGACAGTTAGTCAAGAACCCCAGGGAGGGCCTTAAACATAAAACAAACAAAAAAAAAGGGACACATTGGAGAAATTAGTATTGCTTGCAAACACCCTCTCGATCGATTCTTCCCTGCTTTCTGCCACATGCGATACACACAGAACACTGTTGTGCACAGGTGGGTGATGGACCCTGATGGTACGTTCAGCCCCCACTAACGTATATGCGGGATGGAGGGAGACATACCTTGGCACTCCCGTGGGGTTGGCTCCACACCACTACAAGAAGTCAGTGTCACAAGGAAGAGAGTCACATACACTTCTGAGGCTTCCCAGCCCACAGCAAAGTTAGGTTACATTACACTGGAGTCTGTTGGGTGTGTGACAGCATATGGCAAAAACACAAAGTGCACACCTTCATTCAAAATACCTAACTGCTAGAATGCGAACTGCCCCGAGCCTGCAGCCAGCCATCAGCTCTCCACCAGCAGGGACCTAAGCGACCTCAGTGTCTGCAAAATGCAATAAAGACAAGCGCCATGCAGCACAATGACCCCTCTCCCTTCTTCCTTAGGATCTGGCTGGCTCTTGTGGCCTCTTTGAGAGAATGGAAAGGTGGGAACTGAGTCCACCGATCTTAGTATCTGTCTTTTGTGATTACTTCTTTTGGGAGCCTTGTTGAAGAAATCTTTTTCTACTGTGACATCTACTCTCCTAAAACTTAACATTTTGCTTTAAAAAAAAAAGACTTTATGCTGATTGGGAGGTAGCTCAGAGGAGAAAGTGTTGGATTCTTGGGATGAGATTAGATAGCATAACGGTTATGCAGAGAGACTCTCATGCCTAAAGTCCCAAAGTCCTAGGTTCGATCCCCTGTGCCACTGTAAACCAGAGCTGGTCAGTGCTCTGGGAGAAAAAGGTGCTAGATTCTCAAGCATGAGATCTCAAGCTCAGTCCTAGACATCATTTGTGCCTGAGTGATACTTTGGTTCTCTGCTCACCCCCTTTCTAATGAACAAATATATCTTCTAAAAAAAAAGAGCAAAGAAAGAAAGAGCAATGTTTAACATATTAGCAGGGGATCCAGTTGTGGGTTTTCCACAAGGAAAGAACATTCCCACTAAGTGGTCTGCAGAGCCGCATCCCTCAGACATCAAGTTTCCACACACACACACACACACACACACACACACACACACACACACACACACACTCACACACACACACTCATCTGTTTCTGGCCCTCGTGCCCGTGCTGCCCCAGCAGTCAGCATTCTCTCGTTCCATGGGTTGAGCTCAGGACTTGCAGGCTTAAGGCCCCAGCTTCCATTCCTGGACCCGGAGGATGGTTTTATATATATACACACATATATATAGACACACACACACACACACACATATTCACTGGGACACTGCTTAGCTCTGCCTTGTGGTGGTGCAGGGGAACTGAACCTGGGGCCTGGGAGTCTCAGGCATGAAAGTCTGTTTGCATAACCATTATGCTATCTCCTCCACCCATAAGTAAACATTTTAAAAGAAATAATGGGGGGGGGGGTTGGGCGGTAGCACAGCAGGTTAAGCACATGGGGCATGAAGCGCAAGGACCAGTGTAAGGATCCCAGTTCAAGCCCCAGCTCCCCACCTGCAGGGGAGTCGCTTCACAAGCAGTGGAGCAGGTCTGCAGGTGTCTGTCTTTCTCTCCCCCTCTGTCTTCCCCTCCTTTCTCCATCTCTCTCTGTCCTATCCAACAATGACAACATCAATAACAACAATAATAACTACAACAATAAAACAAGGGCAACAAAAGAGAATAAATATTTTTAAAATGCTTTAAAAATAAAATAACTACAACAACAATAAAAAACAACAAACAAGGGCAACAAAAGGGGTATATATATATATATATATATATATAGAGAGAGAGAGAGAGAGAGAGAGGGAGAGAACAGTGGCCTAAGAGGTGGTACAGTGAATAAAGTAAAGGCCTCTCAAGCATAGGTTCTGAGCTCTGTTCCCAGCACTGCTTGTGCCAGAGTGATGCTCTATTTCTTCTCTCTCTCTTTCTCATAAAGAAATCTTAAAAAAAAAAAAGTAGATAAAATGAATGAATGAAATCCTTGAAGGGATGACTCTGTGGAGGATCTCCATTAACAGGAAAGTGGAAGAGTCCCAGATAGTGAAAAGATGCACAGATAACAAGATGACATGAGTATTCTGAAAAAAAAAAAAAAATCTTAATCACGATATACCTGAAAATCAAACAGCCTCTTGCCAAATTGTATCCTTTCTTTGATATACGGAATGGTGTAGTCAAAACAGCCTTGGGCCAGTCCCAGCATCTGTTAAAACAAACATGAGAATTTTGAATTTTTCTCATAAGTCTATGCTTTTTATTATTCACGTTGCAAATCCCCTGTGCAGGCCAACTGAAGAGCTTCGGAGGGGAAGAGTCCCCGAGGGTGAGACTGTGAGGTGGGTGTTGAGGGCACCTTTACCAGGGAAGAGATGGCAGTGGCGGGGCTCCGAGCATGGGGCATCTCCAGGGGCCTGCGCACACTCAGCCAGGCCAGTTTCTAGGAAACTGATCTCCGCTCGGGCATGAAGCCACCCAGAGGCACGTTGCTTGTAGGCCAGGAAGGTGGCACAGTGGTCGAGCTTTGCCTCATGAGTCCTGGGCGCCGTACATGCCAGAGTGGCCCTCTGCTTCTCTCTTTCTCACGAAAGAAAATATAATGAGAGAGAGATTTTTCTCAGAACTCTCTCTCAGAAGACTGTGGGCCAGCTCCCATTGGCCCTTGTAGAAGAAGCCACATGTGGAAGGTCACTCTTGGCCTTGTTCCAGCCCACTGTCTGTCTGATCAGGATTAATAAGAGCTACGGCTGGAGAAAGGCGTCAGGATGTAATAGAATGGGGACTCTCAACTCTGACTGCGCACATTCCAGCCCTCTGGGGAGCTGGGGGGAAGCGGTGCAGATGCCAGGGTCTAACGCTGACTCCAGAGCATGGGCGTGGAGGTGCTGAGTGTGGCCTCGGAATCAGCATTTAGACAACTTGGAGGAGGCCCTGCGGAGGTGGGGGGGGGTGGAGACCAGCTGAGCGAGGGCAGCTCCTGGAAGCATCCACTCCCAGGCTTGCACAACAAATGACCGGACGGCCTCACTGCTGACCAATCTCCGCGTCTATTAATGATTCCAGCTCAGAAATGGTTTCTGAATTTCAACTTTAGATAGCCGGTAAATCATGATCTCATGTATCAAACTATGTAGGCTTTAGAAATAAAAGGGAAAGGAAAATCAATAGTTAAGGCGTTTTGGGGAAATGCCCACAAACGTCAATACTCCATTAGTCTTCATTCACATTTCCCTATAGTTTTTCATTTGGAATTTTCTAGGGGACGGAATATCATGCTAAAAAAAAAAAAAAGGATGGGAGAAGAGAGAGAAAACCCAAATGCAAATTATAGCACAGCCATGGCTCACTGCGCTTGGTTTAAGACAATGTGACAAGATACTATCTTTTTTAGATTTTTAAAAATATTTCTTTATTCCCTTTTGTGGCCCTTGTTGTTTTATTGTTGTCATTGTTATTGTTGTTGTTGGACAGGACAGAGAGAAATGGAGAGAGGAGGGGAAGCAGAGAGGGGGAGAGAAAGACAGACACCTGCAGACCTGCTTTACCGCCTGTGAAGCGACTTCCCTGCAGGTGGGGAGCCGGGGGCTCGAACCGGGATTTTTACTCCAGTCCTTGTGCTTTGCGCCACGTTCGCTTAACCTGCTGCGCTGCCTCCCGGCTCCCACGGGACAGCATCTGGACAAGACAACTGCAGTGCAGGGCTGTCCATCAAGATGAGTGTTTCCGAACACAGTGAAGCGTGACAGGACATGTGGTTCAGTGGCAGAGCACAGGACTTGCAAGGGTGAGGTTCTAAGTTGGCTCTCTGGCACTGCACCGCCTCTCTCCTCTCCTTTTCTCTTGTGAAAAGAAAGAAGGCTGGTGAGACGGCTCTTCTGGGAAGGCACTTGGTGGAAGCTCCCTCTCCCTCTCTCCCTCTGTCCCTCTGTCTCTATCTGTCTGAAAGTATCAACCCAGAGTGTTGAAGTCCTGGTGATGACAGCTAAGTAAACAAATGAATCTCTGAATTCCAGAAAGTTAAATGCTCCCCACCTACATGGCTTTGAGGACAGATGCCTTGAGGTTACTGCTATTACTACTCTTCCTCTGAAAGGGATCCACAGCTACTTAATCTTGTTTTTAAAAGGTTAATTTTTAATATGTATATATTAATTTGATAGGACAGAGAGAAAGTGAGAGGGAAGGAGAACTAGAAAAAGGGAGAGTGAGAAAAAGAGAGACACCTGCAGCACTTCTGCATCGCTCATGAAGCTTCCCCCAAGCAGGCAAGGACAGGGGTGGGGGGAAGGAGCATTTGAACCCAGGCCCAGGAACATGGTGATGAGTGCGGTCAACCAGGCGTACTGCCACTTGGTCCCTCTGACGCCGACTTTTAATTGCATTATACAATAACTTGGCATGACCAGGCTGTAGCCCAGGCTGTGCCTTTTACTGTAGGAACTTCTCTCCACTGCCATGGCTGGGGGCACTGGGCACCAATGGCCCAATGCCCTATCTGGTGAAGCTGCATCAGGGTTTCAGAAAGCAGAAAGAAGCCAGTTATATAGTAGCTAGGCTTGTGGGAGTATTTTGTTTGTGGGCCAGAGAGGCAGCGCACCAGGCACAGTGCCTGCCTTGCTACACTCGAGACCCAGACTTGAACAAGCAGCGCGGGGGAGTCCCACGGGACCTGACAAGCTGTGGTGTCTCGCCCGCCCTCTGTCTGTCTCTGTCTTGGTGAGTGGTGAAGTGGTGCGTTCATGAGGTCCCAGCTCCCCCAAAGAAAGAGTATTTTGTCTGTAAATGAACAACAGTGGGGGGAATGTCTATACTCGGACAGTAAACTGTTTCAACAGCTAATTATGTTTTTTGAACTTTGGATATGCAATGATTAAAAACAGGTGAACACTGTATACAAAAATGGCACGGTTAACAATAAAACCAGAGATTTAATGGACTTCGTCCATCTAGAAAAATAACTGAGGGCTGGGGAGATAGCCTAATGGTTATGCAAAAGACTTTCAAATGGTCGCAGTTTCCATGCCCACCCTCACTGTAAGCCAGAGCTGAGCACTGCTTTGGTAAAAAACAAAACAAAACAGAAGCCAAACCAACCAACCAACCAAACAAACAAAAATCAATGTAACCTAATCAAACAATGTAATCAGGGCAAGTTTTGGAAAATAAATAAATAGATATCTTTCACCAGAGCATGGCTAGCGGTGCTGGGGAATGAGCCTTTGACAGCCTTTGGTGCCTCAGGTATGAAAGTCTTTCTCCATAACCACTATGCTATCTCCCCTCTCATCCTTTTAATATATTGATATTTTTACTGTGGCTACTTAAGTGTTTCTCACCACACGAGATGGCTGGATTATTTTTTTTTTACATGTAAAACCTTAAACATATTTTTTGCTGTTTTTATAATTGCTACCACACAATAGGGGATTTACACATCCTTAATTTCTTCTAGAATGAATGTCAGGCTCAGCAAAGTTTACTTTAAAAAAAAAAAAAACTCCATATTTAATTTTCAACCTGCTTTAGAAGTTACCAGTCCAGGTGTTGACCATGCCTGAGTGTTTCCAAGACAGGAAAACAGCATTATCGTTAAATCGCTGTGTTCACATCATTCACCCCAGTCACACCGCAAAGCCGGTCTGTCATCTCCTGGAAGAGAAGGGCGCCATCTTGTGTCCACAGCTTAACAAATACTCATGGGATCGGGGGCACATTTTCCTTTTACATTTCAATCCACTGGCTGTGGAAGAGTTGAAGGCTAGTTGGTTTTGTTTGGCTTTGCTTTTTTAACCAGAGCTCTCTGGCTTATGGTTGTTCCTGAGATTGAACCCAGGACCTCCGAGTCTCTGGCATGAAAGTTTGTTGCATAAACCACCGTACTGTTTCCCAGCCCTGGAGAGCAAAGTTTTGACTCACCTGGGCAGCGATTCCTATCCTCCCTTCATTAAGGCTCCCAATGGCATACTTATAGCCATGTCCGATTTGTCCCAAGATATTGGCTTCTGGAATCTGGAAGAAAATAATGTGGATATTTCTTAATTTTACATAATTCACTTTGGCTTTAGATGTTTCATTTTTTGAGTCATTTTAAAATATGTGATTAACTCTCTTTTCAGTCACCAGGTTCCAGATGCCAGCAGGATGCCGACCAGACTTCCCTGGACAGATGACCCCACCAGTGTGTCCTGGAGCTCCACTTCCCCAGAACCCTTCCCCACTAGGGAAAGAGAGAGACAAGCTGGGAGTATGGATCCACCTGTCAACACCCATGTTCAGCGGGGAAGCAATTACAGAAGCCAGACCTCCCACCTTCTGCATCCCACAATGACCCTGGGTCCATGCTCCCAGAGGGATAAAGAATGGGAAAGCTATCAGAGGAGGGGGTGGGATACGGAGTTCTGGTGGTGGGAATTGTGTGGAGTTGTACCCCTCTTATCCTATGGTTTGGTCAATGTTTCCTTTTTATAAATAAAAAATTAAATTAAAAATATGTGATTAATAGTGGTTTATAAAATTACAGAGGGGGTTGGGCGTTAGCAGGGTAAGAGCACATGGTGCGAAGCGCAAGGACCGGCATAAGGATCCGGGTTTGAGCCCCCAGCTCCCGACCTGCAGGGGAGTCACTTCACAGACGGTGAAGCAGGTCTGCAGGTGTCTGTCTTTCTCTGGCCCCCCACCTTCCCCTCCTCTCTCCATTTCTCTCTGTCCTATCCAACAACAACGACATCAACAACAACAATAACAACTACAACAACAATAAAAAACAACAGAGAGTTGGACGATGGCACAGCGAGTTAAGCGCACGTGGCGCAAACCGCAAGGACAGACATAAGGATCCTGGTTCGAGCCCCGGCTCCCCACCTGCAGGGGAGTCTCTTCACAAGCGGTGAAGCAGGTCTGCAGGTGTCTGTCTTTCTCTCCTCCACTGTCTTCCCCTCCTCTCTCCATTTCTCTCTATCCTATCCAACAACGACGACATCAATAACAACAACAATAACTACAACAACAATAATGACAAGGGCAACAAAAGGGAAAATAAATATAAAAAATAATAAAAACTGGAGCCCCATAATCGCTCTCTTTTTAAAAAATAATTTTATTAGTGATTTGCTAATAGTTTACAAGATCATAAGATGACAACCACAGTCGTGTGCCCTCCTGCCACCCCTCACCCCTGCTCTCCCCCTCTCCTCCCAAGGATATCCACCAGAGTTTGGACCGAGTCTTTTTACTCATAATTTCTGAAACTCAAGAAACAATTAAAAATACAAGTCATGGTGCTGGGGAGATAGCTCACCAGAGAGGGAGGTAACCCAGGCCTGACCTCCCCTGGGCATGTAATGGCACCGAAGGAAGTTTTGGTGACCTGGTAGGTATCTTGCCTCTTTTCTCTTTCTCCCTTCCTCTTTCTTTCTTTCTTTCTTTCTTTCTTTCTTTCTTTCTTTCTTTCTTTCTTTCTTTCTTTCTTTCTTTCTTTCTTTCTTTCTTTCTTCCCTCTTCTGTATCTCTTTCAGGAGGAAGAGGTCCTCCTGGAGGCAGTGAGGCCCCAGAGATGACTAGCTCTATTTTATTCACAGGGCAATGGGGAGAGGGATGGACAGATCATGGAGAGAAGAGGGGAAGAAGGAGGAAGGCGGGCGGGGGAAGTGGTGAGGCTCCGATGTCCCCTATGAAAGTGACCCCTAAGCTTGGAGATCAAGGTCATGAGCTCATAGAAGTGGCAGGCAAGACACCACAAGCGAAACTTTGCCAGCCAGGTCCGAGGTGCAAGCTCGCCCGCGCTCACTGTGCAACATCGCCACCGTGTGGCCTGTGCCGGGCTGACACCCCCACGCCTAGGAGGACACAAGGAACAAGTCTACCCAGCACACCTGGTCCTGCAGTTTATAGGTCAGAGAATGGAGATGGGATTAATTCTTGACACTTAATCTGAGTTTTTGGGTTTTTTTAATTTGTGTATTTATTTTGAGAGAAAACGAGAGAGAAAGAGAGAAAGAGAGAGAGAGAGAGACCAGAGTGCCACTAAGCTCTGTCATTGGCAGCAGTACAGGGGACTGAACCCAGGGGCCCCTGGCAGGCAAGCTCTGTGCTCAGTCGCTGAGCCACGACCCCATGCCACTGGCATTTGCCATTTGCGCGTAGAGTCACGTGCTGGGCAGGAAGTTTCTCATGCTTGACTTCGCTGCTTACAAAAAAATATACTTAGGGAAGTCAGGCGGTAGCCCAGCGGGTTAAGCGCAGGTGGTGCAAAGCACAAAGACCAGAGTAAGGATCCCGGTTCGAGCCCCCGGCTCCCCACCTGCAGGAGGGGGTCACTTCAGACAGTGAAGCAGGTCTGCAGGTGTCTGTCTCTCTCTCCCCCTCTCTGCCTTCCCCTCCTGTCTCCATTTCTCTCTGTCCTATCCAACAATGACGACAACAACAACAAAAACAATAATAACTACAAGGGCAACAAAAGGGAATAAATAAATATTAATATATATATACATATATACACTTACAACAAGGTCAACAAAAGGAAATAAATAAATAAATAAAATATATGTATATATACTAAGTACCTAAGGTGAGATAAGGACACAAGAATACCTGATAACATTGTTCGAGAGTTTAATGACATGTACATCTCTGCTTGCCTAATACTTGGCTCTTTTATCTTAAAGACATATATTTTGTGTGTATAGGGGAAGAGAGAGAGAAAGAGAGAGAACCACAGCACTGCTCTACCTAGGTACTGACTTTTTAAAAAATTTATTGGGTGACTAGTGGTTTATAGTTGATAGTAAAATACAATAGTTTGTATATGTGTAACATTTCCCAGTTTTCCACATAACAGTTCAACCCCCACTAGGTTCTCCTCTGCCGTCATGTTCCAGGATCTTAATCCTCCCCCCCCCACCCCAGAGTCTTTTACTTTGCTGCAATACACCAACTCCAGTCCAAGTTCTGCTTTGTGTTTTCACTTCTGACCTTGTTTTTCAACTCCTGTCTATGAGTGAGATCATCCCATATTCATCTTTCTTTGTCTGACTTATCTCACTTAACGTGATCTCTTTGAGATCCACCCAAGATGAGGTGAAGAAGGTGAAACCACCATTTTTAATAGCTGAGTAGTATTCCATTGTGTGTACAGAACACAACTTACTCAGCCACTCATCTGTTGTTGGGCACCTGGGTTGCCTCCAGGTTTCGGCTGTGACACGTTGTGCTGCTATGAACATAGGTGTACTCAGACCTTTTTTGGATGAGCGTGTTTAGTTCCCAGAGCAATGCTAAGCTCTGGCTTATGGTAGTGTGGGGGATTACACCTGGGACAAGGGAGCCTCAGTCCAAATAGTCTTTTTGCATAATCATTATACCATCTCTCCTGCTCTTTCACATTTTTTAAAAGAAATTCTTTTTTAAAATTGTTTTATATTTATTTATTCCCTTTTGTTGCCCTTGTTTTTTTTTTGTTGTTGTTGTAGTTATTATTGTTGTTATTGATGTTGTTGTTGGATAGGACAGAGAGAAATGGAGAGAGGCGGGGAAGACAGAGAGGAGGAGAGAAAGAGAGACACCTGCAGACCTGCTTCACTGTCTGTGAAGCGACTCCCCTGCAGGTGGGGAGTCGGGGGCTCGAACCGGGATCCTTATGCCAGCCAGTCTTTGCGCTTTGTACCACGTGCGCTTAACCCGCTGCGCTACCGCCTGAATCCCTCTTTCATATTTTTTTAACATCTGTATTGGATGTCCATAATTTCAAGTCATGTTTATTTCACAACAAAATATTCCTGGAAATTCTAGAATACCTACCTTGACGTTGTTAAATGTCAGTGGGCAGGTGGAAGAGGCTCTGATTCCCATTTTGTTTTCTGGTTTCCCTATGTGAAGGCCGTTAGTATCACGGTCTACTATGAAGCAGGTGATTCCTTTGTAGCCCTAGAAAGAAAGACTCAGAATCCCATCACCACTTGTGTTGAGCAGACCTCTTGTTTACAGAGAGTTCAAAATACACAGGAAACTAAAACGGATGTGAGTTGTCCTTACTAATGAACTAGGCATCGTAGAACATGCATTACAATGCAGAAATAGCTGGAAGGCAGCAGGTACATTAAAAAAGCAAAAGCTTGATCATTTACTTAAAAATTTTTTATTATTATTATCTTTATTAGATAGAAAGCCAGAAATTGAGAAGGAAGGGGGTGATAGGGAGGGAGAGAGACACTGGCAGCCCTGCTTCACTACTCCTGAAGCTTTCCCCTGCAGGTAGGGACTGGGGGCTTGAACCTGGATCCTTGAGCACTGTAACTTGTGTGCTCAGCCAGGTGTGCCATCACCTGGCCCACTTGATCATTTGCTTTCTATTTCTGAAAACCACTATGGCTACTTACTCAAGTCACGGAGTTGTGCAAAGTTATGACATGGTCATGAGAATTCCATGCTTTAAATTTGATCAAAGATGTCAATGTTTAAAGATTCAGTTACAGTATTGTGTTATTTTCCAACTGAATGGCATCTGCAAAGTTTTATGTCAGAGGCAGAACTCAGGGCTTCATGCATACACTCTGCTGCTGAGTCACCTCCCCGGCCTAAATTTTAAATGACTTTCTTCCTTTCTTCCTTCCTTCCTTTCTTTCTTTCTTTCTTTCTTTCTTTCTTTCTTTCTTTCTTTCTTTCTTATTATAAGTGAAAGAAAAAAGTGTGGCAAGTACTGCAGCCCTGGCATCGTACTTATTTTGTCTTTTTGTTGCTGTTGCCTCCAGGGTTATCTCTGGGGCTCTCTGCCGGGCACTGGGAATCCGCAGCTCCTGGCTGCCATTTCTTCCATTTTATCGGATAGGAGACAGGACAGAGAGACACCGAGAGGGGGAGATAGAGGAAGAGAGGCGCCTGCTTCATCGTTTGCAAAGTGTCTCCCCTGCAGTTGGGGAGCCCGGGGCTCGAACCCAGATCCTTGCATGGGTCCTTGCACTGAAGTACGCTTAACCTGGTGCGCCACCGCCCAGCCCCCTTCTTCGTTGTTCTCAAGTGACAACGGGGATCAAGCCAGGGCTCACACACGCACACAGTGGGTGCTTGGCTGCTGCTGAGCTGAAGCTGCCAGGAACCAGTGCGCTGCAGACCTGCTTCCCTCCTTCACCAGAGAGGCACAGGGTGCAGTTCTGTGAAGCTCCGTGGAGTGAATCACGCATCCACAGTGTGTGTCCGGGTGTGGGGGGCCGGGGGGCAAATAAGAGAATGAAAAGGCATCTAACTTTTTTTTTCTTCCACACCGAGGATGACAGAGAATCTAGCACAAAGGTGGACTGGGCGGTGGTGCAGTCGATGAACCATCAGACTGTCAAGCCTGAGGTCTCTGTTCAATCCCCAGCAGCACACGTGCCGGAGTGATGTTTGGTTCTCTCTCTCTCTCGTCTTTCTCATAAAAAATAAATAGATTAATTAAAAACTAAAAAGAACTGGGGCCGGGTGGTGGCGCACCCAGTTAATCACACATAAAAGAAAGGAAAAAAGGGATGTGGGGTCGGGGGGTAGTGCAGCAGGTTGAGCGCATGTGGCATGGAGCGCAGGGACTGGCATAAGGATCCCGGTTCGAGCCCCCGGCTCCCCACTTGCAGGGGAGTCACTTCACAGGCGGTGAAGCAGGTCTGCAGGTGTCTATCTTTCTCTCCCCCTCTCTGTCTTCCCCTCCTCTCTCCATTTCTCTCTGTCCTATCCAACAATGACGACATCAATAACAACAACAATAATAACTACAGCAATAGAACATGGGCAACAAAAGAGAATAAATAAATATTTAAAAATCATGGCAGAGGTCTGCAGAGTGGAGATGGGATGAGGGGAGGGGGCGCTGAGGGACGACACTCACGGCGGAAGGGTCCACATTGGCCATGACCAGGAAGAGCCCCGCGTACTCTGCATTGCTGATCCACATTTTGGACCCGTTGAGGACATAGTAATCCCCCTTTTTGTCCGCTCTGGTCTTCAGAGCAAACGAGTCACTACCTGCTTCAGCCTCTGAAAGACAGAAACTGCCCACCTACCACAGGCAGGGAGACAAGTCCAGTTGGTGACGGTACTTACCATCTGGATGGAAGGAGTCAGCGGTGGCAAAATAAACACTGTCGACCGAATGTCTGAGTCTGCGCCTTATCCAAAATAGGAACCGTGTTCCGACAGTGATATTTGCTAAGATATATGCTACTATTCGTCTAAGACGGATTGATTTATTTCGTCAGAGAGGGCTCATGCCACTTGCTCTGAACAGGCAGTGCCGGGAACCAAACCCCTTCTGCAAGTCCCTGCTCTCCACAGCTGAGCCGCCTCCTCGGCTGCTGCCCAAGACGGACTTAAAGGGAGCTGGGCGGCAGCACAGAGGGTTAAGAGCAGGTGGTCCAAGATGCACTGAAAGCCTTCAGCACTCAGGATGGGTGTAGACAGCATACTGCTTGTGCAGCACAGGGCATAATGCTAAGAATCTCTCCTGCCTGAGGCTCCAGTGGCCTAGGCTTAATCCCTCACACTACCGAAAGCCAAAGCTGGTGAGTGCTCCGGTAAAAGAAAAAAAAACAAAAAAACTTAAGCACTCGTGGCAAAGTTAAGCTTGACTAAACTGGGTCAGATAACAGATTATCATAATTATAAAAATAGATTGTCAGATAAAGATTATCATAATGTAAGTGGCAGACAGCATCATGGATCTGCAAAAGACTCTCATACCTGAGGCTCTGAGGTCCTAGGTTCTACCCCTAGCACCATTATAAACTCTCTCTCTCACACCAATAAAATATTTAACAAATAGTATAAATAAAATAAAATCACTAGGGGCCCGATGATGGTGCACCTGGTTGAGCGGATGTATTATAATACACAGAGACGAGGGTTTGAGCCCCGGGTCCCAACCTGCAGGGGGGAAGCTTTGCAAGTGGTGAAGCAGGGCTGCAGGTGTCTCTCTGTCTCTCTCCCTCTCTACCACCCCCTTCCCTCTTGATTTCTGGCTGTCCTTATCCAATAAATAAAGATTAAAAAATTTTTTTAAATTAAATTTAACAAAAAAAACCAAAACCCTT
The DNA here is from genome assembly GCF_950295315.1 of Erinaceus europaeus. Classification (NCBI taxonomy): domain Eukaryota; kingdom Metazoa; phylum Chordata; class Mammalia; order Eulipotyphla; family Erinaceidae; genus Erinaceus; species Erinaceus europaeus. The sequence continues at coordinate 5,232,974 of NC_080175.1, forward strand.
GAACAGTGGTATTGGAAAACACAACTGGACACACACACACACACACAGGAACTACTTCATTTTCTGAAGATTATTTTCTGATTTTCCCAGTGGCCTGTGCGATGCACAGTGTGTCCTCCCAGTGGCATCCATTACTGAACACGACTTGACTGGTTCAAGTGCTGCATTATGGCCTGGGATTGTAAAGCCACCATCAAAGCTACATTTTCTTTGGAAAAGCTTGCATTCTGGAAGAGATCAGAATCATTTCAACTCACTTGTTCTGTGGCTAACTTGGGGAAATAGGTAGCCTTTTGTAATTCTGTTCCGTGTTTTTTAATCACGTTGTTGATTATTGTGTTCTGGATGTCGCATACCAAGGCCACAGATGCATCGACTTTCGCTAGTTCCTCTATCACCAGGACAGAGGAGAAAAAGGAAGCGCCTGTCCCTCCATATTTGGTGTCAATTTCAATCCCCATCAGCTGAAGGAAGAACAGGGAAACACAGATTAAGAAAGTTATTTTATAGGGGAAAATGCCTACAAGAGCATGCTTTTGCAAAACTATGACATATAAATTCTTGCTTTAAAGTTCGTATACAACATTTGCTTTTGTTCAGGGTCTAAAAGCAAAAAGTGAGAGAGGAAATGCTTTGAAGAATAGAATGGAAGTGGGCCAAAGGACTACAGTTTTCTAAAGAAGAGATACACGTGGCCCATAGACACAGGGAGAAATGCTCCACTTCCCTTATCATTAGAGAAATGCAAATTCAAACTACACTGAGAGCCCATCTCACACCCCAGAGAAAGGCTGACATCAGCAAACCAGGAAATGACAGGTGTTTGAGAGGTTGTAGAGAAAGAGTTTGCTCCACTGCTGGTGGGGATGCAAACTGGGGTAGCCCCTAAGGAAGGCTGTATGGACATTCTTCAAACAAATAAAAATGGAATTACTTTATGATCCAGCAAGACCACTCTTTGGCATTTATCCAGTGGACACTCAAACACTAATTAGAAGGGACACAGGCACCCCTGTGCTCACAGCTGCATTGTCCACAACAGCCAAGGAGTGGAAGCAGCCTGAACGCCCGTCAGCAGATAACTGGCCAAAGCAGTTATGTAACATAGACTCACCGCTTGTGACGTTCATCCCTCCCACACCCCCCTGCAGGAAGTAACAGGGGGCTCAAATCCGATTCCTTGACCGGATTCTTGTGCTTAAGTACTATGTGCTCTTAACTGGGTTAAGAGCGCCACCTCGCGGACCCCTAACATTTCTATTTTATTTGATAGGACAGAGAGAATTTGAGAGGGGTCAGGGAGAGAGATAAATACATATAGAGAGACATTTGTATGGCACCACTCCTTTGGTGGGGGCCAAGGACTTAGACTCAGGTCCTTAGACACGGGAAGGTGTGTGTTCAACCAAGCGCACCACCACAGCCAGGCCCTGCCACAGCAGAGTTTTGCTAGAGCAGATTTCGGCACCTGGGCCCCGATCAACCGTGTGAGTCTCTGTCGGGAGGGTGTCCTGCACACAGAAGCAGCATCCTTGATCACTAGACGTCAGGACATGCCCCTTCCTCAGGAGGTGACAATCCAAAATGTCCTTGAACACTGCCAAGTGTCTCTCGGGCGACAAAATCACCCCAGCTGAGTATCTATCGAGGGTCTAAAGAAGTCGCTCTCTCTCTCTCTCTCTCTGTCTTGCTTCTAACATTTTTCTTTTAGTCGTTCTAGTTTCTAATGAAAGATCAGTTCATTAAAGAAAAAAAAATCTGGAACCAGCCCCTGAATCTGAAAGACAGAGTCACAGATGACTTCAACCAGGAAAGAGGCTCGGTCCGCTGGGCTGCAGGCACATATGAGAACCCTGCAGTGTGCTCCCGAGAGTCGGCTACCGGGACTGAGAACCGTACATACCCCGTGCTGAAACAGCCCTTGGATTACTGATGTCTCCATTTTTGAATGTTCGTCCATTGTGGAAACCAAAGGGGCGATCTTCTCCTTGGCAAATCTTCTAACTGTAGGAAAAAAGAAAAAGGCCAGGAGATCATTTATTCTGTTGGAATGCCCTTTGTCGCTGATGATTGACTTTTTTTTTCCCCTTTTCTGATGGAAGTCAATTTTTTTTTTTTAAATAAAGATTTTTGTTGTTGTTTAATTACTAAAGAGAAAGACAGGAGGAAAGAGAGAGAAAGAATCAGACTTCATGCCGGTACGTGCGTCATTGTTAGGGACTGAACTTGGGACCTCAGGCTTAAAAGTCCGATGCCTATCCACTGTGTCATCTGCTGGTCCAGCGAGTTAACAAATCTCCACTCACCGGTGTTCTTTATCATCTCCTCCTCATCTGTGAGTGCGTGCAGCGGGGCCGGGCCGAGGCCATTGCTGTTCAGCTGAAGCAGAGGTTCTGACTGGGTCGAATTCAGGACATGAGGGGTTTTCCAGGAAGACAGGCAGGCTGAGGCGTTTCTTCTGAGCTGTGGGAACAGTCCTGGTTATTGGGTTGTCGGAGAGTCAGGGCGCATTTTTATTACTATTATTTGTATTAGTGATTTAATATTGGTTTACAAAATTACAAGGTAGCAGGGGAACAATTCCATACCATTGCTACTTCCAGAGCTCTGTGTCCTCCATCTCCTCCACTGGAAACTGCAGTGGTTCTCCCAAGGTCACAGGTATGGGTTGACTATTATTTCTATAACTCTATCTATCTATATTTTTGTCCATTTTTTTTCTATGGTCCTATCTTCTCTTCCTTTCTAAGTCACACCTACACCATTGTTGTATGCTTTACATTGGGTTCTAGTTCTCCCCCGCCAAGAGAATTGGATCGGTCCAGTTAGTTTCGCAGGCGCTTGGCCCTGCCCCTAGGAACCCCGAGAGAGGGTTCCTGAGTTCCAGAGTTGGAGAGAGTGCTTGCGAGAGGGTTCCTGAGTTCGAGAGTTGGAGAGAGTTCCAGAGTTCCAGAGTTCCAGGGTTCCTGAGTTGCTGAGTTCGGGAGTAAGAGAGAGTGCTTGCGCCGCCGCAAAGAGACAGCAGAGTTCTGTTTGGTGATTAGTTTGGTTTAGTTTATGAATCGTTGTTCCTGAATAAAGAAATACAGCTTCCCTGCCCAGCCGTTGTCTCCGCGTCTCTGTTACCGGCCCGTGAAGCAAGCCCGCCCAGCTGGAGCCGCCGAATTTTAACAACATACACCTATTACTACTTCTTCTTCTTCTCTTTCTGGATCCTAATGGAATTGGGTTTCATAACTCAGTGGTCATTGTCCCCTTTCTTCCCCTATCACAGTATGGACCAAAATTCCTTTTGGGGTGCAGGAACTGGGAGTCCTGGCTTCTGCAATTGCTTCTCTGCTGAATATGGGGTTGGCAGGATGATCCATAACCCCAGCCTATTTCTATCTTTCTTTCCCTAGGAGGGCTCTGGAGGGGGGGTGGTCTGGGACATCTTGGTGAGGTCAATGTGACAATTTTATTTTTTTGCATAGAAAAACAGAAAAATACTTCATGACTTTTCCAACAGCCCAACAGATACTGTGTGTGTGTGTGTTTGTGTGTGTGTTTGTGCGTGTCTGTGTGCGTGTGTGCGTGCATGTGTGTGTGTTTTCACGTGTGTGTGTGTATGTGTACATCTGAGTGTGTGTGTCAGTAACAAGACTGTTTCAGCATCAGCTTCTTGGAGGATAACTTTCATTTTTTTAATTAATTAATTAATTTATTTATTTATTAGTTTCGGAATGTATATAACACCATTCCCACCACCAAAGGTCCCTGCCTCTACCCCCTTATAGTGGAGCTAAACATCTACCCTCGTCTCTCAATTTCTCTGACCGATCAGTAAAATGGGGGAGAGGGGCAGGGGCTTCCAGGAGTGATGGATTTGTAGTGCCGCACGGAGAATCAGTGATGACCCTGGAGGGGTAAAAAAAAAAAAGAAGAAGAAGAAGAAGAAGAAGAAGAAGGAGAAGGAGAAGGAGAAGGAGAAGGAGAAGGAGAAGGAGAAGGAGAAGGAGAAGGAGAAGGAGAAGAAGAAGAAGAAGAAGAAGAAGAAGAAGAAGAAGGCAAGGAGGCAAGGTAATGGCGAGCGAGGAGAGGTGAGTGCGACTTGTCTCCAGAATGGCTCACGGGATCCCCTCGGTTCATCTCAAGACCCAGGGCACGGCCCGGGCTTCTCGGCGTCTCTAAGGACAATCTAAGCCTCTACAGAACTGCGCCTCGTCTCTCAGTCTCTCTGTCTCCTCTATGTCCCGACTTTATCTTTAAGAGAGCCCTCTGCCGAGAGGGCTAAGAAGCCGGTGAATCTCCCAGTGTCCTTTTTCGTCTTCTTTGTTGACTCAACGGTGGACCCTCTTAGTCTCAGTATTGCCCTGAATGAAGGATGGAGCTATTGAGCACACCCAGATCCCTCTGGGTTCACAAGATGGGCGGCAGAGACAAGTGGACCTTAGAGTGTGGGACACATGGAGGACGAGGCTGCTGAAGACGCCCAGCAGAGACCATAGCGGCTCCTTGCTGGTGTTTAGCCGGACCACTGACAGAAAGCACCTGCCCTTACTGTCAGAAAAATAAAATCCCTTCAACAAGACGGCCTTCAGTAAAGGACTACCACCTTGTCTGGACTTCAGCCACAAGACAATTTCCCGCAGTCCCCATCCATCAGCGCGATCCCCCCATCTCCGTTGCTCTGGTGCCCACACCATCAAGGTGATTTTCCTAGGTTATAACCCACTACACCACATCATCACATTTTCTTGTCCAGAGCAGCAATAGCTCCCTGAATGGAATAATGGTTATTTGTGTCTTGCCAAATGCCTTGCAGAGCCTGAGGCTGACCTGGGCAGCTGACGGGAGTCCTGTTGCACTGAGGAGAACCAGCCATCCAGCCTGGGGTCTACAGACTCCTGGGGGCACAGCAGTAACGTCCATGAACTTAGAGAGGGAAAAAGCTCTATCTCCACTTCACTAACCTCTGCTGGAAACTGGGCCTTTCCTTCCATTATGAACCTAAGTGACAAGCTAGAACGCTCTTAAGAATGTTCGTCTCCCCAGACAATAACTTGGATCCACCTGCCTATCAGATTTCAGGCTCAGGGAAAAAAGAAAAAAAAAAAACTAGTATAGCCACAGGCCCTTTGGAATATAATTTAAATATGCCTACTAGCTGTCTATAGAACGGAGACCCCCTCCAACTCTTCATCTGCACTATTCCAGCCTTTAAGTTCATGATTGATCAACAATTTGTTTGACTTTGTATGTTAACTCTCTTTTCAGCCACCAGGTGCCAGATGCCAGCATGATGCCGACCAGACTTCGCTGGACAGACAACCCCACCAATGTGTCCTGGAGCTCCGCTTCCCCAGAGCCCTGCTCCACTAGGGAAAGAGAGAGGCAGACTGGGAATGTGGATTGACCAGTCAATGCCCATGTTCAGTGGGGAGGCAATCACAGAAGCCAGACCTTCCACCTTCTGCATCCCACAATGACCTTGGGTGCTGCAGTTCAGCTGCAGCGGGTAAGGGTCCCCTGGAGGTGGGTCAGGGTAGCGGTGGAGAAGAACAAGACCGGACACGAAGATGTGAGTGAAATCAAAAGCAACAGACTCGAGGTCTGATGTCCGTCTGATTTATTCAAGCAAGCAAGCCCTTTTTACACTTTGCAGTAAAGCTGTTGCAGCAAGAGTTACAGTACAAATGAAAGTAACCTTTTAGAAGTTTCCTATCATTTCCTTTAAAAAGGTGATAAACAGGGAGTCGGGCTGTAGCGCAGTGGGTTAAGCGCAGGTGGCGCAAAGCACAAGGACCGGCTCCCCACCTGCAGGGGAGTCGCTTCACAAGCGGTGAAGCAGGTCTGCAGGTGTCTGTCTTTCTCTCCCTCTGTCTTCCTCCTCCTCTCTCCATTTCTCTCTGTCCAACGACAACAATAATGACAACAAAAAAACAACAACAAGGGCAACAAAAGGGAATAAATAATAAAATAAATAGTTTTAAAAAAGGTGAGAAACAGATTATATTGTAACAGAGCACAATAACCTTTATTATATCTCTGGTTAATATCTTCTTCTATGTACTATGTTTTCTATTTCCTCCTTACTGCGTACCCACTCTGGGCAACATTTTTTGTAATACTGGTTTAACTGCTTAATTATAGTTTGTTTTTGTTCCTTAGTGTGTATGCACCAAGGTGGACCTTGACTAGCCAATCTCTCCATAAACCCCAGCTGAGAATACGTTGTTCTTACTCCGTCAATATTTACCCAATGAATGCCTTTCTCTTCATATGCTCCTGTATAGGGGAGTGAAGGGTCAGGGACTCTCTGTAACCCTCTAGACCTAGGTGGCTACCAGAGTCTCTCATTAAACGTGTAAGCTATCCATGGGGGTCCCTGTGCTGTGGGAACTGTCTTTCTGTTATTAGTTTTCTTATTCTTGCAGGGTTGGGGTCCAGATGCTTGGTAGGCCAAGGAGCTAACAGCTCATCCCTTTGTAATGCTGCCATAAAATGTCCATTGGGTTTGTTTGGGAAATATTGTCTGGCAATTTCTGACAAGAAGGATTGTTTACAGTTTTCACAGGGTGGTTACTGCAGTTGCTTCAGTATAGGTACAACTCAATGTTCCAGTCACTCCTAGAGAGAATAACATTCCTCCTGTTCTGCCACACCCTTTCCCAGAAGGAGCTCCTCCTTGAAATAGTCCTTTTCCAGCTGGGACCTTGTCATACAGCTAGGACAGAAGAGGATGTATGTGGCACTTGGGTCCAGACTCCCAGAGGGATAAAGAACAGGAAAGCTGTCAGGGGAGGAGATGGGATATGGAGTTTTGGTGGTGGGACTTGTGTGGAGTTGTACCCCTCTTATCCTATGGTTTTGTCAGTGTTTCCTTTTTATTTAAAAAAAAAAAAAAAGAATGTTCGTGACTCTGCCATCAAAAGGACTTACAGATATTTTTATATCACATAAGAGTTAGTGCCCATATCTTGAAATATCACTGGTGCTCAACACTACATCAGTTCTTATTACACCAGAGTTATGAACCCAGGGTTCTGTGTATCCTTGATGCCACCATAAGGCAATTTTTCCATTTTAAAATACGTATTTGCTTACCTGACCACTGTTCATCTCTGACTGATGGTGGTGTTAGGGATTGGTCCTAGTACTCTGGGTTCTCTGGCATGAAAATCATTTTGTAATACTAACGTGCCATTTCCTCATCCCTTATTCAGTTTTAAGATAGAGACAGAGAGTCACACCACAAATTTCTCCGCCACTCATGGAGCTCTGACGGGGTGTGAAGGTTTGAGCCCAGAGCCTGGTGCAGTCAATGATGAGCTGTGCCAAGTAAAGCACCTCCCAGCTCACTACTTCAAAACTGCAATAACTGTCTAGACTGGAAGATCATATTTAAGAAACACACATAACTATAGCCTATCTAAAAGACGTTTTAACTTTCAGGACAGCAAAGGAGTGGTTTTGCCATGTGCATGGCAGAGCTTCAAACCTGGCCCTACTGTGTTCAAGGATGCTTCCCTCCATTTCTTTCCCCTCTTCCTCTGCCTCCCTGTCTCTACAGCTCTATCTAAAAACAATATAGTCATAAAAAAAGATAAATACATGATAACTTTTATTTGACTCATTTTCTTTGTAATTTTTTGTTTTATTCATTTTAAGATATTTCTGGAAAAGTTATAAAATTTTACTACAATGCAGTCCACCTTTCATCCGTAGCACACAGAAAAAATAGCTACGGATTTCCAACTGCTGAATGTTCTCATAAATCTCTTGCTAAATCTTAGCTGTTACAGTCATCATAACCTTTCTTCATCATGGTCCAGAAATGAAGTATGGTTTCAGACAGTCTGAGAATGCATCAGATGTAGAAGCTTTTGAACAGCGTGAGAGGCAACAAGGGAAACAAAAGGGAAAGTAAATAAATAAAATTTAAAAATTTTTAAAAATTAAAAAAATAAAAAGTAATATGCCAAAGAATCTGTTTGGTACTGGAACATGAACAGACACACTGACCAGTGGAATAGAATTGAGAGCCCAGAAATGAGGCCCCACACGTATGGACATCTAATCTTTGACAAAGGGGCCCAGACTACTACATGGGGAAAGCAGAGTCTCTTCAACAAATGGTGTTGGAAACAATGGGTTGAAACATGCAGAAGAATGAAACTGAATCACTGTATTTCACCAAATACAAAAGTAAATTCCAAGTGGATCAAAGACTTGGATGTTAGACCAGAAACTATCAGATACTTAGAGGAAAATATTGGCAGAACTTTTTTCCGCATAAATTTTAAAGAAATTTTCAATGAAACGAATCCAATTACAAGGAAGACTAAGGCAAGTATAAACCTATGGGACCACATCAAATTAAAAAGCTTCTTCACAGCAAAAGAAACCACTACCCAAACCAAGAGACCCCTCACAGAATGTGAGAAGATCTTTACATGCCATACATCAGATAAGAGTTTAATAACCAACATATATAAAGAGCTTGCCAGACTCAACAACAAGACAACAAATAACCCCATCCAAAAATGGGGGGAGGACTTGGACAGAATATTCACCACAGAAGAGATCCAAAAGGCCGAGAAACACATGAAAAAATGCTCCAAGTCTCTGATTGTCAGAGAAATGCAAATCAAGACAACAATGAGATATCACTTCCCCCCTGTGAGAATGTCATACATCAGAAAAGGTAACAGCAGCAAATGCTGGAGAGGGTGTGGGGTCAAAGGAACCCTCCTGCACTGCTGGTGGGAATGTCAATTGGTCCAACCTCTGTGGAGAACAGTCTGGAGAACTCTCAGAAGGCTAGAAATGGACTTACCCTATGACCCTGCAATTCCCCTCCTGGGGATATATCCTAAGGAACCCAACACATCCATCCAAAAAGATCTGTGTACACATATGTTCTTGGCAGCACAATTTGTAATAGCCAAAACCTGGAAGCAACCCAGGTGTCCAACAACAGATGAGTGGCTGAGCAAGTTGTGGTATATATACACAATGGAATACTACTCAGCTGTAAAAAATGGTGACTTCACCGTTTTCAGCCGATCTTGGATGGACCTTGAAAAAATCATGTTGAGTGAAATAAGTCAGAAACTGAAGGATGAATATGGGATGATCTCACTCTCAGGCCGAAGTTGAAAAACAAGATTAGAAAAGAAAACACAAGTTGAACCTGAAATGGAATTGGAGTATTACACCAAAGTAAAAGACTCTGGGGTAGGTGGGTGGGTGGGGAGAATACAGGTCCATGAAAGATGAATGACATAGTGGGGGTTGTATTGTTAAATGGGAATCTGGGGAATGTTATGCATGTACAAACTATTGTATTTACTGTTGAATGTAAAGCATTAATTCCCCAATAAAGAAATAAATTATTTAAAAAAAAAAAAGAATCTGTTTGGGATGATGGCATTTATGTACACTTTAAAAACACACCAAATGATGCTATATGTTTTTTGTTTTTTTTTTTTAGCAAAGAAAGCAGTTTAGTGTTACAGTCTGATTGGATTCTCTCTTGAAAACACATAAACATTGAGTTTCTTTCCCTCCCAGTTTCACCACTTAAATGGTCATGGTGCACATCCTGGGGCTGGTGTGGTGGCTTTTGCCTCACTTGCAAAACGACAGCACCACCCAGACCCCCTACTTATCTTTGAAGGGGTTGGGGGGTCTCTTAACAAAATCCTTCACATTCTTCCAGGTCTCTTGGTCTCTGTCACCTGCAGAGGTGCTTGGGGATGGTCCCAGCACCCCCTTTCCACACACACAAGCCTCTCCCCTCTTGGAGAGGTCTATAGCATATCTGCCTGGCTGCAAACATTGACCTTGACCTTGGTCCTGTGGGGGTGGGGGTAGGTTGCTACTTTCTGCAGAGAAGGCGGGAAAATGGAGACTCCAGTGGTCCCATGTATATGGGGACAGACTGTGTGAGGCCAGAGGACAAGCTGCAGACATGCTCTCCTCAGGTTCTAGAACCCTGCCTGATCTCACTCCACACACCTATTGTGAACCACCCAAGCTGTTTCCCCAGGTGTGTGTGTGTGTGTGTGTGTGTGTGTGTGTGTGTATGTGTGTGTGTGTATGTGTGTGTGTGTATGTGTGTGTGTATGTGTGTGTGTATGTGTATGTGTGTGTATGTGTGTGTGTGTATGTGTATGTGTGTGTATGTGTATGTGTGTGTATGTGTATGTGTGTATGTGTGTGTATGTGTATGTGTGTGTATGTGTGTGTATGTGTGTGTATGTGTGTGTATGTGTATGTGTGTGTGTATGTGTATGTGTGTGTATGTGTGTGTATGTGTGTGTGTGTATGTGTATGTGTGTGTGTGTGTGTGTGTGTGTGTGTGTGTGTGTGTGTGTGTGTGAGTGTGTGTGTGTGTGTAATGTTAAAGAAGTATAAGTTGGAATTAAAAACTTTGGGGCTGAGGGATAACATGCAAAAAAAGAAACACCAGTGGTCCCAAGTTCGATCTCCAGTACCACCTTAATCCAGAGCTGCTGTGTGTTCTTGTGTGTTCTGTAATGAAATTTTAAAACCATGAGCCAGAAGCACAAGCATGCTTTTTCTTTCTCTTTTCCTTTTTTTTTTTTTGTTTTTTTTTTTGTTTCAGTGACAATAAACATTATTTTCTTGCTCCAGGATGGTCAACCAAGTGGCGTTTGTCTGAACTGCTTACACACCTATTTAATTTTCTACCTGAAAAAGTCATGCAAAGTAATTTTCTACATTCAATACTGCTTGGCCTACACATGCATTAGAATTGGAGGAGAGATGATCACTGAAGTTATTTTGAAGTCACTCTACTATTTTAGAATGAGCATAGTTCTACCAAAGATCTGGGAAACAGGAGGAAATGGAATTGAAAACTGGTGAGTTTTATGTCTAAAATTATCTGTATGTTTGTGTGTCTGTCTTGTTTAGTTTACTGAATCTGGCTTAGTTATGTAACAGATTTTTTTTCCCTCCAAGGCTATCACAGAATACTTTGAGAGACAGGTGCAAATTTAAAGATAAGCTTCTTAGATCAGGAGTAAGCAAAGTAAAAAAGTTATTTGGACGGAACTTTTAACTCCCAGCAAGGTGACACACAGTACAACAGAAGCACAAGCCACAGAAAAACCATGTTGAGGGCCGAGGCAGGGCACAGCGGGGTCCCTGGGAAGCACGGGCACTTTGTTTTCACTAAATTTGTGCCTGGGGAACTGAGAGGCGTGCTGGTAAAGGTTCTTTGCACAGCACAACATGAAGTGGGAGGAGTTTGTTTCATTGGGTCGATGGAATGTTGGTTCTGGTGTGACATAAGAAGGGTCTAAGAGGAGGGGACTTTCACCAAGAAAGGTCTTTTTTTTAATTTTTAAATTTATTTATTTTCCCTTTTGTTGCCCTTGTCTTTTTATTGTTGTAGTAGTTATTATTGTTGTTATTGATGTCATCGTTAGGACAGAGAGAAATGGAGAGAAGAGGGGAAGACAGAGAGGGGGAGAGAAAGACAGACACCTGCAGACCTGCTTCACCGCTTGAGAAGCGACTCCCCTGCAGGTGGGGAGCCAGGGGCTTGAACCGGGATCCTTATGCCGGTCCCTGCGCTTAACCCACTGCACTACCGCCCGACTCCCTCACCTCTGTATGTCTAAAACACTACCCCAAGAGGTTCTACTGTGTAGTCTGGCTGGAGTCCAGTTTCCATGCGCCACTCCGGAGAGTGAAAAAGCAGTCCCTCTTTCTACTCTCAAAAGCTAGACTGCTCATGGCTCAGCAAGAGAAGAGATCCAGGAATCTGTCTTCCTCATCAGCTGCCTGGTTTCAAATTTGTTGTGTTTTTTTTTTTTTTTTTTTGAGTGGGTGACTGACAAGGTTTGGAGAACATGCATATGTAGATCTCTACTTAAATGAGTCAGGGAAGCTGGAAAGCAAGCCCGCAGGAACCGGCTTTGTATGGAACAGCAGGCTGCAAGACCTGACAGGCTTTGCATCTCCCAGGAGAAAGGGCGCTGTTTTGCCTTCTGGTAGCACTTCGGAGGGGGCTCCCCCACAGATGAGTTGCGGGCTGGTGGTGGGGATATCACTGGCCTTGGGGTTCGGGGAATCGCACATGGGTCTTGCCATGACTGCCTCTCCGGGCTGGCCCCTCTTCTGCCGTCTGCTTTGGAATAAGCCCTCTGGCTAGGGGGAAACCTTCTGTTTGAGGTCATTTGGTGGCCTGTACAGGGATCCAGAGGAAAAGTCCCCAGTCACGCTGAGGCTGATTGATGCCCACGGAGGCCATGGTGCTGCCTTGTGGCCTGCAGCTTAAGGTCAAGTCTCTTTCTTAGATGGGAGCTTGCCAAAGGCTGGCACTGCTCTGCTCTTTACATAAGGTCTTACTTTACCTGGTGCTGCTACCAGGCATACCACTGTTCCTTTCAGGCACAGGGGACGCAGGTGGGGCTGTGGCAGCCTTGGGCAGACTTTTAACAATAAATGATTAGTCACTTAATCGTGATTTTCCAGATTATAAAATTCTAGGGGGTTGTTCCACACCTCACCCAACACCAAAACTTGTACCACAACCCTCTCTGCCCTCAACCACCAGAGTTCCCACAAAGCCTTGGGGCTGGTTTGGTTACTTCTGTTTCTTTCCTCTCCCTCCAAGTTCATATGTTTCTTACTTTTTTTTTTCTTTTTTGCCAACAGAATTATTTCTGGGGCTCCGTGTCAGCACTACTGAGGCAGGCAGAGAAGCGGTGATTAACTTACTAGCCAGAGAAGACAAATGCAGTTGTCGCCAACTGCTTTCGGCTAATTACCTCAAGACAGTAAATGTTTTCTTTTCTTTTCTTTTTTAAAAAAATATTTTATTCAGTTATTCCCTTTTGTTGCCCTTGTTGAGTAAATGTTTTCTTTCAGAGTGTCATTTGTTGTTTCCCCACTTCTGATGATACTACTTTCGAAAGCTCTCCTTAGTCCTGCAACCCCTGCATCTGTTTGTGTTTGGATGTTGTCCTCATCCTGATGGGCTTCTACCTTTTTGGAACTGGGCTTTTGTTCTGGTTCATTTCTCCAATGTTTCTTCTTGGTTTAACCATTATGTTCGGTGTGTTACAAGGTCCCTCCCTCACTACTTTTCAATCCACTGATCCTATGTGCCTGGATTGACTTGTGTTTAAATAAGGTACTTAAGAGTTCATAATTTGGGGAGTCGGGCGGTTAAACACACGTGGTGCAAAGTGCAAGGACCGGCGTAAGGATCCCGGTTTGAGCCCCAGGCTCCCGACCTGCAGGGGAGTCGCTTCACAGGCGGTGAAGCAGGTCTGCAGGTGTCTATCTTTCTCTCCCCCTCTCTGTCTTCCCCTTCTCTCTCCATTTCTCTCTGTCCTATCCAATGACGACGACATCAATAACAACAAAAATAATAACTACAACAATAAAAACAACAAGGGAAATAAGAGGGAATAAATAAATATTTAAAAAAAGAAGACTTCACAATTTCAAACCTTAACTGTTGTTAATTCCAACCCCTGAGGTGAAACACAGTGGCGGAACCTTCTTATGGTTATTTATCTTCCTTTCTGGCTACGTAAGCAAAGGGCTTTTAAACGTAAGTAGATTTTTCAGTTTACTCACTCATGAACAAGAGATAAAACAGGGTGGGAGATTAGCACAGTGGTTATGCAAAGATCCCTGAGGGTCCAACATCCTGGGCCCAATGCCCTATCCACCGGCAGCCAGAGCTGAGCCGGGAAGCACTCTTTGGCCCAGTGAGTTTCTGAATAGATCCTATATGTATTTGGTGGGTTCTGAGGAAATCATTCACTGTGTCTCCTGATTTATCAGGAGAACGATATATAGCCTCACCTCCAGGCCACCGGCCACGGGGAGTGCAGACCCTCTCCTGAATCCCGGGTCAGCTCTCTGGCCCCAGGGGAGTGTGTGTGTGTGTGTGTGGGGGGGTGTCCATACGGGGTTTCCCTGCTGCTGTTCCAGAGCTGAGCAGCAGCAGCAATGGAGACTCAGGCTGTAAATTAGTGAGTTTCAGGTGCGTCTCTCCCCCTTCAGCAGGTTTTTGTTGATGAAACTCAGACTGGAGGTGGTGTGCCGCCAGCATGGGCTGCTCCCCAGTAGGTGCTGACTTGAGCCCCAGGAATCTCTCCTTAGGCTCCTCTCTGCCCACGAGCCACATGTGTCTGCACTCACCTGTGGCTTGGTGGGCTCCCAAAGTAATCCCCGTCTTTTATTTATTTATTTATTTTAGAGTTATTTTCCCTTTTGTTGCCCTTGTTGCTTTTCATTGTTGTTGTTGACGTCGTTGTTGTTGGCTAGGACAGAGAGAAATGGAGAGAGGAGGGGAAGACAGAGAGGGGGAGAGAAAGACAGACACCTGCAGATCTGCTTCACCGCATGGGAAGCGACTCCCCTGCAGGTGGGGAGCCGGGGGCTCGAACAGGGATTCTCACGCCGGTCCTTGCACTTTGCGCCACCTGCACTTAACCCGCTGCGCTACCGGCCGACTCCCAGTAATCCTAGTCTTATCTCCTTGGGTTCTCAGGTGATCCTCTTTGCTAACCACCCTCCGCCCCCGCCCCCAATCTGTTCCGAAACTCCAGATTGCACACATGCAGGGAACCACCCAGTAGCTGTCTTCCACCTCCTTACCTACTTCACTAAGTTGATCCCCTCCAGTTCCATCTGTTTTTGTCCCCAGCCTTCTGATTTAAAGTGACTGTGGAGAGTGGTGCTGGCCTTCTAGTCGACCCACTAGGGACAGAGTCTGCGTCTTGGGACTGCGCTGGAGGCAGGAAAGGTCCGTGACAGTGCTCTAGCATCTCCCTGCTGGGGCTCAGTGCTTGCACTAGGGCCATCGCTCTTGGAGGCTGTTTTCCCCCCTTTGTTTTTTGTGTGCCCTTGTTGTTTATCGTTGTTGTTACTGTTGCAATTGTTGTTCCATAGGACAGAGAGAAATGGAGAGAGGAGGGGAAGACAGAGAGGGGGAGAGACAGACAGACACCTGCAGACCTGCTTCACCGCCTGTGAAGCGACTCCCCTGCAGGTGGGGAGCTGGGGGCTTGAACCGGGATCTTTACGCGGATCCTTGTGCTTCGTGCCATGTACGCTTAACCCGATGCACTACTGCCCGGCCCTTCAACCCAACATTTCTTTTGGCAAAATAAGATCTTCAAAGTCACTAAGGCGGGGGTCAAGCAGTGGTGCACCCAGTTGAGCACACAGTACTAAGCTCAAGGACCTGGGTTTGAACCCCCAGTCTCCAACTGCATCAGGTCCGCTTCACAAGCAGTGAAGCAGGTCCGCAGGTGTCTTATCTTTCTCTCTCCCTCTCTATCTTCCCCTCCTCTCTCCATTTCTCTGTCCTATCCAATAAAATGGGGAAAAAAATGGCCGCCAGGAGGTGAATTTATAGTGCCGGCACCGAGCCCCAGTGATAACCCTGGAGGCAAAAAAAAGTCACCAAGGCAAGTCGATTTTTTCTAAATAAAACGGCAGGCTGGCAAAAAAGCTCACTGGGAGAGTCAGCCACTTCCTGTGTGCTCAAACCAGGTGCGAGCTGGCCCCCGCCTCGTGGGAGGACGGCTCGGTGCCTCTTCTACTTTCTCTCTGCTTCTTTGCCATCTCTGTCTCTGTCTAAAAATAAAATATAATGAAAAATAAAGTCGCCTCTGAATCTTCTCCATCTCTCTCTCTCTCTCTCTGTCTCTCTTCTCCCCTACCTTTGAGTTGGAGCCATAGCTATGGCCATCTGGTCAGACCATGCCCTCAGCACCATTCTGCCTCCACTGCGTGGACCACCTCTCTGTGCCTTCCTCATCAGCTAACTGAGCACTTCTCATGCTGAACTCAGTCTTTCTGAAGGCCTCCAAATCCAGCTCCCAGCATCCCAGGTCTCCGGCTCCCTACCCCTTCCCCACCCCCTCAACACACACTTCCAATGCTAACTCTCTTCAGAGGGAAGGAATGTCGATTTGAGTAATGACTGGCCTTCACTGCAGGTTTGAATGGCTGTTAGAATAGGTTTTATCTTTGTGTAATGGCTGTTACAACAGCCTTTGGCTTTCTGTGGCATCAAGCAGGCAGGCAGTCCTCATTTTAGCCTCCAAATGGTAAACAAATAGCTGTGTGAGTTGACAAGATAATGTTTATTATTTTTTTATATTTATTTTTATTTATTTATTCCCTTTTGTTGCCCTGTTGTTTTATTGTTGTAGTTATTTTTGTTGTCATTGTTGTTGGATAGGACAGAGAGAAATGGAGAGGGGAGGGGGAAGACAGAGAGAGGGAGAGAAAGATAGACACCTGCAAGACCTGTTTCACCGCTTGTGAAGCGACACCCCTGCAGGTGGGGAGCCAGGGCTTGAACCAGGATCCTTATGCGGGTCCTTGTGCTTAGCGCCACCTGCGCTTAACCCGCTGCGCTACAGCCCGACTCCCGACAAGATAATATTTAATGTAGAATTTGGAATTGACACAGACTTGTCCCAAGTATATAATCAGTAGACCACTGGGGGTATACTAGCCACAGTTTTCTCCTATGGCCTTAGGCACTGGGGAGCTAGAGGCAGAGTTCTGCCTAGCAGCAAGATTGCTGTTTGTACAGGATGAAGAGAAGGGTGGAGGTCTGCTTATTAATGCTACTTTATCCTTCAGTGTTCATGGTTCTTGCAGTAAATTAAGTAAGGGCTGCTTCTTGACTGATAGTTCAAGAATGATCAGTCTTCTTTAGACAGATCTTTTCCTGAATTCTGACTAAAGCCAGCACATCCACTGTAATCCAATTTAAGGACTATATATCTTGTCTTTAGACTTTTTGATCTAGATTCTTAGCCTGGAGTCGAAACTTGTACGCCAAAATCTCTACCCTCTGCCGGAAGTCTCCGTAAGTTTGTTCTTGTTGTCCATCAAACTATTCAGTGGGAGCTTCTCCTTCCATTCTGTGAGCTGATTTTAAAAAAAATTTTACTTACTTATTTCCTTTTGTTGCTCTTGTTGTTTTATTGTTGTAGTTATTATTGCTATTATTATTTTTTAAATTTCTTTATTGGGGAATTAATGTTTTATATTCAACAGTAAATACAATAGTTTGTACATGCATAACATTCCCCAGTTTCCCATTTAACAATACAACCCCCACTATGTCATTTATCATCCTTCATGGACCTGAATTCTCCCCACCCACCAACCCCAGCGTCTTTTACTTTGGTGCGATACACCAATTCCATTTCGGGTTCTACTTCTGTTTTCTTTTCTGCTCTTGTTCTTCAACTTCTGCCTGAGAGTGAGATCATCCCATATTCATCCTTCTGTTTCTGACTTATTTCACTCAACATGATTTTTTCAAGGTCCATCCAAGATCGGCTGAAAACGGTGAAGTCACCATTTTTTTTACAGCTGAGTAGTATTCCATTGTGTATATAGACCACAACTTGCTCAGCCACTCACCTGTTGTTGGACACCTGGGTTGCTTCCAGGTTTTGGCTATTACAAATTGTGCTGCCAAGAACATATGTGTACACAGATCTTTCTGGATAGATATGTTGGGTTCCTTAGGATATATCCCCAGGAGAGGAATTGCAGGTTATTATTGCTGTTATTGATGTTGTCATTGTTGGATAGGACAGAGAGAAATGGAGAGAGGAGGGGAAGACAGAGAGCGGGAGAGAAAGATTGACACCTGCAGACCTGCTTCACCGCCTGTGAAGTGACTCCCCTGCAGGTGCGGAGCCCAGGGCTCGAACCAGGATTGTTATGCCGGTCCGCCACCTGCACTTAACCCGCTGCACTACCGCCCGACTCCCTCCTCATTCCATTCTAATAACTGCCAGCAATCCACCACCTTCTAGAAGGATACATGCTGCTGCCTTAACAGAGGCATAAGAAAACGAGAAAGCACAAAGTGCCGGGGGTAGGGAGGGGTTACAAAAAAAAAAGGCTTGTTTGCCTTCTGTGTGACCTTCAGTGAGTCAACAAGTTCACTCCCACACTATCAGACTAGACACTGACTTCCCTAGAGTACCAAAGAAATCTTCGAGATGGAGTTAAGAATCAAAGTCATGACCTGTCTGTCTGTGCAAAAACATGTCAGGACGTCTCCAACAAGCCCATAAGTGTTGTAGACTCTCCTCCCTTTCCTGGGAAGCCAGGTTAGCATGGAAACAACAGGAACAAGGGAGGGGGGTCTAGAGATGTGAGCTTCTTTGGGGGTCAGGTGGAAACAAAATGATTCAGTCCACGGGTTTCTCCTGACCCAGTCTGTATTCTAGCATCTCACATCAAATGGTTCTGCGTTTCTCTGCCTCATCGCGTCCCTTTCAAAACACACTGCTTCCCTCCTCACTGGATTGCTGCTACACTGTGTGGTATCAACTTAGCTTGTACTGGACTTAAATATCTGCTTCCTTCTTTTGCTCTAGTGCTGAACATGGCATCTGTGTCACAAAGCCTCCTCTGACCTCCCGTGTTAATTATTCTTTTGTTTTGTCTTCCTCCGACAGCCACGAGAAAGCTCTGTGATGAACCCCAGTGGTTCAGAACAGGTGTCCCCACCCCCCCTTCACTCCCTCCGACCCCTCACAGCCATCTATGGTTTGGGCCACGACCTACTTCTCTCTCTTTTTGTGCCAGGATTTCTCACCTACACAGTCTCATCATTCCTAATAGACTCCCCCCCCCTTTCCATTCTAGGGGTGAAGAAGTGGGGGGGGGAGTTTATAGCATTACTCCACCGTTCATGAAGGTTCATGAAGCTTTCCCTGGTGCTGTGCACAGTGCTCCCCTGTGGTGCTGGAGGAGGCTCAAAGCCTGGTCCCTGCACGCGGTAAAGTGTGCTCTCGAAGCTGAACTCTCCCCCGGGCCCCACCTATGTCTCTAGTTTTGCTTTGTCTGCTAGCTTCCACCTCCACGTCTTGCCAGGCTCCTCCTATCTCCCACCTCCACACCTCCACTTGTAAGTTTTAAAAGTTTAAAAGAGAATGAATCAGTTCCCTTCTGTTCCTGCTAAACTACTTTCCCAATCTTTTCAGACTTCCCAATCTTTTCCGATGACTAAACTGCCCCATTTAGAAAATTCATATAACAGGGGCTCAGGAAGTGGTTCCGTGGCCTAAAGGCACTGAACAGGTGAACATGAGGTTTAGAGTTCAATCCTGGGTGTCAGATAGCTAGAGAGATGCCTGTGTGTTTCCTCTCTCTCTCTCTCCCCCTCCCTCCCTCCGTTAACAAACATTAAAGCAAGGCCGTAGCTGTGAACTGCTGTCCAGCTCACCGGACATCTCTCAGAGCCCTCTACTGATTTTTGGATGGCAGTTAACCTGAGCTGTGCCATGTGGCTTACCCATCCTCCGTGTGTGTCTTCTGTTCGGACGGTGATCTAACTCTAAAGCACAGCTCTGCTTGTGACTCTCCAAGGCTCCAAATCTCCAATGGGCTCCCCACAGCCCAAAGGGTAACTCTCCCCTCCCCCAGGATCGGGCGCATTCTCCTTCTCTTTTCCCCTCTGAAAATCCAGACCTGGTTTCCCAAGAGCCTGTTTATTCCCTACTATCCTTGTCTTCTCTCCTAAAGACTGTGAATAAACCCACAGAAAGACTGTGGACCCCCTTATAACTGTCACAGCTAAATGATCTGAGGCTGGAATTCTAGCCCCCTCCACTGAGAGAGAAATTTCCCAAGGTGGGTGTTTGAGGTCTTCACTGTGTCCGCCACTGAGCACTGACTGGTCTCATGAATGGTAGCTATAAGGCCTTTAATGGCAGCTGAGTCAACCGCAGGCACTATTGCAGTGTTTCATATGTACGCAGAGACTCATTTAGTCTTCACAACAACACCATGGGTAGGTACTGTTACTTTCCTGGTCGCAGCATCAGGAAACTGATAACCAAAGAGGTTAAAGGACCGAGCTTGGGTTCCATGGTGAATGATACAAAACTCACATACTCAGTCAATATCCCATCAATCACCTTAGCTGTGTCACATGTCAGAGAGCACTACAAAATGGTGACAGACAAGAATAATCCATGAAGGGAGTCGGGCGGTAGCGCAGCGGGTTAAGCGAAGGTAACGCAAAGCACAAGGACCGGCGTAAGGATCCCGGTTCGAGCCCCTGGCTCCCCACCTGCAGGGGAGTCGCTTCACAAGTGGTGAAGCAGGTCTGCAGGTGTCTTTCTCTCCCTCTCTCTGTCTTCCCTCCTCTCTCCATTTCTCTCTCTCCTATCCAACAACGACATCAATAACAACAATAATAAATACAACAATAAAACAACAAGGGCAACAAAAAGGGAAAATGAATAAATAAATATTTAAAAAAATTTAAAAAAATGATCAATGAAGCTACATCCAACCAAGCCAGATACTGAAGGAGAGACTGGCCATAGATGCCTGAAGGTTCTGTTTAATCAGATCAGAACTTGAAAACTAGCTCCGTTGCTTTCCAGCTTTTCTCTGTCTTTATCGGTGTCGCCCTCTATCTCTGGAAAACTCAGGATGAAATGAGATGACCCAAGAGGCGGCCCTGGAGCGGCAAAGGCCTTCCTGCCACACAATAAATGCCTCTAAAACAAGAGAGCCAAATAGGTGACAACCAGAGTCATCCCTTTGTTAAACATTGAAACAACCAAGTTACCAGGTAATTAACTGTCAAACAAACAGCAAAGTAACCAGTAACCATAAAAACATAATGCCTTTGTGTCAAGATGCTACTAGGTTTACTAATTTCCTTAATAATGCTAATTAACCTGTAATAAAAACCAGGAGTCCTGCCTTCAGGCATAAACATGGGAAGCAGTACTTGACAGACCTTCCATGGGGGAAGTCAATACAGGGAAATATGGAAAGTAGGGAGTCCGTTGGTGGTTAAGCACAGGTGGTGCAAAGCACAGGAACCGGCATAAGGATCCCGGTTCGAGCTCCTGGCTCCCCACCTGCAGGGGAGTCGCTTCACAGGCGGTGAAGCAGGTCTGCAGGTGTCTGTCTTTCTCCCCCACTCTCTGTCTTCCCCTCCTCTCTCCATTTCTCTCTGTCCTGTCTAACAACAACGACATCAATAACGACAACAATAATAACTACAACAATAACAACAACAACAAAAGAAGGCAAGGGCAACAAAAGGGAATAAATACATAAAATAAATATTAAAAAAAAAAAGAAAAGGGAACCAGTCAGCAGCAGCAGGGGAGGGGACCGGACGGGGTCCAAAGGCCCCTGGAGTCCTGGGAAGGTGCGAGGAGGGATGAGGGCAGGCCCAGCGGCGGCAGGGAGCACTGGCCAGTGATGGAACAGTGTGTGCAGGTCCCGGGAGCACCCAGGAGCGACAGGTGGGACAAAGGCAGGTGCAACCCGTAGGCGGGTGCAGCTTAGTCCCGGGAGCAGGGACCTGGGTTCCTCTGTGCGGTGGTGAGTCCATCCAGGGAAGCAGCTCAGGATGAGCCCAGGGAGTCCTCGTCCTCACCAGGACGTGTCGCCGCCACCACGCTCCCCCCCCCCAAGGGCCCTTGCACACTCAGGAGAGGGCAGAAGAAGCTCGCAGGAGATGGTGTCCCCACCTCGGGGCTGGAGGTCGGGTGGGAGGTGGCGACACGTGGGGAAAGGTGTCACTGGGCAGGTGGCATTTTTGCACAGCGACCCCCACCCCCCCGTGTCCCCGACGACCTGCAAAGGGCATCCAGCAGTCGGGGCTTCCCAACTCCACGCAGGAGCTGATTCTGCACAAGCACCTTCTCCCTGGGAGCCCGGGGCGTGTGTCACCCGAGGCTGTCATCCCCGCTCGGCCCCAGGGAGAAGCCGGGGGCTGGGAGGGAGGGTGGCGGTGAGGCCCGGCCGGTGGAGGCCCCGGGGGTGGGGGTGGGGGGGGTCCCGGACGCCACGACGGCGGGAGAGGGAAGCACCGAGTCCCGTTAGCAGCCGGCCCGCCGCCGGGGCCCCCGGGACTCACTCACCAGCGAGGCGCCGCGCAGGAGCAGGAGCCGGGCCGCAGCGCCCTCCATCGCGGACACAGGCCGCTCGCCGTCGCCGCTGCAAAGTGGCTTCTCGGCTGCTCCGGGCGGCCCGCCAGCTCCGGGGGGCGGGGTCAAATCAAGCCCCGCCCACGAGCGGCCTCACCCCTCGCACACCCCCCCGGGGCCCGCCCCCTCTCCCCTACGGCGGCCCAGGAGAGTCAAACTAGCTCCACTCCGCTTTCGGCCTACGTCCTCCTCGCGCGAGAGTTGGGCACGGGCGGCGGGGCGGGAAGGGAGCCGTAGACACAACAAACATGGCGGCGGCGGCGGAGGTGACGGAGACGGAGATGGCGGCTGCGGCGGCTGCGGCGGCGGTGGCGGCGGCGGCAGGGGAGTCGAAGCAGGCGGCGGGAGTCACCCGGTGCGGCTGTCAGGCGGTGGTGAGTCGCGGGCCGCGGCCTGGGACGGCGGAGAGGCCGGTGGAGGGGCGCGGGGAGGCGGCCGGCGGGAGGCGGGAGGCGGGAGCCGGGGCGGCGGCGGGCCCGGGGAAGTGGGGCTGGGGGCGGGGGGACCCACCCGGGACTCGGCCCCCGGCGCGGGGTCGGGCGGGGTCGCGACCTGGAGCCGCCGGCCCGCGGGCTGGGGAGGCGGTGCGGGAGGCCGCGGGACGTGGCGGCGCCGTCGGGGCGGGTTCCGGGGAGGGCGCCGCCGCGGCTCTGACAGGTGGTCGGGCGTGCGGGGGCCGCCCGGGGCTGCGTCCTCCGGGTGCGGGGGGTGCGGGGCGCGGGGGTTGCGGGGCGCCGGTCTCCTAGGAGCTCGGAATCCTCCTGCCCGCGACGCCGTCTCCGGGCTGTCGGGTGGGAGAAGGCCGCTCAGACGCTGGTTTCCTTCACCCCGTTCTCCTGCCCGGGTCAGTTTCTCCTCCCCATGCAAGATCTTTATTTATATTATTATTATTATCATCATTATTATTATTTTAGGCTGTGGACTTTGCGGCCCGTAGCCGCGCCCCCCCCCGCCCCCCGCCTCCTTGCCTCCTTGCAGGGTGTCGAGTCCCCAGTAACTGTCCCCAATAACTGTCCACTGTGCGAGCAGCACCCTAGTGCCGGGTCCCTGCGGCCACCAACCACGTGTCCCCCTCCAGTGCCCCCCCCCACCCCACCCCCGCTTCCCCAAAGGGCAGCGGCCAGTGGGGGTCCTCAGGGCGCTTGAAGTTGCCCAGATGGAGCGAAATTCAACCCAGAAAGAAGCAAAACTTTTTTTTTAGAAAAAAAAAAAAAACTGTTAAAACATTATCGGCTCACAATCATGAAATTCCATCTCGTTTTGAGACTGGTGCTGTTAGTGTAAGCTAGAGAGATTGATGATATTCCTTTTTTTAAAAAAATTATTTCTTTATTATCTCTCTTTACTTATTGAATAGAAACAGACAGACATTGAGTAGGAAGGGGATGATAGAGAGGGAGAGAGACAGAGAGACACCTGCAGCTCTGCCTCACCACTCGTGAAGCTTTCCCCCTGCAGGTGGGGACCTGGGGCTGGAACCTGGGTCCTTACGCACTGTAACGTGCACTCAACCAGGTGCGCCACCACCCGGCGCCGATTAATGATATTTCATGGGAATCCATCAGCACGATTGGAGCTGTTTAGCAGTTTTATTTAGTTAGTTATGTTTCCCCCTAGGGGGTCCACAGAGTGTTCCCTTGAAAGGCCTCACTAAATGTTTTTGGGTTTAGATGGAGAAGATAATTAAAGATGGGAATCAGATGTACCCTTGCTGGGTGTGCAGTGTGACTTGGGGTTTGGTTGGTTGGGGTTTTTTGCTGGTGTCATTTTCTTGGCAAATGTTTCTTTATAGGGTTAGTGTCTTTGGCTGTTGAGCAGGGGATCAGACCTTTTGCGCAACGTAGCGGGAACAGATGAAATCCAGAGAAATTCACAGTGAAAGAAACACTAAGTGCACTGACGAGTGGTGTTCTTGGGTGATGTTTGGAGTACGAGCTGGAATAGGCCTGTTGCTCGAATGTTCTCTTCCACCACCACCCTCCCACCCCCGCAGGAAAATTGACATATATTTCACTAGCTTATTAAACCTCTAGGCGCTAAGTAAGCTTTTGCCACAACGATTTTGATTGTGTGGTGTGCTTTGCTTTGCAGACCTCTGTATGGCTTTTTAATTGTAGTTGAAATCCCCTCCATGGCCCTTTGGAGTCGCTTGCTGTTATCTCCAGAGTAAACTCCGATCACTCTACATTTCATCAATGTTGGAGTGCCAAGAAAAAGGAGGAACTGATTTGGGGTAAAAAGGTTAGCTTGTGTACTCTTTTAGCTTTCTTCTGCTGTGTCCTTTTGTTTCTGCTTCTCAGAAATTCCTAATACTGCTTTTGGCCTTCGCTTTTTTTTTTTTTTCATTTTTTTGATAGTTCTGTCATCAGAAAATGTTCTAATTCTCTTTGAAGCTGTGAGTTATTCTCTGTATAAAGCGAACCTCATTTGTTCAGCGTCTCCATCTTGATAAGGATTCTGTGGCCGAGTAACTATTTAAGTGCCTGTAACTGTTGGATTAGAAAAATAAACTAACCATGGAACCGCAGTCATTTTGTGTAGATAGACCGACCCAAACCCTAAATTAAGTTATCGTCTAAGTTAGTTGCTATGTTTTCTACCTTATGGTTAATAACCCTTCTAAAAAATGGCAGATAACTGAAATCCATTCTCAAAATGCTCCTGGAGTTTATATGTATATAAAAAAAAGAGGCTACGGAGGAAGGTAGATTAAAGAGTTTCTGGTTCTTAATAATGTTCATTGTGGTGCTTTTTTTTTAGACCAGGACACTGCCCAGCTCTGGTTTAGGGTGGTGCTTGGGATTGAACCTGGGACCTACAAGCCTCAGAAAGTCTTTGCGTCATTATGATGCATTTTTAAATTGTTAGCTTCTGTTAGGGGTGTGTGGATAAGAGACTGTGTGTGTGTGGCTATCAATTTCCCATTTATAATATGACTGCAGAAAAATCCAAGGACTTTATACAAATAAACGCTTATCGGAAACCATGATGGAAGAGCAGAGAATAGTCTGTTATCCCCTTAAAAATAATAAAAGGCATTCATGTTCATCAGGACATAAAACTTCTCAAATAATTCTCTCCTTCATAGTGTGTAGTTTCTGGTTATTTTGTAAAACCTTTTTTGATACTTGAATGGGCATTGTAAGAGAAATTTTTAACATAAAAATAATTTAGATAATTCTTACTTTCCCCTCCCCTTTCTTTTCTTTCCCTCTTTGTTTCTTTCTTTCTTTTTCTTTTATTCCCCAGACTGTGGCTCAGCTCTGGCTTATGGTGGTACAGGGGGGATTTAATCTGGGACTTTGAAGACTAGGCCATGAAAGCATTTTTGCATAACCATTATTCTGTCTCTCCTGCCAGAAATGCACCTACACCCCACCCCATGGCATACCAAACCACCTTAGCTTTTTTTTTTTTTTAATTTTTAGTTTATTTTATAGGCCAGAGAGAAATTGAGTGGAGAGAAGGAGATAGGGGAGACAGAGACACCTGCAGTTCTGGTTCACCACCTGTGAAAATTGCTCCCTGCAAATAAATGGGTCCCAGGGGCTTGAACCTGAGTCCCTGTGCATGGCACTGTGTGCTCAACCAGGTGTCCCTCCACCTCACCCATTACCAGAGTAAACAGACAACTCGGGAACATATGGGACTTGCTGAGGCTTGTAGATCCCAGGTTCAATCCCAAGCACCACCCTAAACCAGAGCTGGGCAGTGTCCTGGTCTAAAAAAAAAAAAAAAAAAAAAAGCACCACAATGAACAGTATTAAGAACCAGAAACTCTTTAATCTTTGGTTTATACAGCTAGATATCAATAGAAAGAGAAGATCAGATTTTAGATTACACCCGGATCTCTAGCCAAATTGGAGAATTCTTAAATGTTTCTTTTTCTGATGGCATAATTTTACACACTGAAATTTTGTGAAGTAGTTTCTTGGCTAGCTAGTAGGTCTTGAATTTGTAACTAGTAGGGAAGGACACATTTAGTAAAATAACTTGCTGATTTTCTTTTTTTATATATATATATTTTATTTTTTTCCCCTTTGTTGCCCTTGTTGTTTTATTGTTGTAGTTGTTGTTGTTGTTGTTGTTGGATAGGACAGAGAGAAATGGAGAGAGGGAGGGGAAGACAGAGAGGAGGAGAGAAAGATATCTGCAGACCTGCTTCACCGCCTGTGAAGCGACTCCCCTGCAGGTGGGGAGCCAGGGTTCGAACCGGGATCCTTATGCCGGTCTTTGTGTTTTGTGCTACCTGCGCTTAGCCCGCTGCGCTACAGCCCGACTCCCAACTTGCTGATTTTCTAAAGTAAACTTTTATGTTTTGTTTGCAGAGGTCTTTAAAGATAGGCAATGTATTAGAGGCACACCAAGATCGTCAGCTAATCTGTGGAGGTTAGTGAACTTTCAGTCCTAGCAGTGATGACTGCTTCTTTAAAACCAGGAAGATAGCTTGGATATAAAACCTCTGCTTACCATATCAAGAAGTCTGTAGCTTCAGAATCTGTCTTTCTTCCCAATTAATGTGTTTGGAAATACTGACTTTAGACAGCTGAGTTTTGAACCGAAAACCACATTCAGATCTGAACATCTTTTACTCAGCCTTGTTAAGGGTATATATGTTTGTTCTGTGGAGAGTCGGAAAGAGGGATGTGTCATCTAAGACTGGTGGATCAGAAAGTGCTTAAGGATGGGCTGACGCACAGTGATCACATCATTATGGAATTTCTGAGCTTATAAAGCATATCAGTGAATTAAAAATAGAATTTGAGAAATGATTTTCTCTGTTTCCCCACACACACACCCCCAGCACTGCTGAGCTCTGGTTTATGGTGGGGCTTGGGGTTGAATCTGTAACTTCAGAGCTTCAGGCATGGGAGTCTTCTGTATAATCTATCATTAGGCTATCTCCCTAGCCAGTCCCCTCTCTTGTGTTTACAGTGTTACCTTTCTTTTACTCACTGGTATCCTGTTCTCTTTCTTCTTTCTTTCTTTCGCCTGTCATGCATTATGATTGAAAAATCACACAATTTATGCCAGGGAACATAGTGAAATTTATAATGTGGCAATGTGATAATAGCCAAGACTGTCAAAACATGCCAGCTGTCCTCTGCAATTAGGTTCATTTGTGTACTTAAAACTTGAAATGTATAAAAATATCATTTTCTTCTACTTGCTTACTGACAATCTCATGCTTTTTCTTTTCTTTTCGATGTGTCATGTGTTCTACCATAGCAGGGTAGGCTCTCTAATCAGGAGTTGGTAAGATCTGTTTCACTACTAAAGTCTACCAAAATGTATTCAGAGATTTTCCAGTGGAAGCATACCACTTGAGTTTCTATATGAACTGATCGTGAAGAAGTAATGTTAAGTTCAGCATGAATGCCAATAAATAAATTGCAGTATAGATGCCAGACTTGCTTTCCTCATTATAACCTTTGTCATTGGACGACAGTCTGTAGGGCCTCACGACTTTTGTGATCTAAAACAAGTCCCTCAATTCATCTTCTTCTTTTCCTTTTTCTTTTTTAACTTTTTTCTTTTTTTAAATATAAATTTATTTCCTTTTGTTGTCCTTGTTGTTTTATTATTGTGTTTATTATTGTTATTGATGTCATCATTGTTGATAGGACAGAGAGAAATGGAGAGAGGAGGGGAAGACAGAGAGGGGGAGAGAAAGACAGACACCTGCAGACCTGCTTCACCGCCTGTGAAGCGACTCCCCTGCAGGTGGGGAGCCGGGGGCTTGAACCAGGATCCTTACGCCGGTCCTTGCACTTTGCGCCATGTGCTCTTAACCCGCTGCACTACAGCCCGGCTCCCTCTCCTTTTCCTTCTTTTTGTTTTGTATCCACCTCCTAATCTTCATGCCTTTGTACCTTTTTTTTCCTTCTTTCTTGTGGAGGCCTCTGCCCTCAATAGTATGTTGACTACGGAGCTGCCGTCCTTGTCTTGTTTGTGATCCTTCTCCTGGGAGTCGACTGGCTCACATTCTCCCCCTACCTAAAGGCAGAGCTTAAAGGACAGACAACTGACCTATAAAAGCAACTCTGGTGACAGAGCAAACAGTAATACAGTGACTGTGTAGAGTCAGTTCAAATAAACATGGCAAGAAAGAAACAGCAAAAGCAAGCTTGTCTGGAAACTGACCAGTAGTAATAATCACAAGATAGAGAATAGAGACTTACAGAGATGGACTAAGAGCAGGCCAAAAAGGAAATCAGAGGAAGGAAGAGAAGGCAGGAGCCTAGAACAAAATGGGCAAATATATATAAATATAGATAGATAGATAGTTATAGAAATTAAAAAGGCATTTCTGTGACCGTGGCAATAGTGAGGATTTCTACCCATTATCTCATAATTTTGTAAATCAATCAATATTAAATCACTGGTAAGAAATTATTTTTAAAAAAGGAAATATGTTTGGGAAGTTGCAAATTGGATTACATTTACTATTAAGAGTAAAGTGAGCCTTTCTTGTTTCTTTAATGGAGTAACAAATTCTAAAATGGTAGCATAAGACTTCCATTGATAAACTAGACAGGAAAGGGGAGGAGCTTTATTTTACATTTTAAAATTATTCTTTAGAGAGAATTTATTGATTTACCTTTTAAAAAAATTCCTGTACTAATTTGTTGGGAAAAATCGTGGTTTACCAGACAATAGCTGATGCATGGGTACAGCTTGTCACCTTCCCACCATGGTTGTCTGCACACCACTCCAGCCACCAGTCAAGTAAGTCTCTCTTCAGCGTCCTGTACTGTGTACGGTCCTCCCTACCCCCACCCCAGAGCTATTTGCTTTGCTGCCAGACACCCCACCCAGTTCAGGCTTCACCCTGTTTCCCTTGTTGACTTCTTAAATATCACTTATAAGTGAAATCATTGTGTATTTATCTTTTTTCAAGTTCCATTCAAAACGTGGAAAAGGAAAATTCCTCAGCTGAGTAGTATTCCAGTGTGTGTGTGTGTGTGTGTGTGTGTGTGTGTGTGTGTGTGAACACACATCATCATCACAGCTTTTTTTTTTTTTTTTTTTTTGCCTTCAGGGTTATCGCTGGGTTTCTGTGCCTGCACTACGAATCCACTGCTCATGGAGGCCATTTTTCCCATTTTGTTGCCCTTGTTATTTGCTGTTATTTTTTTGTTGTTGTTGTAGTTATTATTATTGTTGTTGTCGTTGTTGGATAGGACAGAGAGAAATGGAGAGAGGAGGGGAAGACAGAGAGGAGGAGAGAAAGATAGACACCTGCAGACCTGCTTCACCGCCTGTGAAGCGACTCCCCTGCAAGTGGGGAGCCGGGGTTCGAACCGGGATCCTTATGCTGGTCCTTGTGCTTGCTGTTGGATAGGACAGAGAGAAATGGAGAGAGGAGGGGAAAACCGAGAGGGGGAGAAAAAGACAGACACCTGCAGACCTGCTTCACCTCTTATGAGGTGACCCCCCCTGCAGGTGGGGAGCCGGAGGCTCAAACTGGGATCCTTACACCAGTCCTTGTGCTTCTTGCCATGTGCTCTTAACCCGCTGTGCCACTGCCCAGCCCCCCATCCCAGCTTTCTTAACCACTCATCTGACATTAACCATCTGGGTTGTTTCCAGGTTTAGGCTAACTATATTGCGATGAACTCTTTGGAAGGCGTTTCTGTGTAGACGTCTTTCTCTTTATTTATCAAATAGAGGTAGAGACAAACTAAAACTCTTTGGAAGGTGTTTTTGTGTAGACCTCTTTCTCTCTTTATCAAATAGAGGTAGAGACAAGCTAAAAAGAGAGAGAGAGGCTCATGCAGCACAACTTCACCACTTGTAAAGCGTCCTCCCTGCAGGTGGGAACCAGGGGCTTGAACCTGAATCCTTGCAGCACGGGTCCTTGTACCTCTTCACACGTGTGCTCCCAGGTAGACCCATTTTTGATTGTGTTGAGGGACCTCTAAACTGTGACTCTGGGGCAGTCAAGAGTTTTCTTACTCTGGGGCTTGGTGGTGGCACACCCAGTAGAGTTGCACATGTTACCAAATGCAAGGACCCAAGTTCAAACCCCCAGTCCCCACCTACAGGAGGGAACCTTTGAGAGTGGTGAAGCTGTGCTACAGGTGTATGTGTCTGTCTCTCCCCCACTCTCCTCTATCTCCCTTTTCCCTCTCAATTTCTCTCTGTCCTATCAAATAAAATTAAAAATAAAAATAAAACATTTTAAGAATTTTCTTAATCCAAGTTAGAACCAGTAACACCACATGCTTCACATGTAACAAGAGGCTTTAAGTATACTTAACTATAGATATGTAGCAGCACTGCAAGGTAATATTGTTACCCCAT
Organism: Erinaceus europaeus; assembly: GCF_950295315.1. Taxonomy (NCBI): domain Eukaryota; kingdom Metazoa; phylum Chordata; class Mammalia; order Eulipotyphla; family Erinaceidae; genus Erinaceus; species Erinaceus europaeus. Next base: position 5,263,267 of record NC_080175.1, read on the forward strand.
TTTGTAAGACGGAGAAATAAGACGAGTGTGGGGGCTAGGCAGTGGTGCACCTTTTCTGGTGCCATGTTACCATACACAAGGACCCGAGTTCTATATTTCCTCCTCCCCACTCTCAGTTTCTCTGTCTCAATCCAGTAAATGGAGGGGATGAGGTAGGCTGTTCATGCCCATACCACAATATTCTGTTCGTGTAGACCTAGGCTTTCGGTTGCCTCTGCTTGTTAGAGACCAGAGAAAAGAGGCAGCGTAACTTTTATTCTCTCAGCCCCGTCGCTTGCATCCTTTCAGAAGGGAGGAAAGGAACTCTTCGCAAATGGCCGCTGTAAGAGAGGCGAGCATTTGTTCGCTCGCGGGTCTGTCTGAGGTTAAACTTGTCACAATAAAGACTGCGTTGTAAAGAGAGAAGACTAGACAGATCAGTGAACAAGGAAACCCCAGAACCAGCCTGGGCTCTTCAGTTTCTCAAGTTGTCGCTGCATTGCTATGCAGTATGTACTAGAATCGATAGTACTGCAGTCAAGGGCTAGTTGTTTTTTTCCGGTAGACTTCTAGGTCATTCAAATACAAAGTTTTACTTCTTAAAATTGTGGCCAAGCTTTTGTTAATTAGAAATGTGATTATTGAGGCCAAGTGGTGGCACACCTGGCTATGTGCACGTATAACTATGCATAAGGACCTGGTTTCAAGCCCCCCAGTCCTCACCTGTAGGGGGAAGAAAGGCTTCACAAGTGATGAAGCAGTGCTACAGGTATTTCTCTGTCTTTCTCTCCCTGTCTCCCCCTCCTTCTCAATTTTTCTCTGTTCTATCAAATTAAGTAAAGTCTTAAAAAGTTGCTTTAAAAAGAAAACAAATACGCCTTTTATGCCTTAACTTCATAATCTTATAGTTCTGCATTGAAAAATTGAGGCTACCAAGGGTCCAGCATAATCCAAACATGCACAAAGAAGCCTTAAATTGGTTGGTTTAAATTACTAAGATATTCAGGTTTTTATTAAGACTGTGCTATTCATGTGAGGATAGACAAAAATAGAGCAGTGAAGTAGAGGAAGAAATCTAGAAATAGTCATGTCTTTATAGTCACCTGATTGTTTTTTCCTGGTATAAAGCTTTGTTGCATTATTTATTTATTTTTTCCGCTGGGGTTATCACTGGGGCTCAGTCCCTGCACTACAAATCCACGGCTCCTGTGGCCATTTTCCCCCCATTTTATTGGGTAGAGAGAAATTGAGGGAGATGGGGAAGAAAGAGTGGGAGAGAAAGAGAGACACCTGCAGACCTGCTTCACTGCTTGTGAAGTGACCAGGGTCTTGAGCCAGGATCCTTGCACGGGTCCTTGTGCTTCCTACTCTGTTGCATTCTTTATTATTATGTTTAGTTGAGGTATCACACTCTAACATTATGTAGGTCTCAGGTACACAGCATTTAAGAGTCACCTTCCCTTTCATTCTGATTTTCACCTGTCTCTCCCCCTTGTGTAACCACTGATTAGTTTTGTGGTTTAAAAGTGTTTATTGTTTTTATTATTACTTAATGTGCCTGCTTTTTTGTTTTTTTTTTCTCTAGACCACAAACCAGGAGAACTGGGTTTATCTTTCTCCCACCTGGCATATTTCAGTTAGTATAGTACAATCACCCGATTTAGAAAAGTACTAAAATACAAAGCTCAGCTCCAGATACAAGTACACAAGAGATGGAATAATGCCATGCATTGCCCAAGACTGGGCCCAGCCCCCGCCACTTTGAGAGAAGCTTCAGTGCTGTGGTTCCTTTTGTTCTCTCTGTCTTTCTCTTTCTCTGTCTGAAAAAGTCAGCCCCTGGTGGTGAAGCCCCCAGAGATAACAACAGCACAGACAACAATAGTGATATTTTGAGAAGAAAGTAGCACTGCCAAGCAAAATGTAGCGAGGCTACAGCCCTAAATAAAGGGGAAAACGGACAAGGCGGACTGCACGGACTATATGAAGAACTTACCTTCATCAAGGTCACCATTAGGAAAGTGAGGGGGCACTTCCGGGAGGTGTGGCTGTGGAGCAACAGCAGACACACAGACTTCCCCAAGACAACAAGACTGACAACTATTGAATTTAATACCTCATCAAACTACAGCTGAGACTCCTGCAGAAGCATTGTAACCTCAACCACCAAGTCACAGATGCTGCTGTGATTCCATCCTTACTTTCCTGGGCAAACAACCTTCCCAATAAGTCCCAGAGCCTCCCCTCCCCAGACCCCTACCCCACTAGGGAAAGAGAGAAACAGGCTTGGGGGGTGGATCCACTCACAGGGCTCAGCAGTGCTTCCTGGCTTGGCGGAGCAGCTGAATTGAGCTGCGAGCTTTGGATCCTTGGGGTGTGGGAGTCTCTGCATAACCACTGCACTCTCTCTCCCCCAACCTGATTTATCTCTTGGTCAGGAGTGAGTGATTAAGTTAAAAAACCTTAGAGATAAAAAGCCCTCAGGCTACCATAGCCTAGAGGGAAGAAAAAGAACAAAAGAGGCTTTAACATCCTGTGCTTCAGCTCAGGGATTGAGATAACATTGAAACTACTGCTGATTTCTACAACTCTGAACTCTTTCAGTACCTTACTTAAACACAAGTCAATCCAGGCAAGAGTGATCAGTGGACTGAAAAGTACAGAAAGGGTCCTCATACCACACTCTAATAATGGTTAAAGCAAGGAGAAACATTGGAGAAATGAGCCAGGACAAAAGTCCAGTTAACAGTCCCCCACAGGTAGAAACAGAAGGATGAGATCAACATCCAGAAGTGAGGAAAGAGTTTGTAAGAATAATCATCAGAAATGCAGAAACAACAAATGGGACTCTGAAAGAAAGCACTAGCTCATAATCAGAGGGCTGAAAGCTGAAATAGCTGAGCTAAGAGCACAACTAGCTGAACAAGCTAATACAGTGTCAGAACAGGGTAACCAAATAGCTGAGCTACAGAAAACAAGAGGGGAGAGAGAACAGAATAATGCAGAAAACAGAATTAGCAAGATTTACGAATTAGAGAAAACTAAGAAGAGATCTCAAGAGATTAAGAGATACTGAAAACAACAACAGGCATATGGGATGACTTCAGAAGAAATAATATACACATTATGGGCTTACTAGAGGAAGAGAGGGAGAGGAAGAAAGCGTTCTTCAGGACATAATAGCTGAGAACTTCCCTAGTCCAGACAACGTAAAAGACAAGAAGCCTATAGGGTCCCAGACAGAATTAGCCTAGCCTTAAAGACACCAAGACACATATTTAGAATGAAAAGGATCCTGAAGGCTACAAGAAAAAAACAAGAGTCACCTAGAGAGGAAAACCCGTAAGATTAGCAGCAGATTTCTCCACACAAACACTACAGGCCAGAAGAGAATGGCAGGATATCTGTTGAGTTCTCATTGAGAAAGATTTTCAACCAAGACCACTGTATCCTGCTAGATTGTCATTCAGACTAGATAGAGGCATAAAAACCTTCTCAGACAAGCAACAGTTGAAGGAATCAACTATCACCAAACCTGCCCTGAAAGAAGTTCTGAAAGGTCTACTATAAACAGTCAGACCACCATGCCATATATCAGAACACTCAAAAAAGCTACAAGAATGGCATTAAAATATCTTCAATCTATGATATCAATAAATATCAATGGCCTGAATTCACCTACTAAAAGGTACAGAGTAGGAAGATGGATCAGAAAACACAACCCAACCATATGTTGCCTGCAGGAACCCCACCTAACTCAACAAGACAAACACAGACTCAAAGTGAAAGGATGGAAAACTACTGTACAAGCCAATGGACCACAAAAAAGGGGCAGGAACAGCTATGCTCACATCTGACGTGATAGACCTTAAAATAGATAAGATTTAAAAAAATAGGGATGGACATTACTTAGTGCACAGAGGATCAATCGGTCAAGAGGACTTAATGATTATCAACATCTGTGCACCCAGGGAGGAGAGGCCATCTAAATACATCAAACGTCTACTGAAAGAGCTACAGCAGTCTATCAACAGCAACACAGTCATAGGGGAGTTAAACACCCCTCTCTCTTAACTTGACAGATCATCCAGGCAGACAATAAAGGGAGCTAAATGAAGAGATAGATAAACGAAAACTATTGAACATTTTCAGAGTAAAAATGGTGATTTTACCATTTTCAGCCAATCTTGGATAGACCTTGAAGAAATCATGTTAAGTGAGATACGTCAGAAACAGAAGGATGACTATGGGATGATCTCACTCACAGGCAGAAGTTGAAAAACAAGGTCAGAAGAGAAAACACCGACTAGAACTTGGACTAGAATTGGTATATTGCACCAAAATAAAAGACTGGGGTGAAGGGAGTTCAGGTCCTGGAACATGATGGCTGAGGACCTCTTGGGGGTTGTACTGTTGTGTGGAAAAATGAGAAATGTTATGCATGTACAAACTATTGTATTGACTGTAGATTGTGAAACATTAGCCCCCAAATAAAGAAATTTAAAAAATGAGCAAATACACACACACATAGATAACAGATGTAGGTGTATGGCTGTTTATCTGGGACCTTGGGAGAACTTGCACTTTCTGCTAGAGAGGGATGGGGACACGACTGGTGGTGGGAATGGCGTGGAATTGTACCCCTTTATCTTAGAGTTTTATAAATCAAGTCACTAGTAAAAACTTTAAAAAAAAAAAAAAAAAGAGTGGAAAGCTGGTGTAGCAGTGTAATTCAGTGGAAGGGCTGTACAGGCTTCATGCATACGAAAGCCTGGCTTGGAGCCCTGGTACCACATGCAGACATTATGGACAGTACTGGAATCTCCACGGGTGGTGGAATGGGGTGGTAGCGCTTGCATTCGAGTATTTTCTCTCTCTCTGTCTCTGTCTCTCTGACTGGCCTGAAGAGGCTGCTCAGCATTGGTCTCACACCGTCAGCAAGACCCCAGTACTGCTTAGGAGAAAGACTTCACTTGGTGGTGGGAGTGAGGCACAGAAAGATGTCTTGAGTGATAAGAAACTGTACTTATGACAACTGTCTTAGAGATCATTCCTCCAGTAAAATGATTTGGATATTTTAAAAAAGAATCTGCAGCACCCCCTCCCCAAGGTAGCCACATAGTGGAAGAACATAACCCAAGTGGACACCTCTAATATAGGGACTTTATTTTAATTTTTTTTTAGAATTTATTTATTCATGAGAAAGATGGGAGGAGAAACGGTAAGAACCAGACATCACTCTGGTATATGTGCTGCCGGGGATTGAACTTGGGACCTCGTGGTTGAGAATCCAGTGCTTTATCCACTGCACCATCTCCCAGACCACTCCCCCAGAACTTTATAAAGCACTTTTACAGATTAATTAGAAGAGAGACAGCCCAACAGTAATGCGAGTGAAAGACTCAAGCAGGCACTTGGCTGTTGAGACCTGATGGGTGTGGAGCGCGGGCCCAGCAGAGGAAGCACACAGCCGGGGTGCTGAGTCGGAGACAGCAGAACATACTCAGCCGCTGGCCTGAGTGGAATGTGGGGCCGCAGAACTTTGGGTCATTGCTGCTGAGGGTCTAGATTGGGGGGAAAACAGCAGCTGGGGGTGGCGAGAAGCTGAACTGGAATTACCTAGAGCTGAGTGTAAACAGAAGCTGTGACCCAGCAGTTTCAGCATTCAGGGGGAAGGAACCCGGGAGACCTGGGGAGCTGCCCGGAAAGGTGCAGGGTGGACCCTTAGCTTGGGACCCTCGTGTTTAGTGTTGGCGGTGCTGTTTGATGGGCGTGTGATTTGGTGACAATTCTAGAGCTCTGGCCTTCGGGTTAATGTATGCGTGGGTTAAGCCTGGGTGCCAAGATGTGACTGAGCTCCGACATTATCAGTCTCCTCATCACTCTTATTCATCAAATAATTGGAGTTTAGGCAAAGACCTTGTATGGGAAAAGGTGCATTTAAGAAGATCACATAGGGCACCGGGCAGTAGCACAGTAGGTTAAGAGCACGTGGCGTAAAATGCAAGGACTGGCGGAAGGATCCCGGTTCGAGCCCCCGGCTCCCCACCTGCAGGGTGGTCACTTCACAGGCGGTGAAGCAGGTCCGCAGGTGTCTGTCTTTCTCTCCCCCCTCTGTCTTTCCTTCCTCTCTCCATTTCTCTGTCCTATCCGACAATGACAATAACAACAACACTAAAACAAGGGCAACAAAAGGGAAAATAAATATTAAAAAAAAAAGACATCAAAAAATTTTTTTGTAATTTTTTTTTTTATTTAAGGAAGGAGACATTAACAAAACCATAGACTAAGAGGGGTACAATTCCGCACAATTCCCATAACCCGATCTCCACATCCCACCCCCTCCCCTGATAGCCTTCCCATTCTCTATCCCTCTGGGAGTATGGATCCAGGGTCATTGTGGGTTGCAGAGGGTGGGAAGTCTGGCTTCTGTAATTGCTTCCCCGCTGAACATGGGCGTTGACTGGTCGAGGTCGATCCATACTCCCAGCCTGCCTGCCTGCCTCTTTCCCTAGTAGGGTGGGGCTCTGAGGAAGCGGAGCTCCAGGACACATTGATGGGGTCGTCTGGTCAGCATCTTGCTGGCATCTGGAACCTGGTAGCTCCTTGGTCCACGTTTTAAATTTTAAAAAACTTAAAAAAGACCACATATAGGCCTGGGGAGACAGCATAATGGTTATGCAAAAAAGATTTTAATGTTTGAGACACCAGCGGTTCAGGATTCAGTCCCTAGCACCTCCATAAACCAGAACTGAGCAGTGTCCTGTTAAAAAAAAGGAGGGGGGATGCCAACCCAGCTTCCCGGGACGGCCTCACCAGTGTACCTGGGAACCCCACCTCCCCAGAGTGCTGCCCCACTAGGGAAAGAGACAGGCTGGGAGTATGGATCCACCTGCCAACGCCCATGTGCAGCGGGGAAGCAATTACAGAAGCCAGACCTTCCACCTTCTGCTCCCCACAATGACCCTGGGTCTATGCTTTCGGGGGGAGGGGAGGGGATGCGGAGCTCTGGTGGTGGGAACTGTGTGGAATTATACCCCTCTTATCCTATGGTCTTGTTGATATTCTTTATTTTATAAATAACATATTAAAAAAGGAGGGAACAAAGGCGTTGACCACATATAAGTTGCATAAAAACATCTTTCCTGAAAAAAAAAATGCCTTTGTCACTCAGCTGCTAGGCTTTCTCATCTTGTTCTTACTAGAAACTGTGTTGTTTGATTTGTAAAGCTGAACCACACACATCAATGTGAAGATAAGCTTGATTTGTGTTTGCAGAATTTCATGTGTGACTTTCCCTCTTGGCATCAGGATCCCAGACCTTCCTGCCGTCTCGCCTCTCTCCCCCGCCGGCCGCCAGCCCCACCCCAGCGAGCAGGGTGAGGGCTGGTGGTGGGCACGGCGCTGTGTGCCTCTCTAGTCGGCCCGAAGGCTGATCTGTCCTCTGTGTGAAGCTCTGTTGGGCGGGGACCCCCTCTCGCTCATTTACATACTGTTGTCCAGTGGTGGCTTTCAGCCAAAGTGCCGGGTCTTGAACCCAGGACCTTGTGCAGGGTGACATGGGCCCTCTACCAGGTGGGCCACCTCCTTACCCCCTTGGTGTGCCCTTTTACAGAAAAATTCAGACCCAGGTCATTCATTTTAGCCACGTGACTAGGCAGTAGCAGCTGTGCTGAAGCTGGGCCCCCCGAGACCGAGCTGTGCACTCAGAACCTCTGCTCGTGTGCCCAGTGCTGTTCTCTGGGTGTGTGTTCTCTCTCTCTTTCTACCACCAAATTTAATTCAAACTAACTTTACTGAAATTTCCCCCTTAGTCCTTTTAAGATACTTGAGAACAGGGACCGTGGTCTTTATCGCTTCATCTAGTGCTTTTCACATAATTTCTGCCACTGTTGTTATGGACGTAGCTGCATAAATGGGGTTAACATCAGATTTTTTTTTTCCTCCTAGGTATAACAAACTGTACACTTAGTTAAAAAAAAAGAAAAAAAGAAAAAAAAAAAAGCAAAGATGGGTGAGAAGAAACCAGAGCCTTTGGACTTCGTGAAAGACTTCCAGGAGTACCTGACGCAGCAGACACACCACGTGAACATGATTTCTGGATCGGTCAGTGGGGACAAAGAAGCAGAGGCTCTTCAGGGAGGTAGCCTCATCTTCATACTCTTAACTGACTTCCTGCTGGTGGAAATAGTAATGGCTGTGGACCGCTTCCCGCCTACTGGAGGTCACTGGTCACTTAGGAGAGTCTGTGGGGTTCAGTTTGTTTTCCTCCCAGAAAGATACAGATGACTGTTGCTGCTTTCAACATTTGAGTTTTCTTTTTTTAATACATTTATTTATTTATTTACTTATTTATTTATTTATTCATGAGAGAGATAGGAGGAGAGAAAGAACCAGACATCACTTTGGTACATGTGCTGCCAGGGATCGAACTCGGGACCTCATGCTTGAGAATCTAGTGCTTTATCCACCGCGCCATCTCCCGGACCACTAAACATTTGAGTTTTCTTAGGAAGAACGAATCCCTGCCCCTCCCTCCAACCCCAGGATCTTACTAGAAGTTAGGTGTTAGAGGTTCTAGAAATACTGTTGGTCCTCAAGGTTCTGCAGATAACAGTGGACATACGGTGCCCAAAGAGGGCCCAGAGCCAGCCACGTTACACAGAGGAGCTGCCAGTTGGGAAACATGGAGTAGATCTGATAAAGGAGAGATTTCTGTGGCTCTGGAAGCGGCAGTACACTTGAATGTGCTGCAGAGAGACTTCATCTGGTTTGCTCACCACGCCCAGGCTGAAATCTATACCTAGCCGTAACGCTAGTCAGCAAGCCCAAGTCTGTGAGCCGCGCTTGGGTTGCTGTTTGTACCACCTGCAAGTGCAGCGTGGTTTTTACTGTGTTTTTTTTTTCTGGGACTCGGTGCACTACGAATCCATTGCTTCTGGAGACTGTTTTTCCCTTTTTGTCACCCTTGCTGTCTTATCATTATTGTTATTATTATTATTGTTGTTGGATAGGACAGAGAGAAATCGAGAGAAGGGGAAGATGGGGAGAGAAGGATAGACTCCTGCAGACCTGCTTTACTGCTTGTGAAGTGACCCCCTCGACCCCCGCAGGTGGGGAGCTGAGGGCTTGAACTGGGATCCTTGCACCGGTCCTTGTGCTTCGTGCCACGTGCACTTAATCCACTGTACTACTGTCCGCCCCTCCTTCTTTTAAATATGTATTTATTTATTAATGAGAATGATAGGAGGAGAGAGAGAACCAGATAGCACTCTGGTGCATATGCTGCTGGGGATTGAACTCAGGACCTCACACTTGAGAGCCCAGTGCTTTATCTATTGCACTACCTCCCGGACCACTCAGAGTGGTTTTTGTATAAATTAATTTTTCAAAAAAAAAAAAAAAAAAAACAGTTATGATGAGAAAATTCAGACTTCAGTATCCATCAAGCTTTCTTGAAGCATAGCAACACATTTGCCTACTATTTTCCACAACTGTTTTCAAGCAACAGTAAAGGCAGAGATGATTAGTTGAGATAAAAATCCTCTTACCAAAAACTAGCCGAGTATTTATCCATATAGGAAAAGGTATCTTATTCCTAGCCCACATGGTCTAGGGCCTTCTAACCTGGGGGCCTGGAACAGGTGCTTCCTAGAAGTCCCTGATGTCAGGCCTCACTCCTGATGAACTCAGTCAGTCCTTATTTATATAATGTCCTCTAGTCGTTGAGATTCACACTGAGCTTGGGGAGTCACTCACTCGGGAAGGCCAAGCAGGAGAGAGGGACATTAATGTCTCTGATCCACCAGTGTAGTTGGCCTTTGGGATACTGGACTCGGACCAGCCAACAGAATTTAATTCCTTTTAGAAGAGAAAGTAGAATGGGGGGGGGGGGGTTTAGTTGTTCACAACAACAGTGCTTTTTGTGGGTGAGGATGGAAGACACAGGGATGAAATGTCCTTCCTACCCGTGAGTGTGCAGATTTGTAAACTGGGGTTTAAGTGACCAGGTTGTAATCTGTAACGCTGCCTGGTTTGTGTGATCATAGCGCTTGCTCTTATAGTCTCTGTGCGCAAAGAAGCGCTTGGATTAGATGAATGAAAACAGCTGGGCAAAAAAATAAAATAAAATAAAATAAAAAGAAAACAGCTGGGCAAACACCTTTCTTTTTCTTTTTTCTTTTTTTGGGATTTATTTAGTAATGTGAGGAGACTGGAGAAGGAGAATGAGAGTGTCACTCTGGCACATGGAATGCCAGGTCTCAAACTCGAGACCTTGTGCTTGAAAGTCCAGTGCTTTACCCACTGTGTCACCATCTGGGCCAAACAAACATTTTCTAACTCTGAAATTTTTGCAGTCCTAATATTCAAAATATATCACCAACAAAATTTCCCTTTATCTGCATAGTTTGAACTTTGGGACCCTAAACATTAGCTCAGAATTTAGAGCATATGTGTCAACGGTGGAGTGGCGCCGGGACTCAGCATTAATCACGCCAGACTAGATGAGCTAGAGTTTGGCGAGACAGGCGTGAGCACCAATTGAAACATTTGTAGATGCTGCCAGACTCTAACATATGACTGTTAATAACTGTGCCATTGCTGTTTACCCCGCTGTTTTCCCACCTGTCACATGCTTCTCTTTGAAGCATGTTAAGAACTGATGAGATTTAGCCCAGATAATTGAGATTCCCATATGAAAGACGATGACATCAGCATAACTTTCTCTCAAATTAGTGTCGGTTCAAAAAGTCTGCCACTTGAGAGTTACCTTTTGTACTAAGTGACCTGCCATTTTGTGAAGGATTTTTTTCTACCACTGTGACACTGAATGCTGAGTTGAACTAATTCTGTGCATAATTTCTTTTGCTGTCTCTGCTTACAGCTGGAACAGATGGTGATCAAAATGGACTTGATCACCCATCTGTGGAAGTTTCACTGGATGAAAACTCAGGAATGTTAGTAGACGGGTTTGAAAGGACTTTTGACGGGAAGCTCAAATGTCGGTACTGCAACTATGCCAGCAAAGGAACAGCTCGACTTATTGAACATATTAGAATCCACACAGGTAACGGGGATGTGATTGGAGAAGACACTACTTTCTTTGTGGCCAGGATAGGTGTCATAGAGAGCAGGCTAACTTGCCGTATACTGTCAGACACCGTTTTTACAAGGCACTGGCCTAACTGTGCAAACAGGAAGTGAGGCCCTTCCCCTTCTTAGCCATCTTCTTGATCCAAAAAGTCTTCCACGATCTATCTGCTTCCTCTGTTGGGCTCATTAATGCTGAGAGCAGGATGAAGTGATAACACGCTTCCTTCTTGATCCCTACTGGGTATGACTCGGTTGCAGAACGGGGAGTTGTGGGCTGCACTTCTGGTCCTCAGATTTTACCACAGTCGTCCTTTCTGGTAAACCTTGCCAAACACCTCCCGACCTGGCCTGAGGATGGACATTGCAGCCTCCTCCTCCTCCTGCCCCCAGAGTTTAGCAGAGTGTGGAGCGTGTGGTCGGCACTTGGTACTTCACTGATGAATGAATGATGCCAAATGTCAACTCAGAACGCCAACTAATTACTTCTCATGTGGTGACTGATGAGTGAAAGAGACAGAGGTGAGGCGCCGGCAAATTGAAGAGGCACTTGGACAACTCAGACATTGAACGAAGGTCCCTTTCAGTGTTGCTTCCTGCTTAACAAATGTTTTAATAAAAGGTCCTTTTTCATTTTTTTCCTGAGGCACACTTTTGAGAAAAATTACAATTGCATAGCGAATATTATAGCTGTGCCATTTCTTCTCCAGATGCCAGTTGGAGCACTACGGTTTTACAAGAGCTCCATTGGCCAATAGAATATCTTTCTCAAACGGTTGCCAACAAACACTTAAGCTTATTTATACTTGTAGGTTTCTCTACGAATTTTACAATTTGTGTAAATATCATTTTCAGAAAAAAGCTTTTTAATCTCGTTCTAAATCTAACCAATAGACAAAATGTGAAAACCACGCAAGTGAGCTATTCTGACAGCTTACAACCCCCCCCCTTTCTTTCTGAACAGGTGAGAAACCTCATAGATGTCACTTATGTCCATTTGCATCTGCGTATGAGCGCCATCTGGAAGCCCATATGCGCTCCCATACAGGAGAAAAACCGTACAAATGTGAACTGTGTTCTTTCCGCTGCAGCGACCGGAGTAACCTCTCCCATCACCGAAGGCGCAAGCATAAAATGGTACCGATTAAAGGTACCAGGTCTTCCTTGGGCAGCAAAAAAATGTGGGGGGTTTTACAGAAGAAAACCAGCAATCTGAACTACAGCAGAAGAGCGCTGATCAACTTGAGTCCACCCTCCATGGTGGTTCAGAAACCAGACTACCTTAACGACTTCACCCACGAGATCCCAAACATCCAGACCGACCCCTATGAGAGTATGGCGAAGACCACGTCCGCGGGGGGCCTGCCGAGGGACCCCCAAGAGCTCCTGGTCGACAACCCTTTGAATCAGCTCTCCACCCTGGCAGGACAACTGTCCAGTCTGCCCCCCGACAACCAGAACCCCGCCTCCCCTGACGTAGTTCCCTGCGCCGATGAGAAGCCTTTCCTCATGCAACAGCCCACTGCCCAAGCAGTCGTGTCTGCCGTGTCTGCAAGTATTCCTCAGAGCTCCTCTCCCACGAGCCCTGAGCCTCGGCTGGCTAACAGCCAGAGGAACTACAGTCCGGTGGCAGGTCCGAGCAGCGAGCCAAGCGCCCACACGAGCACTCCGAGCCTAGGCAACAGCCAGCCCAGCACTCCGGCCCCGACGCTGCCAGTGCAGGACCCACAGCTGCTGCACCACTGCCAGCACTGTGACGTGTACTTTGCCGACAACATCCTGTACACGATCCACATGGGGTGTCACGGCTACGAGAATCCTTTCCAGTGTAACATATGTGGGTGCAAGTGCAAGAACAAGTACGATTTTGCCTGTCACTTTGCAAGAGGACAGCATAACCAACACTGATTGGAAACAATCACGTTATGCTTTATTCGGTTTTTTTTTTTTTTTGGTTTTTTTTTTCCCGTATGTGTGTGTTTTGTGATTTTTGTTTTTTTATTTTCAGGGGGGTGGGGAGGGTTCATCTCTAATAAGGTGTCTACTAATTTAAAGTCTATATATTTATAGAATATAAACTTGACAGTAGAAATAGTTTTCTCATTTATCATTTTTAATCACCAGATCAGAAATCTGGTCAGGGCCATTGATGTATCAGATCAGTTAGACCCAGGGATGTCTGATTCTTTCCCTCCCAGTCAGGACATTGGAGAACTGGAGCGCTGGTCTCAGCTCGCCGCACTGGCGGTCCATCAACACTTCAAGCCGCTGATGCAGCAGCACATGCATCATAGCTGCGTGTTCCGTTCAGATTTGAAGACAGAATCGTTTTTATCTGTTCCGACTTCAGTTTCTAGTAGAGGGATTATTTTTTTTAATTGCTCTTAATTGAACTACTTATTAACAACTCACATAGTTGCAAGTTGAGTCAGTCATTTCAACCCTGCTGACAGCAGTGAAGTAATTTCGGTACAGTGGATCTTTTTTATTCCACGAGAGGAAATGTCAAACAGTTAATTCCTTAAAGTGAAGATGAGGATCGGTATATACAGTTGCTGTTCACTTAGTTTCTAGACCGAAGTGTCGGTTTCCCATTGGGTTCGTCTGTTATACTTCCAGTTTATTTCTAAAAGGACAGGTACAACCCTTAGAATGTTAGAAATACCAGAGGATTATCTGTGACTATGCCTTCTCTCTTCCAGCTTACACCTTTCATTTAAGTCCTTTAGTCTTGACGTTAGTAATGCCAGGTGAAGCTGATATCCACACTGAACGCTTGTTATTCCCCGATTCCTTTGCCTACCAAAGAGTTACAAAAGTCAGCCATCTTACTCCTAGAGATGTAGTTAGTCCTCAGCAAAACTTACCACATTTCCCTTTCGTGCCCTCTGTCCATTTCTTGTCACTATTTCCAACAATAGGTGGATAATAAAAACCACATGGAGAAATGAGATGGTCAAGTAATATTTACAAAGATGAGACCCTATGTCCCAAATGGATACTAATCTTCACAATTGGCCACTTCAAAGATTTTCTGTGAATTCAGGTTATAATGCTTATTTGCAGTTTTTAATGTACAGTGACAAACAAAACTGGGATTGAATTTCCACCGTAAAAAGAAAAAAAAAAATTTTAAGTGTAATAGATTAAAATGCATTTAACATACTAGTTTACAGAAGTAAGGCTGGGTAAATAAATCTAGAGTAACTTTAAATAGAAGGCTATTGTTTTTATACCATGTCATAGCTAGCTTACTCTGAAGACAGCTTGGTTGAATAATAAAATACATTGTTACTAACTTGGTTTCTGTGTACTTTGCAAAAATGTTTTTAATTTGGTTCAGAAATCTCAAAAATACCCTATTAAATGCTAACCCAAAAAGTACCTGTATGTGTATATATAGTAAATAAAGAGGAAAGGTCAGTGCTGTGTGCCCACCCAGAATGGCGGGTGTCTAGCCAGTCTTCTGCCGTCCTTGCCAAATGCCAGAAGGCTATTACAATGATCTCTTACGGTTTAACATCCAATGCGCTCCATAACTCAAAAGAGTAACGTCAAGGACCATTCCTTCAAACAGCTAAAGTTTGTGAGTCTATAATTTCACCGGTCTGTCTCACTGTGGCTGAGACCCTCCACTACTCAGATCTACTGGTGCAGCCATTTCTAAATGTCAAACTTGACTCTGCATTTATTGTCACAAAGGAGCAGGTTGCTATTATTTGTAAGCCTTGCAATGACTTTTTTCTTCACTTCTGTTTTATTCTTCAAATAAAAGCAATACCCCCAAGATACAAAGTGAACTTTAATTAAACGTTGAGAAAGCTCTCTTTAAAAAAAAAGTTTGTTAACTCTGTATTCTGGGCCAAACAGTGACAAATATTTTTTTTTGTTCTGATAATCAGATAGGTGTGTTGATGCATTTTAATTTAAACATAGAAAAGATTTTCTTTTGTAACGACAAGAATGTATAATTCTAACTTTCCTACAACTAAAGAGCACAATTGGTATTCCAAAGGTGTCAGTGCTTAAAAGTTACAATTAATTTTAAATGCACTAAAGTTTTTTAAGCAAATCTACCTTAGAAACTTCTTTGTATTGTATTTTTCAAAAAGATTTGGGATTTTATTTAAATATTCTGTGAATTAAAATCTGTATTTGGAAAGATGTTAGTATCTTCCATTAAGTATTGAATATGTTTCTCCCATTTTATTTTTTAGTCAAATATTTTATAGAAATGAGTTATTGGGGAAAGTATAACATGCACTATTTCTAGTTCTTTGCTGTTAACAGGCAATGTTCTGAAACTAAATTATTTTTGTTCAGTGAACATAAGTTTAGATTTTTAAAGTTGGTAGATAATTTATCTCCACTAATATTTTTTTAAGAAACTGTGAAGAAATTAACAGGGAAGTTTTTTTATTTCAGATTTTACTAATGTAAGTGTAGCTACAACTTCTTGAAATTCAAGTAAAGGCCAGACTTTTACTTTGAAAAAAAATTCCATTGGATATTTTCCAGTGCTATTTCATTTTAGAAATAAGTGTTTGCCATTCATCTGCAGAATCGTTTGACAAAGGGAATATTACTTTAAAAAATTGTTCAGAGATAAATCTCTTAAGTTCTACAAAAATATTTATCAAATGGGTGTATTATAACAAAAAATTCCCTGCTAAGGACTTTTTCATTAAGTAATCTTAGAGGGTATAATTTCTAAAACTTGTTTTTGTTTATATGTACTTGGATGTAAAGAACATATTTTGTATGCAAAACATAAAGTGAGTGGGGTTGCAAAACACATTATATTGTCTAGGAATTCCAGAATGCAGTCTAAAGCTGAAGTCACTGGTAGTTCTTACTTATAAATGAAGCTTTGCTTTTGTAATATATGAATAAAAAAAAAATAACACTTTCTAATGATCTCACATTTTCTTATTTGAAAAGTAGCCTTAGTTTCCTTATTTTCACTAATTTTCTAGTATGTAAAATGTTAATAAAAGGGTCTGATGACTGCATTGGTTTGAATTTGCAGAATGTCTGGTCTCCAAGATTTGTCAAGTCTTGAGTTAAAAAACAGAAGTAGCTCCACAGATTCTATTCTTGTCTCCTACCGAGTAGTGTCTCTTCAATCAAGATATACTCAGTCTGATGTCTTCCAGGCCAGACGGGGAGGGTTCTGGCACAATTGCGGGAGGAAAGCTGGTTCTGTTGCCTAGTGAGCCATGTCATAGCCAACAGGTGACTCAACAAGTCCTCTTCTGTTACGACAAATGGGTCTTGGAGAATGGACTGATTCTCTTTAAAAGGTCCTATGTCGGGTTCCTCGGAGGAATGAGCCAATCTGGCTTCCACTTCTCCATCTGGCCTGTTGGACACCAGGAGGCAGACGTGGAGTGGGGAATCCCGGGCCAGCAGAGGCAGGAGAGTTTGCTGAGAGGTCTTCCCAGCGTACCGTGGTGGCGGATGATACAACAAACCCCCTCAGGGCACTGTGGCAGAGGACGGGACCTTTTATTGTCGCAGTTACTAGTTTAGAAAGGGGTAGCTGTGCAGGGGAAGTAGCCACGCTGGCCAGTGAGACCAACGTCTCTTTATAAGGGAAAAGAGAGCAAGGCAATGAGAAGGTGTGGATGGTGATGCAGGAACGGGGAAATAGAAATTTAAGGAAGGCGAAGCCCACCAGAGGGAGGAGGCGTGGGATGAGGAGGAGAGGCTGACAGGATGTGGCCGTGTACTCTGGCCACATCTTGCTCGACCACAAGGCTGGTGTGCCAAGCAGAGTCTGATAGACAAGCTTCTGGGGGGGTCAACCATTCATGCTCAAACACACATTAGACCCACAGTCCTAGATGATTTATTTCTACTGTCATTCTTGAAAGCGAGCTTTAATGAGGTTGCAAAACAATTTTTTTTTTTTGGTAGAGACAGAATTAGGAAAGGAGATGCCCGCATGCAGCACTGCTTCACTGATCATGAAATCACCCTTCTGCAGGTCCTCACACTTGGTGCCATGCACTTCACCAAGTGCCCCACCTCCTTCCTGGCCCCGGGTTTGTAAAATTTTCTACATATTCAAGACATGTGACTATAAATTAAATTGAATGCTTCTTTGAAAAATACCTCTGGGCAACGTTACTTTTCTCAAACTGAAAAACAGAAATAATATCTGACATGTGAATGGTCCGTTGAAAGGACAGGTATTTTTGGTTTCCTTGTCTTAAGTCTTCCAAAAACTCTGTTTTGAGCTTGTTAAGTTCTTCTGCCAGAAGCTTCAAGTTGTAAGGAAGCAGCTGTTTATCTGCAAGTAAGAGAGAGTCTTAAATGTTTTGTGTGTAATTACATCACGCTGGGCTAGCCAGAGACATCAGGCAATTCGGTTACTTTAGACAAACCAGTCAAATTCTATAAATATAAATTTATAAATATATAAATTGCTTTGGTGTACTATATTGTAATCCAGGATCCCATAGTGTGATACTAATGAAATAAATCTGAAGCGGTTCAGAAAAGTTTAATGACAATGTGTGAGCAGAAGCAAGCCTGAAAGGGATTCTTTATCTGTATTTATCACAGAAGGGCATGCTTCACACAAGAGAGACAGGAACCAGAGCCGCACTCCAACGTATGGCACCAGGGGCCGAACTGCGGCCCTACCACATACAAGTCAGATGCTCTATCTACCAGCTGAACCATTTCCTGGCCCTTGAAAGGGATTGACTGTTGACAAGACAGCGTTGACTTACTCTGTTGAACACAAATAGTAAGACAAAACAATGACTTTAATCATATCTAGAACTAACTCCAAAATACAAATGATGTTTAATAGCTGCCCCACTCGCTACCCTATTGCCATGGGGTTAGTACGACTGACTGACTGTTTCTGTTATACTTTGCTTGCCCATTTTAACTGTTTGCCTGTTTTTAACTGAATGGCTTTAGAATATTCACGGTCACTTTTTTAGACAGCCGCCTTGTTAAGGTATTAAGCACAGAGAGGAGCTCATTCAAGAAATGCAGACTTTTTACATCAAAATTTCAATACATCAGGAGTCGGGCGGTGGCGCAGCGGGTTAAGCGCAGGTGGCGTGAAGCGCAAGGACCGTCATAAGGGTCCCAGTTCAAGCCCCGGCTCCCCACCTGCAGGGAAGTCGTTACACAGGCGGTGAAGCAGGTCTGCAGGTGTCTGTCTGTCTCTCCCCCTCTGTGTCTTCCCCTCCTCTCTCCATTTCTCTCTGTTCTATCCAACAATGGCGACAACAATAATAACTACAACAATGAAAAACAACAAGAGCAACAAAGGAGAAAATAAAGAATTAAAAAATTTCAATACATCAAAGTCTTCAACTAAATTATTTTTTTCACCAGAGCATTGCTCAGCTTTGGTTTAGGGTGACATGTGGGGTTGAACCTGGGTCCTGGGAGTCTCAGGCATGAAAATCTTTTTGCCTAACTATTATGCTCTCTCCTCTGCCCTACTTTTTAACTTATCAGCTGCTGTTAAAGAGTGTTCAGCACGCTGCTTTGCCTTTTGTCAGTCTGTGCTGTATTTAGTGTTATCAGGCACTCAACCTCTGGCCTTGTGTATTTGAGGGATGTGTGCAACTGCTGAGCTTATTTTCTTGGTGCCAGAGTTCAAGTTTTGAAACCTAGCAGAATGACTATAATAATGTAACTCCTCCACACGGGCTCTCAATTCAGACTGACAATACCCCCAAATGCTGCACTGAGCTTGCTTCTGGCCCCAGCAACACCCACCATGCTCCTTAATTCACCTCAGACTCAAGAGCATTTTCTTTTTTCTGTTCTACAATATCTCCAAACAACCTCACCTCTGGGCCTTAGCACCTGATGCGCCCACTACCTGGAATGTTGTTTTTTTTTTTTCTCCAGGTATCTCCTTGGCTCACTCTTTCCCTTAAATTCCATCTCTGCTTAAATGTCATCTGCTAGAAGCCCTCCTGGTTACCCTTTTGAAAACCATCCCTGAGGCTGAGGAGCTAGATGGGGCAGTGGATAAAACACTGGTAACTCTCAAAACATGAGGTCCTGAGTTCAATCCCTGCCATCACATATGCCAGAATACTACTCTGGATCTCTCCCCTACCCCATTAATGAGTAAATAACTATATATTTCTTATGTATGTATCTATTTTGTATTGCCATCATGGTTATCGCTGGGCCTCACTGCCTGCACTACGAATCCACCACTCCCAGTGGCCATTTTTCCCTTCCCCCACACTGCATATACCAGAGTGGGACTCTGGTGTTCTCTCTCATAAATAAATAAATAAATAAATAAATAACTCTTTAGAACTCAATAAGCAACCTGAGAACACCCTGTAAGCTTTAGGACTGGAAGGAAACAAATGACCTCGATTAGCCAGAGAGTCACAGCAGCTAAACTGAACAGACACTAGCCTCCCAACATACCTTTTGCTTCCTTCATTGTTGCAGAGACGATTCTCCGGAGTGTTTGATCAGCCTGATGCAGAATGTTAGTTGAACAAATAATTCTGTCCATTTCCTGTGTGATACAGATATTACTATTGGAAGAGTTACGTGGCTTTCTTTTCTTTTCAAAAATGGCTGAAGTCATGCCCAGGTGGTGGTGTACCTGGTTGAATGCATGTTACCATGCACAAAGACCCGGCTTCAAGTATCTGGTCCCCTGAAGGGGCTATGCTGAGACCTGGACCCCTACCCTCACAGAAAGAACTTATCTCACTGAAACAGGCTGAAGGGGGCATGACGTGCTGGGAACAAGCAGACCCCCTCACCACACAAGAAAAACGGATCTTATTCCTGCCTACGCCAGACACATCTGACAGAAATATCTGAACAGGTCATGAATCCTGGAAGACCACTGAGCCTTCCCGCGCCAGACATAGCCCTGAGCCAAGACCCTAGGTAAGGCCCAGCAGCCTGTCCCAGGACGGGCTCCTCAGCTCCTCCGCTTCTGTGGCTGCGCTTCTCAAGCTTTCGCCGGCTGCTCCATTCAAACGTCCCTTTGTCTACACACCTGACTCTGCCTGCCTCACCCGTGTTTCATATTTCTAAGTCTCCACCGGCAGGCGGGTGTGGGGAGCTTTACAAACGATGAAGCAGTGTGAGAGGTGTCTCTCCTTTTCTCTCGCTATCTCCCAACCTCAATTTCTCTGTCGCTATCCAATAAATTAACGAATAAGAAAAATAAATGGCTGAAGTTAGGAGATGTGTATTGGAAGTGACTAAAAGCAAAAGCTCAGAAAGCATATGGACTGGCATCAGGATCCCAGTTCGAGCCCCCGGCTCCCCACCTGCAGGGGAGTCTCTTCAAAGGCGGTGAAGCAGGTCTGCAGGTGTCTGTCTTTCTCTCCCCCTGTATTCCCCTCCTCTCTCCATTTCTCTCTGTCCTATCGAACAACGATTGCAACAGTAACAACAATGATAAACAACAAGGGCAACACAAAAAACAAAGGGAGGATAAGCGGGTTCCGTCTTGGCAGTGACCTGCTGCTAAGAGTCCAGGAGTCTGTCTGCAGAAAAGCAAAGCAAACCAATCTCTAGCGCTTGTCACTTTCTGTGCTGCAACTATTCCCATCTGTGCCCACACGATGCCAACAGACCCTAACATCCCTGAAGATGGAGCCGTCGGCTCTGACCCGCCAGTGCAGGCCGGCCCCATGGCATCCAGCGGTCAGAAACTGAACGAACGGTGGTGAGATGCTCAGGAATCTTTCACTTTGTTTGGTCATTGCTGGGGCTTCGCCACTCTGGGCTAACATTTTTCATTTAGCCGCAAAAGAGCTTCCCACGAAAGGTCTTTCTAGTTGGGACTACATCTATACTGGAAAACTTACCTTTTGTTCCACATCGTCCTCAACACATTTGACAGGATTTTCCAAAGCCGTTAGGAATAAATCAATCAGCTGCTGGCTGAAAGAGAAGGTGAAAGTGGAAATCATTACATGAAATGGGTGTTTTATTTATTTTTTATTTTTTTAAGATTGTATTTATTTATGAGAAAGACAGGAGGAGAAAGAAAGAACCAGACATCACTCTGACACATGTGCTGGTGGGGATCGAACTCGGGACCTCGTGCTTGAGAGTCCAAAGCTTTATCACTGTGCCACTTCCCGGACCTCTGAAATGGGTGTTTTATTTATTTATTTATTTATTTATTTATTTATTTATTTATTTATTTATTTATTTATTTTCTGTTGTTGCCCTTGTTGTTTTATTGTTGTCGTCGTTGCTGGATAAGACAGAGAGAAATGGAGAGGGGAGGGCAAGATAGAGGGGGAGAGAAAGACAGACACCTGCAGACCTGCTTCACAGCTTGTGAAACAACTCCCCTGCAGGTGGGGAGCCGGGAGCTTGAACCGGGATCTTTACGCCAATCGTTGCACTTTGCACCACCTGCACTTAATCCATTGCACTAGCACCCAACTCCCTGAAATGGGTGTTTTAAAGAGTCCGTGTTTATTCCTGTGCGCAGGGGTATCAGAGAATGAAAGTGCTCTGGACAAGGAGGGTAGGGAGAGGGTTAGGGGAAGGGTTGTTTGTTTTTCAGGACCTGACACATGATGGAAAAGGACCTACGTTGAAGGCGAGAGAGTTTTGCTGGCATCTATGATGAAGAGATGAGAATTTTACCCAGGTGTCAGCAGCTATACTATAAACCATTAACCTCCCAAGAGAAAAAAAAAGTCCTAGAGATCCTAAGGTAGTGAGGAAAAACAACAACACAAACATGAGGTAGAGCCTATCTTCTCCTTTCAGCATCCAACTGTAGAAATTCAAAATAATACCATGAACAAGGACCTGGGTCTGAATCCCGGCTCCCCCGCTCACCTGCAGGGGGGGTGCTTCTCAAGTGGTGAAACAGGTTTGCACATGTCTATCTTTTTCTCTCTCTTGCCCTATCTTCCCCTCCCTTCTCAATTTCTCTATTGTGCTACCAGAAAAAAAGAAAGAAAGAAAGAGAGAGAGAGAGAGAGAAAAGAAGAAAAGGCTAGAATGGAGTACCCTGGTTTCTCTTATTCTTAACTTCTCATAAAAACAAATATTTTAAAAGAAGATAACTTTGGACAGTGCAAGGGGGTAACTGAAGACTATGAACAATGATGCTGGCAAGAGAGTGACAGGACATTGCCGTGATCCTCATATTAGTCAAGATGCCCAGGGGGGTGAGCCAAGCACAAACACGTGGGCAGGGAAGATAGGACACCATGTGCGGGGTCCTGAGGCAAGAACAAGCTTCCTGGATCATGCAACAGACAGTATGGTGAAAGACAGCCAGGGCACAAGAGAAGTTATGGGGTATATACTCCATGGAATAATACTCTGCAATCAAAAAGACGATATGGTGGCCTCTGGGACACAATGGATGGGATTAGAGTTGCTGATGCTTAGCAAAATACATAAAGGGATGATAGACAACTACCAGATGGCTTCACTCAGATGTGGAATCTAGAGATTGGATTCATGTGAACTTGCAAAAAAGCAAACTGGGGAGTCGGGCGGTAGCACAGGCGGCGCAAAGCGCAAGGACCGGTATGAAGATCCCGGTTCGAGCCCCCAGCTCCCCATCGGCAGGGCAGTCGCTTCACAGGTGGTGAAGCAGGCCTGCAGGTGTCTGTCTTTCTCTCCCCCTCTCTGTCTTCCCCTCCTCTCTCCATTTCTCTCTGTCCTATCTAACAATGATGACATCAATAACAACAACAACAACAAAACAAGGGCAACAAAAGGGAATAAATAAAAAAATAACTCGGAGTCTGGCAGGAGCGCAGTGGGTTAAGCGCAGGTGGCGCAAAGCGCAAGGACCGGTGGAAGGATTCCGGTTCGAGCCCCCGGCTCCCCACTTGCAGGGGAGTCGCTTCACAGGCGGTGAAGCAGGTCTGCAGGTGTCTATCTTTTTCTCCCCCTCTGTCTTCCCCTCCTCTCTCCATTTCTCTCTGTCCTATCCAACAATAACGACATCAATAATAACTACAACAATAAAACAACAAGGGCAACAAAAGGGAATAAATAAATAAATATTAAAAAATAAAAATATAACTACAACAGTAAAAAAACATCAAGGGCAACAACAAGGAAATATTTTTTTAAAAAAGAGAAAAAGCAAACTGTTCTAAGACTTTGTAAGAACTCTGGTGGTTCTCTGGGAGGAGAGAGTGTGTGGGCACAGAACTCTGGTGATGGGTGTGGTATGACACTAAAACCCATCATAATAATATTGTAAGCCACTATTAATCACAAAGGGGGGGAAAAAGGAAAAAGAAAAGTATCCAGGGGAGTGTTGAAGTTTTCTAATTCTAGATCTCTTGGTATGTGTTGTTGGCAGAAACTACAGATTTTACCCAAAGTTATTTTATTTCAACCCTGGGAGCTGTTGGATCTCAGGGTCCTGACATCTGGCTGAGGTTCTCCCACCTGAGTACAAGCCAGAGGGGAGAGTGAGGTGGAGGTGGAGGAGGTGATCAGGACTCGAACATGCACAGTTGGAAAAGGACTTTGAATGTGACTCAGAGTACAGACATAAGCTAATGAAGTCAGTCACTGAGCTAATCTCAACCTGAAGATGAGTCTTCTCACAGGGAAGAGTCCAGCTTCTGGCGCGAGTCAGACAGGACAGGGTCCAGATCTTGCATCTGCTGGCCCTTAACCAGATGCCTTATTTACTTCCTTGAACCTTGGTTATTCAAGCTTGGATAACTATCACCTTTCAATGGGTTGTAGGAACTGGATGAGAATATACACAAACGTGTTCAGAATCTAGTATCTATTCAATAACTCCTGGCACCAGGAGTTGCTGTAATCAAAATGGGCTGGCCAGTAAATTTCTTCTAGAAAGAATAAGAGTAGGGGCGGTGGGTCAATGTCATAATGGTTCTGCAAAGAGGCTCTCATGCCTGAGGCTCCGAAGTCCCAGGTTCAATCTCCCACACCGCCATCAGCCAGACCTGAGCAATGCTCTGGTAAAAGAAAGAAGGGAAGAAAGGAAGAAAGGCAGGCAAAAAGGAAGAAAGAAGGATGGAGGAAGGAAGGAAAAGAGTGGAACTAAATCCTAGTTGTGTCTCAAACCTTGCTCTAATTGTCCTTCTGTGTATTTGTCAGCTGGGAGTTGTGGGACCTAAGTTAGTAGCGCTGGTGCTAGTACTAGACTAACAATAGCTGGGAGTTGTGGGACCTAAGTTAGTAGCGCTGGTGCTAGTACTAGACTAACAATAGCTGGGAGTTGTGGGACCTAAGTTAGTAGCGCTGGTGCTAGTACTAGACTAACAATAGCTGGGAGTTGTGGGACCTAAGTTAGTAGCGCCGGTGCTAGTACTAGACTAACAATAGCTGGGAGTTGTGGGACCTAAGTTAGTAGCGCCGGTGCTAGTACTAGACTAACAATAGCTGGGAGTTGTGGGACCTAAGTTAGTAGCGCCGGTGCTAGTACTAGACTAACAATAGCTGGGAGTTGTGGGACCTAAGTTAGTAGCGCCGGTGCTAGTACTAGACTAACAATAGCTGGGAGTTGTGGGACCTAAGTTAGTAGCGCCGGTGCTAGTACTAGACTAACAATAGCTGGGAGTTGTGGGACCTAAGTTAGTAGCGCCGGTGCTAGTACTAGACTAACAATAGCTGGGAGTTGTGGGACCTAAGTTAGTAGCGCCGGTGCTAGTACTAGACTAACAATAGCTGGGAGTTGTGGGACCTAAGTTAGTAGCGCCGGTGCTAGTACTAGACTAACAATAGCTGGGAGTTGTGGGACCTAAGTTAGTAGCGCCGGTGCTAGTACTAGACTAACAATAGCTGGGAGTTGTGGGACCTAAGTTAGTAGCGCCGGTGCTAGTACTAGACTAACAATAGCTGGGAGTTGTGGGACCTAAGTTAGTAGCGCCGGTGCTAGTACTAGACTAACAATATCTGGGAGTTGTGGGACCTAAGTTAGTAGCGCCAGTGCTAGTACTAGACTAACAATAGCTGGGAGTTGTGGGACCTAAGTTAGTAGCGCCAGTGCTAGTACTAGACTAACAATAGCTGGGAGTTGTGGGACCTAAGTTAGTAGCGCCAGTGCTAGTACTAGACTAACAATAGCTGGGAGTTGTGGGACCTAAGTTAGTAGCGCCAGTGCTAGTACTAGACTAACAATAGCTGGGAGTTGTGGGATCTAAGTTAGTAGCGCCAGTGCTAGTACTAGACTAACAATAGCTGGGAGTTGTGGGATCTAAATTAGTAGTGCTAGTGATAGTACTATGCTAATAATAGCAGTTCATAGCAACCTGGAAAAGGCGCATTTGTCAGAGCCATCAGACTAAACAATATGAGAACAAATGGCCAGGTTCTTTTTCTTCTCCTCCTCCTCCTTTTTAAAAAAAATTTTATTTATTTATTCATGAGAAAGATAGGAGGAGAAAGAAAGAACCAGACATCACTCTGGTCCATATGCTGCCAGGAATTAAACTCAGGACCTCATGCTTGAGAGTCCAGTGCTTTATCCACTGTGCCACCTCTCAGACCACCGTTTTTAATTTTTTTAGCATATACGTTTAAAAAAAATTATTTATGCTAGAGACACAGAGAAATAGAGAAGGAAGGGGGAGACAGAAGGAGAGACAGCACTACTTCACCACTCATAAGCTTCCCCCTGTAGGTGTGGACTGTGGGCCTGAACCTGTCCTTGTGCACTATAACATGTGTGATGTATTGGGAATGCCACCACCCTGCCTCGTGACCAAGTTCTTAAGACCCAAAACAAAACTCTAGAGTATGCAAAGTGTGTAGGCACAGCTCACAGTTCTCACTGCTAGCAAGAGCTGGGGCTCTCTGGTCTGCAAGAACTCATAATCACTTGCTGCAGTTTTCAGGGGTTGTCAGTGCCTCACCCAGCCATTTACTTCCAAAGGGGGAAAAAAAACAAATCAAGTATTCCAGAAACGATAGAATCGACTGCCTACTCAAAAATTTCAGAATGTTATGAGGAGTTAAAACGAGAGAACCCAGCGGGGCTTATTTCACAAGTCTTATAAATAGTAGTCAGTTAAATCCAATTTTCTTTTTCTTTTTAGTATGTTAAAGTACATGCTCTAAAATGCATGGAAAACTCTACCATGGGAACAAAACATTTTGCAGAATGAGTTATAAATATTAACCTTCTAAACACTGCGGGCTCCCTGTGGACAGCAGTTGGGTGGGAGTGGAGCAAATACAGCCACCCACCCCCCTAATGCCACAGCCACCGGAGGCAACTGCACTTTAGACTAAATGAGAATCAAACTTTAAACTCAGGTCGTCAGTTGCACTGACGATATTTCAAGTGTCCAGCAGTCATCCATGGCTAGCAGCTGCCATGCTGCATGGCGCAGACAAGAGAACATTTCGCCATAGCGAAGCTTCTGTTAGAAAATGTGTTGCTTGGGGGCCTGGTGGTGGCACACCTGGTTGAGCGCACATGTCACAGTGCACAAGGACCCAGGTTCCTGCCTCTGGTTCCCACCTGCAGGGGGTTAGCTTCAAGATTGGTTAAGCAGGGCTGTAGGTGTCTGTCTCTCTCCCTCTCTATCATCCCCTTCCCTCTCAATTTCTGGCTGTCTCTATACAATAAATAAAGATTAAAAAAAAGAAATGTGTTGCCTGAGCAAACTCTCAAGGCATTTATCATCAAAGAAGAGCATCAGCCTCACAGCCAACAAAACAGATTCTCTCTCTCTCTCTCTCTCTCTCTCTCTCTCTCACTCACACACACACACACACACACACACACACACACACACACCACAGTATAATTAGAACAAGGCTGAAGATAAAATTCTGGAGTAGTTGCACTCTTTCAGCTTCTAGAAGGAAGTTACTGGCTAAGCTGTTTAGGTCATTCTACTTAATTTATTATTTTTTAACTTTGGAGGGGTCTTTTTTAAATGTTTTATTCATCGTTTATTGGATAGAGACAGAGAAATCAAGAGAGAAAGGGGAGATAGACATGGAGAGGGAGAGAGAGACAGAGACAGGGACAGATACCAACCTGCAGCATTGCATCACCACTCACAAAGCTTTCTCCCTACAGATGGGGGCTGGGGACTTGAACCCATGTCCTTTCACACTCTAGCACATGCACTCAACTGGGTGTGCCACTGCCTGACCCCAGGTCATGCTAGTTTAGCAAGCACACAAAAAATGTCTCCTATTCTGAATTCCTTGATCTGACTTCTGGGATACAGAATTCCCTAATTCCCGCCTACCCACCACCACCACCACCACATATGCACACTTGTTTAAACTGAGGAAATGTTTTACAAGACCATAGTTATTGGCTGGGGAGGTAGCATGATAGTAGTGCAGATGGACTTTCATGCCCCAGATATAGTCCAGGTTCAGTGTCCAGCATCACCACAAACCAGAGCTGAGTCGTGCTCTGATGAGAAAAAAAAAAAATTGGAAAGAAACAACAACACCATAGTTATCTCAGGGGGGTACATTTTCACATCTTCCCTAAGTGTCAGCACACCGCACCCACTACCAAAGCGGCCTCTCCCTCCACTGCATGACCCTGGGTTCCCTCCTCCCCAAAGCAGACACACACTGAGTCTATTTGCTTATCCCCTCACTTTCATCACTAGGGCTCTCAGAGCCTGCGTGACTCTAATGTTTCTCGTGATTATTAATTTCCCTTTGTCTTTGATAGAGAGTGAGAGAGAGAGAGCGAGAAAGAGAGAAATCTTCCCGCTTCCACAGGTGGGACTCGATGGGGTCCTTGTACGTGGTAACATATGCGCTAGTCTACCACATGTACCACCACCTTGCCCCTTCTTTCCCTGCTTTGTTTCTTCAACCCTCCACGTGAGTGAGATCACCCAGTGTCAAGATGCAACTCTGAAAGAGAGTACAGGTTTGCAAACAAACTCCGCTTCAAATCTCAGTGGTCACAAGTCTTGCAACCTCCAGCAGATATAACTTTCTCACTGGGCTTCCTCTTCTATGCGAAGGGAGAAATCATCTCTCTCCAGGGTTCCTACGAAAGCCGTTAGCACAGTGCCTGACTCAGGAGACAGGAAAGGGTGGCGCTGGCTGAGATACCTGGCCGCAGAAGGTGCAGTACTCATCACGGCGAGGCTGTTGCGTTCCCAAGCATTCCTCTCAGGATTGGGTCTTTCTATCTTTCTGCCCATCAGCTGGATGGTTTCTGGAGGCAGTGTCTGGGCTCTCTGCTCATTCCTCTCTAAGCAGGTCTCCAGAGGACAATCTAAAAAGAGCTGGCAAAAGCCTAATGAATCTGAAAATGATTTGGAAGTGCACAATTAGTAATTTTTCCAAAATGTAATAAACATCTTATACAAGTCACAGCAGCTGCAGGGGAAATTATTTTAAGTATTTAAAAAAAGTTTTTAATATTTATTTATTATTTACTTTCCCTTTTGTTGCTCTTGTTTTTTTTTTTTATTGTTGTAGTTATTATTGCTGTTACTGTCGTCATTGTTGTTGGATAGGACAGAGAGAAATGGAGAGAGGAGGGGAAGACAGAGAGAGAGGGGGAGAGAAAGACAGATACCTGCAGACCTGCTTCACCAATTGTGAAGCGACTCCCTTGCTGGTGGGGAACCAGGGGCTCGAACCCGGATACTTAAGCCGGTCCTCGCACTTCACACCATGTGCGCTAACCCACTGCGCTACCGCCCGACTCCCAAGTATCTTTTTTTTAATTATCTTTATTTATTGGGTAGAGAGAGGGAAGGGGGTGATAGAGAGGAAGAAAGACAGAGTGACACATGAAGCCCTGCTTCACCACTTACAAAACTTGCCCCTGCAGGTGGGGACTGGGGGCTCGAACCCGGGTCCGTGCACATTGTGACACAAGCACTCAACCAGGTGCACCACCATGATTTTTTTTTTTTTGCAATACTCAATATCTAGCTTTGAAAAGTAAATCCTTATAAACCGTCTAATGCAGTTCAATTCTCATTAAAGACAGTAGTCATTTTAATATGCAAATACATGTGTCAGTGTGTGTAAACAAAAAGCGTTTTGGGACTGGGCAGAGGGGCACAGCTGGTGGAATGGAAACGTCACCTTGTACAAGGACCTGGGTTTGAGCTTCTGCTCCCCACTTGCAGAGGGATACTTTCATGAGTGATAATGCAGGCCTGCACATCTCTCTCTCTCTCTCTCCCTGTCTCCCCCACCGCTCTCAATTTCTCTCTATCTCATGGAATAAAAATAAAAGGAAAAATGTCTGCCAGGAGCGGCGGGTTCATAGTGAAGCACCAAGCCCCAGCGATAACCCTGGTGGCAATAAAAAAAAAAAGAAATGTTTTTAATTACATTTCCGAGCGAGTTGGTAGACTTCATATCGCATGCTTTGGTAATAAAAGTTGTCATCTAAAAGCAAAAACAAAGGTCGAGAAGCAGCAGCCTTTGTTAAGAGGTAGCCAGTCTGGGTCTCCAGCTCTGCAGAAGATATCAGATCTTGATCCCGTAAGCAGGTTATAAAATCTCCCCACATAGCTTCAGTCCTCTCAGGTGGGACAGACATCTGACAGCCACTAACAGCTGCTTGCAGGAAGAGTTCTACATAGCTCAACAGCTCCTGTCGAAGCAGTTTCCATGGAGATGGCTACAAAAAAAAAAAAAATCAGAGCAGTGCAATCCATATTAGGTCTGGCCAACAGTGAGGGCATTCCTTGTTGTGACTAGGCCCTCCTTGAGAATTTAGTCCATGATATGAAGCATTTGGTGTTTTCGAAACATGACCTGCTTTACTTCTGCCTCTGTATCTTCCTACATACCATTTCCTCTCCCTGAGAAAACTCTTAATAGCATTAGTCCTGTAAGAAGTCTTTTTTGTAATAAACATTTTATTTATTTTATTTATTGGATAGAGACAGAGAGAAATTGAGAGGTGAGAAAGAGAAAGGGAGAGAAGGAGGGAGGGAGAGAGGGAGAGGGATAGGGGCAAGGAGAGAGAGAGAGAGAGAGAAGACAATCCTTTATCCCTTCTTTACCACTCATGAAGCATTTCCCAAGCAGGTTGGGACCAGGGGCTTGAACTGTCCTTGTGCACTGTAACCAGTGTGCTTAACTGGGTGCACCATTGCCTGGCTCCCTCTGTGAAGTCTTATCAGACTCACCCATGCAGAAGGCAGTCTATGACCCCCACTTCCCTTTCATGACACCCTCTTGTCAATTCTGGGTCTCTACAGGGTTAGGCTGTTCAGACACTTGTCTGCATATTTCTGTCTCTCTGCTTGATCAATAGTCCTTTCAATAACAGCCTCTAGCAGAGGGTCAGGTTTCTCATACTTCAGTTGCCTTTGTTTTTTATTATTTTTTTTGTTGTAGTTACTATTGTTGTCATTGATATCTTCGTTGTTGGATAGGACAGAGAGAAATCGAGAGAGGAGGGGAAGACAGAGGGGGAGAGAAAGACAGACACCTGCAGACCTGCTTCACCGCCTGTGAGGCGACTCCCCTGCAGGTGGGGAGCCGGGGGCTCGAACCAGGATCCTTATGCCGGTCCTTGTGCTTTGCGCCACGTGCGCTTAACGGGCTGCGCTACTGCGGAACTCCCAGGTTTCTAATATTTCAGAAACACACATCGAACGACTGAATGTGTGAATGGATGAAAGAATGAAAACTGCTAACATCCACGGATGATGAGAAACAACAACAATAAAATCATTATATCAAAATAAAAATCTGGCTACCAGGAGTTGGGCGGTAGTGCAGCGGGTTAAGTGCAGATGGCGCAAAGCTCAAGGACCGGCATAAGGATCCCGGTTCGAGTCCCCGGCTCCCCACCTGCAAGGGAGTCGCTTCACAGGCGGTGAAGCAGGTCTGCAGGTGTCTGTCTTTCTCTCCCCCTCTCTGTCTTCTCCTCCTCTCTCCATTTCTCTCTGTCCTGTCTAACAACGAAGACATCAATAACAACAACAATAATAATTACAACAACAATAAAAAACAACAAGGGCAACAAAAGGGAAAATAAATAAATAAATAAAAATTGAAAAAAATAAAGTCTTAGACCAGCTAAATAGCTCATTTGTGCTGCTTTGCCATGTGCACGACCCAGGCAGAATCCTGGGCCCCACCACACTGAAGAAATGCTTCGGTGCTGTGTTCTCTCTTACTCTCTGCCTCTCTCTCTAAAGCAAGCAAGCAAACAAAAAACAAACAACAAAAAAACTTTTAAAAACTTCTACCGAGTAGAAGATACAACACTTAAGTGCTTAAATCATGTGTCTCCCACACAGATAATAGCAATGAATTATCCTATGATGGCTGTCCTGTATCCACTTTATTATGCATTCCTAGGGGGCTGGGGAGACAGCATAATGGTTATGCAGGGGACTTTCATGCCTGAGGCTCTATAGTCCCAGGCCCAGGTTCCCAGGTTCAATCCCTTGCACCACCATAAACTGGGGCTCAGAAGTTCTCTTGTCTTCCTCTCATTTAGATAAAATATTTCAGTTCTTTTTAAAATCTTCTGTATTTACTGGATAGACAGCCGGAAATTGAGGAGGGGAGAGAGAGGGAGAGAGACAGAGAGACACCTGCAGCCCTGCTTTCCCACTTGCGAAGCTTTCCCCCTGCCAGGTGGGGACTGGGGGCTCGAACCCCGGCCCTTCTGCATTGTAACATGTGCGCTCAACCAGGTGCGCCACCACCCGGCCCCCTAGACCAACAAAATTTTTTTTTTCCTCCAGAGTTACTGCTGGGCTCGGTGCCTGCACCATGAATCCACCGCTCCTGGAGGCCATTTCCCCCCCTTTTTGTTGCCCTAGTTGTTGCAGCCTCGTTGCGGTTATTATTGCCATTGTTGACGTTGCTTTGTTGTTGGACAGGACAGAGAGAAATGGAGAGAGGAGGGGAAGACAGAGAGGGGGAGAGAAAGACAGACACCTGCAGACCCGCTTCACCGTCCGTGAAGTGACTCCCCTGCAGGTGGGGAGCCGGGGACTCGAACCGGGATCCTTACGCCGGTCCCTGCGCTTTGCGCCACCAACAAAATATTTTAATAAGAAGAAATAATATGCACAAGCTTCATGCAAGATGAGGCAAAGAAGGTGAATTCATCGTTTGCAATACTGAGGATCTTCCATTGCGTCTACAGACCACATATACCGACCACCCCTTTCTCAGCCACTCCCTCCATAAAATATTTTTAAAGAACGTAAATGATAACAATAACGTATTTTCCAGTGTGGCTTCTTAGGCTCAGCTGGCTGCAGGGGACAGCCCCGAGAGGACCTCCCCGACCCGGCTGCAGCGAGGCCCCGCCCCCTGGAGACCCCGCCCCCTCACAGGCCCCGCCCCTCTCACTGACCAATGGGCGGCCGTCCGCGTCCCCCGGGAAGGCGTCTGGCAAGACGTCATCGTACGCGACGACGCCGACGGCCCAGCCGCGCTCCCGCCGCAACCGCTGGCCCAGGGCCCGCGCCAGGGTGGACTTGCCCGCGGCGGGCAGGCCGCAGAGGACGCAGAGACCCCGCGCCCCCGCGCCGCGCGCCTCGCCGCCGTCCTCGTCGCTCTTCATGGTGCCCGGGGAGACCGGAAGCGCCGCCGCGCACGCGCAGTCCCCTCCGCGGGGGGGGGGGGGCAGGGGGCGGGGCCACGCGCGCTGTGCGAGTCGCTGCGGCGAGTTTGGGGCCGGGGACCCCGCGGCCGTGCGGGCGGGCAAGGCGGGGCGGGGGCTGACAGCGTGTCCGCAGCCCCGCTGCCCTTTCGGAGAGTGATGGGAGGATCTGGTAAATACCTGCGCTCGGAAGAGCTCCGGTGGTGGGCGCTGGAGGAAGCAGATTTGTCCCATCTTCCGAGAAACAAGAGATGATCAGAACAGGACGTGTGTCAAAAAGGATGGCAGAGGACCTAGTGGGGGTTGTATTGCCATGTGGAAAACTGGGGCATGTTGTGCATGTGCGAACTGTTGTATTTACTGTCGAATGTAAAACATTTAATACCCCAATAAAGAAATTTTTTAAAAAAAAAAGGGGAAAAAAAACCTTTTCAGTCACCAGGTTCCAGATGCCATCAGGATGCCGGCCAGGCTTCCCTGGACTGAAGACCCCACCAATGTGTCCTGGAGCTCCGCTTCCCCAGAGACCCACCCTACTAGGGAAAGAGAGAGGCAGACTGGGAGTATGGACCGACCAGTCAACGCCCATGTTCAGCGGGGAGGCAATTACAGAAGCCAGACCTCCCACCTTCTGCATCCCACAATGACCCTGGGTCCATGCTCCCAGAGGGATAGAGAATGGGAAAGCTATTGGGGAGGGGGTGGGATATAGAGATTGGGTGGTGGGAATTGTGTGAAGTTGTACCCCTCCTACCCCTATGGATTTGTTAATTCATCCTTTCTTAAATAAAAAAGAAAAATAAAACAAAAAGAATAGGACACGTGTTATCTTAGTGTTTCACCCTCCCAGGTGTCTTCCAGGGAAGGGCTCCTGCGGGGGGGAGGGTGGGGGGGGGACCCGCTGACAGTCACTGTCAACAGCTGGAGTCCTTATCCAAGACGCCCATCTGCTAATCTCACAGAACTACTGGGGCCACATAGGCCGCAGCAGGCCCCTGAAAGAACTTTCCTCCCCATAGCTATGCGCCGCCTTCGCCCTCTTCTCTTAAAAGTCAGTCGTGATAAGCCTGCGTGTCCAGCCCATGGACAGCAGGGCAGTTTCAAACCTGCACTTAGGGGATAAATGCTTGGTTGTTGTCATTGGCACATGCGAGCCAAGATGGTGGAGCCAGGTTGGGATGGCCCCTGGTTCTGCAGAATCCAATAAACTGTTTCACTTCTTGCCTTGCTCAAGTGTCCGAAGTCCATTCTTGGGGCAAGTGGGTAAAATTTTATTTTTAATTTTCTGTTAGTGATTTAATAATAGATAACAGGATTATAAGATGACAGGTAGAATTCCATACAATTTTCACCACCAGAATTCAGTGTCCCATCCCCTCCACTAAAAGCTTCCCTGGGAGTCGGGCAGTAGCGCAGCAGGTTAAGCAGAGGTGGCGCGTAAGGAT
This sequence comes from Erinaceus europaeus, assembly GCF_950295315.1. Classification (NCBI taxonomy): domain Eukaryota; kingdom Metazoa; phylum Chordata; class Mammalia; order Eulipotyphla; family Erinaceidae; genus Erinaceus; species Erinaceus europaeus. The sequence continues at coordinate 5,297,311 of NC_080175.1, forward strand.
CCTGGTTCAAGCCCCCGGCTCACCACCTGCAGGGGAGTCGCTTCACAGGTGGTGAAGCAGGTCTATAGGTCTGTCTTTCCCTTTCTTTGTCTTCCCCTCCTCTCCATTTCTCTGTCCTATCCAAACACGACGACATCAATAGCAACAACAATAATAAATACAATAAAACAGCAAGGGCAACAAAAGGGAATAAATATTTTTTTAAAAAAAAGCTTCCCTATTTATCCTACTGGGAGTATGGGCCAACATTGCTTATGGGGTGCAGAAGGTGGAAGGCTTTACTTCTGTAGTTGCTTCTCTGCTGGACATGGGTGTTGACACGTCAATCCATACCCCCAGCCTGTTCCTATCCACAGTGCGGTAGGACTCTGGAGAGATGATGTCCCAGGAAACACTGATGAGGTCGTAAATAGCTGAACTGAAGAATGAAACTGAGGGGAGGGAGAGCAGAATAACAGTAACAAAATATAATTAGCCAGATTGAGGATGCATTAGAGAAAACTAAGAAATAAGAGCTAAGAGAGATTAAGACACTGAAAACAACAGAGACAAACATTTTTCTTTCTTTTTTTCTTGCCTTCAGGGTTATTGCTGGGGCTCAGTGCCTGCACCACAAATCCACTGCTCCTGGAGGCTATTTTTTTTGCCCTTGTTGCTTAATCATTGTTATGGCTATTATTGTTTTTGTTATTGGTGTCGTCATTGTTGGATAGGAAATGGAGAGTGGAGGGAAAGACGGAGAGGGGGGAGAGAAAGACACCTGCAGACCTGCTTTACCACCTGTGAAGCGACTCCCCTGCAGGTGGGGAGCTGGGGGCTCCAAAGGGAACCTTATGCCAGTCCTTGTGCTTTGTGTCACGGGCGCTTAACCCGCTGTGCTACCGCCCAACTCCCCCACATTTTTATTTCTAACAGGCAGCACATGCAAGGAGGGAAGGGCAGGAAAGGGACTCTGGGGATCTCAGTTCTGGTGCCCTCATGCTGAGGATCACAGGCATTTATTTCAGTGTAATCTGGGGAGAGCAGGAGCCTGGAAAGAACGAAATACAGCTCCTGGTTTTTGCTTTAGGAGATGACTTTCTCCTTCCTCCTGGGTTCAAAATGTGAAGGACAAGTGAGGATAGAGACAAGTGTTTACTGGGGCAAAATGTAGCCAGTGATGTAATCTTTTGTACTTTGAGTTCCAATCTCTATGTACTTTGTTTTCACTGAGCACATTACTTCCTATTCTTTCTCTGGAATGGAAGGTAGCATTGAGTAAATATGCTGCAACTCATGACATTCGGTTTGTCACTGGTTCAGTGTAGTACAGGCAGTATTTAAATCTTCTCTTTCTGTAGTGTTTTTTTATTGAGCTGCACCATGGAGGAGAGAGAGAGGAGATCTGAGGGAAGAGGGAACACAAATCTTTATTTGTGCAGGCACCTCAGAGTTGGGTGAGAGAGAAGCAGCTTGGACCACGTGGAGGTAGCAAAAATGGCCACCTCGTGCAGCAACCTTTCCTGCGTCTAAACACCGAAGTGAAGGGCCGGCAAGAGAGGTTCGGAAGAAGGGCTTTTATGGGAGTAGCTCTAGCGAGAATGGAAAAGGGGGAGGAGTAACCATAGCACTCCAGGGTAGGATAATAACTCTCGGGAATGGGAAGGGGAAGGAGTAACCAAAGCACTCCAAATGTCCCAGAGGAATAGACAATGCCCTGAGGGCACAACATGGCGTTACAGGCTCCGAGAATGTCCCAACTCTTGTGGGAACTAGCAATAGCCTGAGGGGACAACATGGCAGATGTAACTGCATCTGTACAATTTCCCAGCAGTTTTTGGCTTTTCTAGTGCTTTTGCCTTTCTACATCAAGTTTAGGAATCCATTTGTCACTATTCACAAACAACTTGATGGGATTTTGATTGGAGTTGAACTAAATTGACATACATGTCAAGTTAGGAAGAACTGCAGTGTGGACAAGTACTAAGGCCTTCTATATAAAGCTATTTTTTCTTTAATTTTGCAGGTGTTTTTTTCCCAGTTTTGTAGTTTTTTTCCCACCCCACCCCCCCTTAGCAGAGCACTGCTCAGCTCTGGTTCATGGTAATGCTGGGGACTGAACCTGGGACCTTTGGTTCCTCAGGCATGGAAGTGAGTGACTTGTTATGAGTCATGCAGTGACTGTATGAGATGTTTTGGATTGATTCTTTTGGAGTTTTTAATAAGCAATCGTGCCATCTGTAGGCAAGGATAGTTTTAATTATTCCTTCAGTTTGTATGCCTCCCCTTTGATATTTTTGCATTAGTTTGAGCTTCCAGTATCTTGTTGAAAAGGACTACACTAATAGTTATACAGTAAAATTTATAGATATTTTTCAACCCAAGTTAACCATCATTTGGAATCCCATTTCACCCCATTTGCATTGATATCCTGACACTTTAAAGAGATTTTATTAATGGGAGAAAATATTCCAGCACATACAGTGCCAGTGACAGAATTTGGAAACTTGTGCCTGAGAGTCCAAAAACATACCTACTATACCACCTCCCAAGCTACCTGGATTTTTTTTTAATTTTTAAAATGTGTATTATATTGGGCCAGTGAAATAGCTCACTTATGTGTTTGAGACCAGTTCTCACTGCACTGAAGAAACTTTGGGTCTGTGGTTACTTACTTTGTTTCTACCTAAAAAAAATTTTTTTGGGAGTAGGGCTGTAGCGCAGCGGGTTAAGCGCACATGCGCAAAGCACAAGGACCGGCATAAGGATCCCGGTTTGAACCCCAGCTCCCCACCTGCAGGGGAGTCGCTTCACAGGCGGTGAAGCAGGTCTGCAGGTGTCTATCTTTCTCTCCTCCTCTGTCTTCCCCTCCTCTCTCCATTTCTCTCTGTCCTATCCAACAACGACAACAACAATAATAACTACAACAATAAAACAACAAGGGCAACAAAAGGGAATAAATAAGTAAAATAAATATTTAAAATAAGTTTTGTTTTTTTTTTTTGCCTCCAGGGTTATTGCTGGGGCTCTTTGCCTGCACTATGAATCCACTGCTCCTGGAGGCTATTTTTTCCCTTTTGTTGCCCTTGTTGTTTATGGTTGTTGTTGTTACTGCTGTCATTGTTGCTGGACAGGACAGAGAGAAATGGAGAGAGGAGGGGAAGACAGAGAGGGGGAGAGAAAGATAGACACCTGCAGACCTGTTTCACTGCCTGCAGGTGGGGAGCCGGGGGCTCGAACCAGGATCCTTCTGCAGTCTGTGTGCTTGGCACTGTGTGCACTTAAACCCAGTGCGCTACTGCCCGGCCCCCCTAAAAAATGTTTTTTGTAATCTATGAGACACAGATGTTTTAAATATTCTATTGCTAAGAGTCATCTATGGTGTTGTACTTTGAGGTAGTCCATTGAGACTGGATATTATGTAAATATAGTCTTTTATTATTTTGTTGGTGGGTATTATGATTGTTTTATATGTGAATGATGCTCTTACTGCTGCTGTTAAACATCTTTCTGTACATCATTGCTTGAATACATTCAGCATGCTTCAGCAGCAGAGTACGCTAACGTATTTTTCCCAAAATTACAGTTATCAAGTATCTTCCTATTAACATTTTATAAGCAACCCATGTGAATATACATCTGCTCTAGCATTTCATACCAATTTTCATCAAGCAACATGAAGTGATAGCCCATTATCTTGATTTGCATTTTCCTGGTCCCTTAGCATATATCTTGATTTGTTCAGGTTAGTTGTCTATGAGTAATTACTATTCTGTGAAATCCATGCTGATTCTGCCATTTTTCTTTTGGGCTGTTATGCTTCCTTACTGACTTGTTGGAGTGCTTTATCTGCCATCCACCATGGAAACCTTGCCATTCTGGTGGGTCTTGGAAAAGGCATGGGAAACTGATACAACCCAATGTCAAGCTAAGATGATTGCTTTTGTTAGGGGTAAGAAAATCTTTTTATCTGACCCAGTAGTCTTGTGTCTTCTAATAAGCATAAGTAACAGCACATAGTTTGCTAACTTGTAAGTAGGGTAAAGCCTCAGCTCATGTCAACTTTTGAAATGAAGATGACTGTAATATGCTGCTCTCTGGAAAAGAAAAAAAGGACTGCCCACCAGGTCAGAGGCCAGGAAGACTCCCAGAATCTAAGAGAAAATGCTCAAGTCCTCAAGAGCAGAGCAAGGGTCCTGCCGTGTCTTTGCTGTTAGAATCGAGCAGTGAGAGGTGGGACTGAGACACTTTCCCATGGCACCTCGGGGGTGGGTGGACTTCAGGTAGGAGGAGGGAGAAATGCTGTGCCAATGAGGTACTGTATCCCCAAGGTGCTTGGAGTGCAAATCAATGGTGTAGACAAGGCTGGCACGGGGCTCAGGCGGCAGCTGCTCGCTCCTGGCCCCCTTGGCCTCCTCTGTGTCCACCCCCGGCTCAGGTGAGTAAAGAAGAGCAGCTGGAGCTCAGGGAGCTCAGGGACAGTCGTCTGCTGTGGCCAGGTTAGAGTCCCCATGTTTGGATGGACCTGTTCTTTGAGGACCCCAACTCTCATAGACAAATCATGTGACTGGGCCACTCTGCCTAAAGTCACATTAGGCTAGATGACCAAACAGGGTGTGTTCACTCACACTGAGTAAACCAAGAAAAAATATCAGACCCATCCCGATAATGCCCACCCACACTCCAACTCACCCCACTGATGCCCCCACTCACCTCACACCCCAATGACACCTCCACTCACCACACCCCACTGACGCCCCCACTCACCTCACAGCCCACTGACATCCCACACTCACCTCACACCCACTGACGCCCCACACTCACCTCACACCCCACTGACGCCCCACACTCACCTCACACCCACTGACATCCCACACTCACCTCACACCCACTGACATCCCACACTCACCTCATACCCCACTGACACCCCACACTCACCTCACACCCCACTGACATCCCACATTCACCTCACACCCACTGATGCCCCACACTCACCTCACACCCCACTGACATCCCACACTCACCTCACACCCACTGACGCCCCACACTCACCTCACACCCCACTGACATCCCACACTCACCTCACACCCACTGACACCCCACACTCACCTCACACCCACTGACACTCCACACTCACCTCACACCCCACTGACATCCCCACACTCACCTCACACCCCACTGACACCCCACACTCACCTCACACCCACTGACACCCCACACTCACCCCACACCCACTGACATCCCACACTCACCTCACACCCCACTGACACCCCACACTCACCTCACACCCACTGACACCCCACACTCACCTCACACCCCACTGACATCCCACACTCACCTCACACCCACTGACGCCCCACACTCACCTCACACCCCACTGACATCCCACACTCACCTCACACCCACTGACACCCCACACTCACCTCACACCCCACTGACATCCCACACTCACCTCACACCCACTGACGCCCCACACTCACCTCACAGCCCACTGACATCCCACACTCACCTCACACCCACTGACACCCCACACTCACCTCACACCCCACTGACATCCCCACACTCACCTCACACCCCACTGACATCCCCACACTCACCTCACACCCCACTGACACCCCACACTCACCTCACACCCACTGACGCCCCACACTCACCTCACACCCACTGACACCCCACACTCACCTCACACCCACTGACACCCCACACTCACCTCACACCCACTGACGCCCCACACCCACCTCACAACCACTGACGCCCCACACTCACCTCACACCCACTGACGCCCCACACTCACCTCACACCCACTGACGCCCCACACTCACCTCACACCCACTGACGCCCCACACTCACCTCACACCCACTGACGCCCCACACTCACCTCACACCCACTGACGCCCCACACTCACCTCACACCCACTGACATCCCACACTCACCTCACACCCACTGACACCCCACACTCACCTCACACCCACTGACACCCCACACTCACCTCACACCCACTGACACCCCACACTCACCTCACACCCACTGACGCACCACACTCACCTCACACCCACTGACGCCCCACACTCACCTCACACCCACTGACGCCCCACACTCACCTCACACCCACTGACGCCCCACACTCACCTCACACCCACTGACGCCCCACACTCACCTCACACCCACTGACGCCCCACACTCACCTCACACCCCACTGACATCCCACACTCACCTCACACCCACTGACACCCCACACTCACCTCACACCCACTGACACCCCACACTCACCTCACACCCACTGACACCCCACACTCACCTCACACCCACTGACGCCCCACACTCACCTCACACCCACTGACACCCCACACTCACCTCACACCCACTGACGCCCCACACTCACCTCACACCCACTGACACCCCACACTCACCTCACACCCACTGACATCCCACACTCACCTCACACCCACTGACGCCCCACACTCACCTCACACCCCACTGACGCCCCACACTCACCTCACACCCACTGACGCCCCACACTCACCTACACCCACTGACGCCCCACACTCACCTCACACCCACTGACGCCCCACACTCACCTCACACCCACTGACACCCCACACTCACCTCACACCCACTGACGCCCCACACTCACCTCACACCCCACTGACATCCCACACTCACCTCACACCCACTGACACCCCACACTCACCTCACACCCACTGACGCCCCACACTCACCTCACACCCACTGACACCCCACACTCACCTCACACCCACTGACGCCCCACACTCACCTCACACCCCTCTGACACCCCACACTCACCTCACACCCCACTTACACCCCACACTCACCTCACATCCACTGACGCCCCACACTCACCTCACACCCCACTGACGCCCCACACTCACCTCACACCCACTGACGCCCCACACTCACCTCACACCCACTGACACCCCACACTCACCTCACACCCCACTGACGCCCCACACTCACCTCACACCCACTGACGCCCCACACTCACCTCACACCCACTGACACCCCACACTCACCTCACACCCCACTGACGCCCCACACTCACCTCACACCCACTGACGCCCCACACTCACCTCACACCCACTGACGCCCCACACTCACCTCACACCCACTGACATCCCACACTCACCTCACACCCCACTGACACCCCACACTCACATCACACCCCACTGACATCCCACACTCACCTCACACCCACTGACGCCCCCCACTCACCTCACACCCACTGACGCCCCACACTCACCTCACACCCACTGACGCCCCACACTCACCTCACACCCACTGACGCCCCACACTCACCTCACACCCACTGACGCCCCACACTCACCTCACACCCCTCTGACACCCCACACTCACCTCACACCCCACTGACGCCCCACACTCACCTCACACCCCACTGACGCCCCACACTCACCTCACACCCACTGACGCCCCACACTCACCTCACACCCACTGACGCCCCACACTCACCTCACACCCCACTGACGCCCCACACTCACCTCACACCCACTGACGCCCCACACTCACCTCACACCCACTGACACCCCACACTCACCTCACACCCCACTGACGCCCCACACTCACCTCACACCCACTGACGCCCCACACTCACCTCACACCCACTGACACCCCACACTCACCTCACACCCCACTGACGCCCCACACTCACCTCACACCCACTGACGCCCCACACTCACCTCACACCCACTGACGCCCCACACTCACCTCACACCCACTGACATCCCACACTCACCTCACACCCACTGACGCCCCACACTCACCTCACACCCCACTGACATCCCACACTCACCTCACACCCACTGACACCCCACACTCACCTCACACCCCACTGACATCCCACACTCACCTCACACCCACTGACGCCCCCCACTCACCTCACACCCACTGACGCCCCACACTCACCTCACACCCACTGACACCCCACACTCACCTCACACCCACTGACGCCCCACACTCACCTCACACCCACTGACGCCCCACACTCACTTCACACCCACTGACGCCCCACACTCACCTCACACCCCACTGACATCCCACACTCACCTCACACCCACTGACACCCCACACTCACCTCACACCCACTGACACCCCACACTCACCTCACACCCACTGACACCCCACACTCACCTCACACCCACTGACGCCCCACACTCACCTCACACCCACTGACACCCCACACTCACCTCACACCCACTGACGCCCCACTCACCTCACACCCACTGACACCCCACACTCACCTCACACCCACTGACATCCCACACTCACCTCACACCCACTGACGCCCCCCACTCACCTCACACCCCACTGACATCCCACACTCACCTCACACCCACTGACGCCCCACACTCACCTCACACCCCACTGACATCCCACACTCACCTCACACCCACTGACGCCCCCCACTCACCTCACACCCCACTGACATCCCACACTCACCTCACACCCACTGACACCCCCCACTCACCTCACACCCACTGACGCCCCACACTCACCTCACACCCACTGACGCCCCACACTCACCTCACACCCCACTGACATCCCACACTCACCTCACACCCACTGACGCCCCACACTCACCTCACACCCCACTGACGCCCCACACTCACCTCACACCCACTGACGCCCCACACTCACCTCACACCCACTGACGCCCCACACTCACCTCACACCCCACTGACATCCCACACTCACCTCACACCCACTGACACCCCACACTCACCTCACACCCCACTGACGCCCCACACTCACCTCACACCCCACTGACATCCCCACACTCACCTCACACCCCACTGACATCCCACACTCACCTCACACCCACTGACACCCCACACTCACCTCACACCCACTGACACCCCACACTCACCTCACACCCACTGACGCCCCACACTCACCTATCAGCCCACTGACATCCCACACTCACCTCACACCCACTGACATCCCACACTCACCTCACACCCCACTGACATCCCCACACTCACCTCACACCCCACTGACATCCCCACACTCACCTCACACCCCACTGACACCCCACACTCACCTCACACCCACTGACACCCCACACTCACCTCACACCCACTGACATCCCACACTCACCTCACACCCACTGACGCCCCCCACTCACCTCACACCCACTGACGCCCCACACTCACCTCACACCCACTGACACCCCACACTCACCTCACACCCACTGACGCCCCACACTCACCTCACACCCACTGACGCCCCACACTCACCTCACACCCCTCGGACACCCCACACTCACCTCACACCCCACTGACACCCCACACTCACCTCACACCCCACTGACACCCCACACTCACCTCACACCCACTGACGCCCCACACTCACCTCACACCCACTGACGCCCCACACTCACCTCACACCCCACTGACGCCCCACACTCACCTCACACCCACTGACGCCCCACACTCACCTCACACCCCACTGACGCCCCACACTCACCTCACACCAACTGACACCCCACACTCACCTCACACCCACTGACACCCCACACTCACCTCACACCCCACTGATGCCCCACACTCACCTCACACCCACTGATGCCCCACACTCACCTCACACCCCACTGACGCCCCACACTCACCTCACACCCCACTGACACCCCACACTCACCTCACACCCCACTGACATCCCCACACTCACCTCACACCCCACTGACATCCCACACTCACCTCACACCCACTGACACCCCAAACTCACCTCACACCCACTGACACCCCACACTCACCTCACACCCACTGACACCCCACACTCACCTCACAGCCCACTGACATCCCCACACTCACCTCACACCCCACTGACACCCCACACTCACCTCACACCCCACTGACACCCGACACTCACCTCACACCCCACTGACATCCCACACTCACCTCACACCCACTGACGCCCCCCACTCACCTCACACCCACTGACGCCCCACACTCACCTCACACCCACTGACACCCCACACTCACCTCACACCCACTGACGCCCCACACTCACCTCACACCCACTGACGCCCCACACTCACCTCACACCCCTCTGACACCCCACACTCACCTCACACCCCACCGACACCCCACACTCACCTCACACCACACTGACGCCCCACACTCACCTCACACCCACTGACGCCCCACACTCACCTCACACCCACTGACGCCCCACACTCACCTCACACCCCACTGACGCCCCACACTCACCTCACACCCACTGACACCCCACACTCACCTCACACCCCACTGACGCCCCACACTCACCTCACACCCACTGACACCCCACACTCACCTCACACCCCACTGACGCCCCACACTCACCTCACACCCACTGACGCCCCACACTCACCTCACACCCACTGACACCCCACACTCACCTCACACCCCACTGACGCCCCACACTCACCTCACACCCACTGACGCCCCACACTCACCTCACACCCACTGACACCCCACACTCACCTCACACCCCACTGACGCCCCACACTCACCTCACACCCACTGACGCCCCACACTCACCTCACACCCACTGACGCCCCACACTCACCTCACACCCACTGACATCCCACACTCACCTCACACCCCACTGACACCCCACACTCACATCACACCCCACTGACATCCCACACTCACCTCACACCCACTGACGCCCCCCACTCACCTCACACCCACTGACGCCCCACACTCACCTCACACCCACTGACGCCCCACACTCACCTCACACCCACTGACGCCCCACACTCACCTCACACCCACTGACGCCCCACACTCACCTCACACCCCTCTGACACCCCACACTCACCTCACACCCCACTGACGCCCCACACTCACCTCACACCCCACTGACGCCCCACACTCACCTCACACCCACTGACGCCCCACACTCACCTCACACCCACTGACGCCCCACACTCACCTCACACCCCACTGACGCCCCACACTCACCTCACACCCACTGACGCCCCACACTCACCTCACACCCACTGACACCCCACACTCACCTCACACCCCACTGACGCCCCACACTCACCTCACACCCACTGACGCCCCACACTCACCTCACACCCACTGACACCCCACACTCACCTCACACCCCACTGACGCCCCACACTCACCTCACACCCACTGACGCCCCACACTCACCTCACACCCACTGACGCCCCACACTCACCTCACACCCACTGACATCCCACACTCACCTCACACCCACTGACGCCCCACACTCACCTCACACCCCACTGACATCCCACACTCACCTCACACCCACTGACACCCCACACTCACCTCACACCCCACTGACATCCCACACTCACCTCACACCCACTGACGCCCCCCACTCACCTCACACCCACTGACGCCCCACACTCACCTCACACCCACTGACACCCCACACTCACCTCACACCCACTGACGCCCCACACTCACCTCACACCCACTGACGCCCCACACTCACTTCACACCCACTGACGCCCCACACTCACCTCACACCCCACTGACATCCCACACTCACCTCACACCCACTGACACCCCACACTCACCTCACACCCACTGACACCCCACACTCACCTCACACCCACTGACACCCCACACTCACCTCACACCCACTGACGCCCCACACTCACCTCACACCCACTGACACCCCACACTCACCTCACACCCACTGACGCCCCACTCACCTCACACCCACTGACACCCCACACTCACCTCACACCCACTGACATCCCACACTCACCTCACACCCACTGACGCCCCCCACTCACCTCACACCCCACTGACATCCCACACTCACCTCACACCCACTGACGCCCCACACTCACCTCACACCCCACTGACATCCCACACTCACCTCACACCCACTGACGCCCCCCACTCACCTCACACCCCACTGACATCCCACACTCACCTCACACCCACTGACACCCCCCACTCACCTCACACCCACTGACGCCCCACACTCACCTCACACCCACTGACGCCCCACACTCACCTCACACCCCACTGACATCCCACACTCACCTCACACCCACTGACGCCCCACACTCACCTCACACCCCACTGACGCCCCACACTCACCTCACACCCACTGACGCCCCACACTCACCTCACACCCACTGACGCCCCACACTCACCTCACACCCCACTGACATCCCACACTCACCTCACACCCACTGACACCCCACACTCACCTCACACCCCACTGACGCCCCACACTCACCTCACACCCCACTGACATCCCCACACTCACCTCACACCCCACTGACATCCCACACTCACCTCACACCCACTGACACCCCACACTCACCTCACACCCACTGACACCCCACACTCACCTCACACCCACTGACGCCCCACACTCACCTATCAGCCCACTGACATCCCACACTCACCTCACACCCACTGACATCCCACACTCACCTCACACCCCACTGACATCCCCACACTCACCTCACACCCCACTGACATCCCCACACTCACCTCACACCCCACTGACACCCCACACTCACCTCACACCCACTGACACCCCACACTCACCTCACACCCACTGACATCCCACACTCACCTCACACCCACTGACGCCCCCCACTCACCTCACACCCACTGACGCCCCACACTCACCTCACACCCACTGACACCCCACACTCACCTCACACCCACTGACGCCCCACACTCACCTCACACCCACTGACGCCCCACACTCACCTCACACCCCTCGGACACCCCACACTCACCTCACACCCCACTGACACCCCACACTCACCTCACACCCCACTGACACCCCACACTCACCTCACACCCACTGACGCCCCACACTCACCTCACACCCACTGACGCCCCACACTCACCTCACACCCCACTGACGCCCCACACTCATCTCACACCCACTGACGCCCCACACTCACCTCACACCCACTGACGCCCCACACTCACCTCACACCCCACTGACGCCCCACACTCACCTCACACCCACTGACACCCCACACTCACCTCACACCCCACTGACGCCCCACACTCACCTCACACCCACTGACACCCCACACTCACCTCACACCCACTGACACCCCACACTCACCTCACACCCCACTGATGCCCCACACTCACCTCACACCCACTGACGCCCCACACTCACCTCACACCCACTGACACCCCACACTCACCTCACACCCCACTGACGCCCCACACTCACCTCACACCCACTGACGCCCCACACTCACCTCACACCCCACTGACACCCCACACTCACCTCACACCCACTGACGCCCCACACTCACCTCACATCCACTGACATCCCACACTCACCTCACACCCACTGACATCCCACACTCACCTCACACCCACTGACGCCCCACACTCACCTCACACCCACTGACATCCCACACTCACCTCACACCCACTGACGCCCCACACTCACCTCACACCCCACTGACATCCCACACTCACCTCACACCCACTGACGCCCCACACTCACCTCACACCCCACTGACATCCCACACTCACCTCACACCCAGTGACGCCCCACACTCACCTCACACCCCACTGACATCCCACACTCACCTCACACCCACTGACGCCCCCCACTCACCTCACACCCCACTGACATCCCACACTCACCTCACACCCACTGACACCCCCCACTCACCTCACACCCACTGACGCCCCACACTCACCTCACACCCACTGACGCCCCCCACTCACCTCACACCCCACTGACATCCCACACTCACCTCACACCCACTGACGCCCCACACTCACCTCACACCCCACTGACGCCCCACACTCACCTCACACCCACTGACGCCCCACACTCACCTCACACCCACTGACGCCCCACACTCACCTCACACCCCACTGACATCCCACACTCACCTCACACCCACTGACACCCCACACTCACCTCACACCCCACTGACGCCCCACACTCACCTCACACCCACTGACACCCCACATTCACCTCACACCCCACTGACATCCCACACTCACCTCACACCCACTGACACCCCACACTCACCTCACACCCCACTGACGCCCCACACTCACCTCACAGCCCACTGACATCCCACACTCACCTCACACCCCACTGACGCCCCCACTCACCTCACACCCACTGACGCCCCACACTCACCTCACACCCCACTGACATCCCACACTCACCTCACACCCACTGACGCCCCACACTCACCTCACACCCCACTGACATCCCACACTCACCTCACACCCACTGACGCCCCACACTCACCTCACACCCCACTGACATCCCACACTCACCTCACACCCACTGACACCCCCCACTCACCTCACACCCACTGACGCCCAACACTCACCTCACACCCACTGACGCCCCACACTCACCTCACACCCCACTGACATCCCACACTCACCTCACACCCACTGACGCCCCACACTCACCTCACACCCCACTGACGCCCCACACTCACCTCACACCCACTGACGCCCCACACTCACCTCACACCCACTGACGCCCCACACTCACCTCACACCCCACTGACATCCCACACTCACCTCACACCCACTGACACCCCACACTCACCTCACACCCCACTGACGCCCCACACTCACCTCACACCCACTGACGCCCCACACTCACCTCACACCCCACTGACATCCCACACTCACCTCACACCCACTGACACCCCACACTCACCTCACACCCCACTGACGCCCCACACTCACCTCACACCCACTGACACCCCACACTCACCTCACACCCCACTGACGCCCCACACTCACCTCACACCCACTGACACCCCACATTCACCTCACACCCCACTGACATCCCACACTCACCTCACACCCACTGACACCCCACACTCACCTCACACCCCACTGACGCCCCACACTCACCTCACAGCCCACTGACATCCCACACTCACCTCACACCCCACTGACGCCCCCACTCACCTCACACCCACTGACGCCCCACACTCACCTCACACCCCACTGACATCCCACACTCACCTCACACCCACTGACGCCCCACACTCACCTCACACCCCACTGACATCCCACACTCACCTCACACCCACTGACGCCCCACACTCACCTCACACCCCACTGACATCCCACACTCACCTCACACCCACTGACACCCCCCACTCACCTCACACCCACTGACGCCCAACACTCACCTCACACCCACTGACGCCCCACACTCACCTCACACCCACTGACATCCCACACTCACCTCACACCCACTGACGCCCCACACTCACCTCACACCCCACTGACGCCCCACACTCACCTCACACCCACTGACGCCCCACACTCACCTCACACCCACTGACGCCCCACACTCACCTCACACCCCACTGACATCCCACACTCACCTCACACCCACTGACACCCACACTCACCTCACACCCCACTGACGCCCCACACTCACCTCACACCCACTGACGCCCCACACTCACCTCACACCCCACTGACATCCCACACTCACCTCACACCCACTGACACCCCACACTCACCTCACACCCCACTGACGCCCCACACTCACCTCACAGCCCACTGACATCCCACACTCACCTCACACCCCACTGACGCCCCCACTCACCTCACACCCACTGACGCCCCACACTCACCTCACACCCCACTGACATCCCACACTCACCTCACACCCACTGACGCCCCACACTCACCTCACACCCCACTGACATCCCACACTCACCTCACACCCACTGACACCCCACACTCACCTCACACCCACTGACATCCCACACTCACCTCACACCCACTGACACCCCACACTCACCTCACACCCCACTGACATCCCCACACTCACCTCACACCCCACTGACATCCCCACACTCACCTCACACCCCACTGACACCCCACACTCACCTCACACCCACTGACACCCCACACTCACCTCACACCCACTGACATCCCACACTCACCTCACACCCACTGACGCCCCCCACTCACCTCACACCCACTGACGCCCCACACTCACCTCACACCCACTGACACCCCACACTCACCTCACACCCACTGACGCCCCACACTCACCTCACACCCACTGACGCCCCACACTCACCTCACACCCCTCGGACACCCCACACTCACCTCACACCCCACTGACACCCCACACTCACCTCACACCCCACTGACACCCCACACTCACCTCACACCCACTGACGCCCCACACTCACCTCACACCCACTGACGCCCCACACTCACCTCACACCCACTGACACCCCACACTCACCTCACAGCCCACTGACATCCCCACACTCACCTCACACCCCACTGACACCCCACACTCACCTCACACCCCACTGACACCCCACACTCACCTCACACCCCACTGACATCCCACACTCACCTCACACCCACTGACGCCCCCCACTCACCTCACACCCACTGACGCCCCACACTCACCTCACACCCACTGACACCCCACACTCACCTCACACCCACTGACGCCCCACACTCACCTCACACCCACTGACGCCCCACACTCACCTCACACCCCTCTGACACCCCACACTCACCTCACACCCCACTGACACCCCACACTCACCTCACACCCCACTGACGCCCCACACTCATCTCACACCCACTGACGCCCCACACTCACCTCACACCCACTGACGCCCCACACTCACCTCACACCCCACTGACGCCCCACACTCACCTCACACCCACTGACACCCCACACTCACCTCACACCCCACTGACGCCCCACACTCACCTCACACCCACTGACACCCCACACTCACCTCACACCCACTGACACCCCACACTCACCTCACACCCCACTGATGCCCCACACTCACCTCACACCCACTGACGCCCCACACTCACCTCACACCCACTGACACCCCACACTCACCTCACACCCCACTGACGCCCCACACTCACCTCACACCCACTGACGCCCCACACTCACCTCACACCCACTGACACCCCACACTCACCTCACACCCACTGACGCCCCACACTCACCTCACATCCACTGACATCCCACACTCACCTCACACCCACTGACATCCCACACTCACCTCACACCCACTGACGCCCCACACTCACCTCACACCCACTGACATCCCACACTCACCTCACACCCACTGACGCCCCACACTCACCTCACACCCCACTGACATCCCACACTCACCTCACACCCACTGACGCCCCACACTCACCTCACACCCCACTGACATCCCACACTCACCTCACACCCACTGACGCCCCACACTCACCTCACACCCCACTGACATCCCACACTCACCTCACACCCACTGACGCCCCCCACTCACCTCACACCCCACTGACATCCCACACTCACCTCACACCCACTGACACCCCCCACTCACCTCACACCCACTGACGCCCCACACTCACCTCACACCCACTGACGCCCCCCACTCACCTCACACCCCACTGACATCCCACACTCACCTCACACCCACTGACGCCCCACACTCACCTCACACCCACTGACGCCCCACACT
This sequence comes from Erinaceus europaeus, assembly GCF_950295315.1. Classification (NCBI taxonomy): domain Eukaryota; kingdom Metazoa; phylum Chordata; class Mammalia; order Eulipotyphla; family Erinaceidae; genus Erinaceus; species Erinaceus europaeus. The sequence goes on from NC_080175.1 coordinate 5,314,794, forward strand.
CACCTCACACCCACTGACGCCCCACACTCACCTCACACCCACTGACGCCCCACACTCACCTCACACCCCACTGACATCCCACACTCACCTCACACCCACTGACACCCACACTCACCTCACACCCCACTGACGCCCCACACTCACCTCACACCCACTGACACCCCACATTCACCTCACACCCCACTGACATCCCACACTCACCTCACACCCACTGACACCCCACACTCACCTCACACCCCACTGACGCCCCACACTCACCTCACAGCCCACTGACATCCCACACTCACCTCACACCCCACTGACGCCCCCACTCACCTCACACCCACTGACGCCCCACACTCACCTCACACCCCACTGACATCCCACACTCACCTCACACCCACTGACGCCCCACACTCACCTCACACCCCACTGACATCCCACACTCACCTCACACCCACTGACGCCCCACACTCACCTCACACCCACTGACATCCCACACTCACCTCACACCCACTGACACCCCCCACTCACCTCACACCCACTGACGCCCAACACTCACCTCACACCCACTGACGCCCCACACTCACCTCACACCCCACTGACATCCCACACTCACCTCACACCCACTGACGCCCCACACTCACCTCACACCCCACTGACGCCCCACACTCACCTCACACCCACTGACGCCCCACACTCACCTCACACCCACTGACGCCCCACACTCACCTCACACCCCACTGACATCCACACTCACCTCACACCCCACTGACGCCCCACACTCACCTCACACCCACTGACACCCCACACTCACCTCACACCCCACTGACGCCCCACACTCACCTCACAGCCCACTGACATCCCACACTCACCTCACACCCCACTGACGCCCCCACTCACCTCACACCCACTGACGCCCCACACTCACCTCACACCCACTGACATCCCACACTCACCTCACACCCACTGACGCCCCACACTCACCTCACACCCCACTGACATCCCACACTCACCTCACACCCACTGACGCCCCACACTCACCTCACACCCACTGACATCCCACACTCACCTCACACCCACTGACGCCCCACACTCACCTCACACCCACTGACACCCACACTCACCTCACACCCACTGACACCCCACACTCACCTCACACCCACTGACACCCCACACTCACCTCACAGCCCACTGACATCCCCACACTCACCTCACACCCCACTGACACCCCACACTCACCTCACACCCACTGACACCCCACACTCACCTCACACCCACTGACATCCCACACTCACCTCACACCCACTGACGCCCCCCACTCACCTCACACCCACTGACGCCCCACACTCACCTCACACCCACTGACACCCACACTCACCTCACACCCACTGACGCCCCACACTCACCTCACACCCACTGACGCCCCACACTCACCTCACACCCCTCTGACACCCCACACTCACCTCACACCCACTGACACCCCACACTCACCTCACACCACACTGACGCCCCACACTCACCTCACACCCACTGACGCCCCACACTCACCTCACACCCACTGACGCCCCACACTCACCTCACACCCCACTGACGCCCCACACTCACCTCACACCCACTGACGCCCCACACTCACCTCACACCCACTGACGCCCCACACTCACCTCACACCCACTGACACCCCACACTCACCTCACACCCACTGACACCCCACACTCACCTCACACCCACTGATGCCCCACACTCACCTCACACCCACTGACGCCCCACACTCACCTCACACCCACTGACACCCCAGACTCACCTCACACCCCACTGACGCCCCACACTCACCTCACACCCACTGACGCCCCACACTCACCTCACACCCCACTGACACCCCACACTCACCTCACACCCACTGACGCCCACACTCACCTCACATCCACTGACATCCCACACTCACCTCACACCCACTGACATCCCACACTCACCTCACACCCACTGACGCCCCACACTCACCTCACACCCACTGACATCCCACACTCACCTCACACCCACTGACGCCCCACACTCACCTCACACCCACTGACATCCCACACTCACCTCACACCCACTGACGCCCCACACTCACCTCACACCCCACTGACATCCCACACTCACCTCACACCCACTGACGCCCCACACTCACCTCACACCCCACTGACATCCCACACTCACCTCACACCCACTGACGCCCCCACTCACCTCACACCCACTGACATCCCACACTCACCTCACACCCA
>NC_080175.1:5317236-5567236 GCF_950295315.1 Erinaceus europaeus
AACAGAGACGACCAGAGACACAGGGCTGGGCTGAGAACGCAGTTTAATCTTTATTCACGAACGGGCAAATCACCACACCATGTGCTTTTCTCCATCATCCTCTCTCTGCCGCTGCTGCTGGGACTCTGCCCGTCCTTAGCATAGGGGGCGGGGAGAAAGCGGGGCGCGAAACTAGCAAGGGGCAAACCAATTCTTCTCAGAGGTCAGGGGGAAGGGAACATAGCAACAATTCCCCCTTCTGTTTTAAACTAAATGACCACAGTATCAGGGGTGTGGGGTGAACAGAAACCTATATCGTACGGGCATTTTCAAAAGAGAAACTGGCATAAACATGGAGAAACATGTAAGCAAGTAACAAGAACCAGTGTGCTGCCAAGGGAGGGCCTGAGGGGGCCATTTTTTTGCCTCTGTGGGCAAAACTTTATCAGCTTAAAAAAAAACCATTTCCTGCCTCTGGGGGGCATACTTGCCTCGACAGGCATTTTCTAGCATGGGGGCGGGGAACGGCCTAGAGTCCCAAAGGCAGCTGGCTGCAGTCAGTGTTTGAGAAATATAGCAGCACTTTTGCACTTTTGTGCAAAGTGTCTAAGGGTGTACCAGTGAGTCCAATAGGAGTGCCAGTCGAAAGCAGATGTCCACGGAAGAATTGCTAGGGGGTGGAGCGTTGTATGAGGAAGGTCCGCTGCAGGAATTCTGCTTTCCTGTAGAGAACTTGACAGCTGCAATTTACTTACTATGAAACAAACTTGTAGCAGGTTAGAAGTTTATCACAATTGATAACTATTACACTTAGAAGTCTTTTTTAGAATGATTTTAAGGTTGGTTAAGGTTTAAACAATAGAATGTGAAAAAGTAAACATGAGAATCAAGGAAAGAAAACCTCAGGCATGAGTATCATTAGCATAGCCATTGTGTAATCTACCATTTCTAATAGGGAAGGTAATCGAGAGTTTTACATATCAACAAGTCTATTTAACCTTTTGTTACACCCATTTAAGATGGAGACACACCCTAGGTGTGCACAGGTTTTGTTTAGACCAACTTAGTTAAAATATATTGATTGTTAACTAATTTTTACCTCAGACTTTAAATGTAAGTTAATTTTATCTTTATGAGAATTACGTTGAAAACCTTTTTCATTTAACTTTGCCTGGTAAGAATTTAGCCTTAAAGATATATTCTTAGCCTTAAAGTTAATGTTACCAAACTTTAAACACACACATACACATGGTCTTCAATATACAAGGACATGTCATTTTAAACATGAATTTAGATCTATACTGTCTTAGCCGTTCTGGGAGTGCATTGTCCAGTGGTGGCCTCTTGGGCAGCTTCACTTCTAGGAATTGCAGGTTGCGATCTCTGGACGAATCTGCGTATTTTAGCTTGTCTGCCTTCAGACCCAAGCTGGAGATCTCGGCCAGGGGGCCCAGTTTCGGCAGGGAGCCCGCGGTCTCCAGGTGGTCCGGGATCTGTCCAGACTTCATAGCACGAGGGCGGGCGGGCCAGCCATGCAGAAGATGCGGGCCAAGGTGCCCCAGGGTGACGGCCATGATAGGCTGCCGCAGCCCTGCCCCATGGCCCTGCCATGTTTGCTGCCCTGCTCACAGTGGCCGAGCAGCGTGGAGGGAGCCCACGCCCAGTGCCCTGCGCCACGCGGCGGAAAGCTGGCTCATGCGGGCTGGCGTTGGGCTCCTGCGGGCTGGCGTTGGGCAGAAACCACAGAGTGGTCCAGAGATAAATGTTCCAGAAACAGCAAAACAGTCTTGTGAAGAAAGGACAGACGCCTTTGGAGATCTCTTCACAAGCAGAAGAGAAGGCCATAGTACATAGGTAGCCAAATTGTCTTCACTTATCTGAGAGATGTGCAGGTCCGGTCCCACATTGTAGGCACCATATGTTGTTTTATCCAGGCTGGCTTCATGGGCGGGTAACAGAGACGACCAGAGACACAGGGCTGGGCTGAGAACGCAGTTTAATCTTTATTCACGAACGGGCAAATCACCACACCATGTGCTTTTCTCCATCATCCTCTCTCTGCCGCTGCTGCTGGGACTCTGCCCGTCCTTAGCATAGGGGGCGGGGAGAAAGCGGGGCGCGAAACTAGCAAGGGGCAAACCAATTCTTCTCAGAGGTCGGGGGGAAGGGAACATACCAACAGAGAGACACCTGCAACCCTGCTTCACCATTCGAAAAGCTTTCGCCCTGCAGGGGCTTGAACCCAGGTCCTTGTGCACTGTGACGTGCACTCAACCAGGTGTGCCACCATCCAGCCCCCTCAAATATGTTTTTTACAGGAAGGGACACTGAGCTCAGAAAAGCAGGAGTAACTTCTATATTCTTGGCTTAAGTCAGCAGACCTGGCCCAGGGCCTGACTCCATAACCAGGCCTCCTACCAATTCTTTCCACCCTAGTCCAGATCCTTCCCCATTCATCTTTGAGAACTGATAACATTCTCTGTTCCCTGTGCCATCCCTTACCTCCATGAGCCAGATACTATGCTCTGGCTCTAAATTTCAAGGTCCACAAAGAAATCTAGTCAGAGGGTGGTGAAGAAATAACTCAATTGGCAGAGCTTCAAGATTGCATGTTGGAGATTCCTGGCCCTGTTTCAGGCGCCATTATGCCGGGCTAGCTTCGCAGGTGGGAGACAGACGACCAGGGACTCATGGCTGAGCTGGGAAGCAGTATCTCTTTATTCATGTGGAACGCAGCGCAATCTAAGCCATCTCTAATCACAGTCCTGTCCTTATGTATATACTCGCCAAGTAGGGTGGAAACAGGATGTGATGTAGAGAGGGTGGAGCGAGAAAGCCTGGTGGAAATCAGGGTGTACTACGAGAGGGGGCAGAGCAAAAAGACATCATGAACCAGTGGGGATTAAACCAATGCCCTGCAGGCAGGGCGGTGCTTAGTTAACAGTGGTTATGTAAATAGAATACAGTGTTAAGCAGGGGGGATTAAACCAACGAAACAGAAGGGGTTTCAGAAGCAGAATTAGAAGCAGACCCACATCTCTGACTCATCTGAAATTCTCTTCTTGCCCTTTTTTAAAATTGTTGTTGTAGTTGTTGTTGTTATTGATGTCGTTGTTGTTGGCTAGGACAGAGAGAAATGGAGAGAGGAGGGGAAGACAGAGGGGGAGAGATAGACACCTACAGACCTGCTTCACCACCTGTGAAGCGATTCCTCTGCAAGTGGGGAGCCGGGGGCTCGAACTGGGATCCTTAGGCTGGTCCTTGTGCTTTGCGCCAAGTGGGCTTAACCTGCTGAGCTACTGCCCGACTCCCTGAAATTCTCTTCTTAACATCATAAATCAGGGGGCTTGGTGTCATCTCACCTGGAGAAGGCACTTCTTTATTTATTTTAAAAAGGAAACATTAACAAAACCATAGGACAAGAGGGGTACAACTTCACACAGTTCCCACCACCAGAACTCTGTATCCCATCCCCTCCCCTGATAGCTTTCCTGTTCTTCAACCCTCTGGGAGTATGGACCCAGGGTCATTGTAGGATGCAGAAGGTGGAAGGTCTGGCTTCTGTAATTGCTTCCCTGCTGAATATGGGTGTTGACTGGTCGACCCACACTCCCAGGCTGGAGGAGGCATTTCTTACTATGCTCCAAGAACAAGGTTTGAGTCCCTGGCCACAGCATGAGAACATCATGTAAAGTAGAAGCTTTATGAGCCACGCTATAGCCTCTCTCTCTCTCTCTCTGTATATATATGTGTGTATATATATTTATTTGTTACTGGATAGTGACAGAAATTGAGAAGGGAGGGAAAGATAGAGAGGGAGAGACACATCCCTGCAGCCCTGCTTCATCATTCATGACACTTACCACCTATAGGTGGGGGGACCCGGTGCTTGAACCTAGGTCCTTGCACATGGATGGTAACGTATGGGCTCAACTGGGTATACTACCACCTGGACCGAAGCTATGGTGTCTCTGCCTCATTTTGTCTAAAGAAAGAAAGAAAGAAAAAAAAAAAAAAGACCCCTGGGAGTGGAGGAATTTTGTAAGCACAAAGCCCCAGAAAAAATTCTGGCAGAGAGGGATGAGAGAAGGAGGAGGGGGAGGAGGAAGAGGTAGAGAAAAAGAAGGAGAAGAAGTTTTTAAAAGAAATCCGGTTGGGGCCTGGCAAAATTGTTCTCATTTGGTTATTTGCAGGTCTTTTTAGTATCTACTTTAATTCACCCAATTATACTGCAATACCACAGGCTATGTGTCCGCAAACCCAAAGTCAGTGTTGCATAGAATTTAAGTATGTTTATAATTCGCAAAGACAGTATAACAAATTTCCTGTGGGCAGGGTATTTTCAGTATTACACATTTATTACATAAATACTTTACACAGCACATAATAGTATATAAACACTAGAGAACTTGACTAGAATAATGAAACATTCTACTAAGAAAGGAGTATTTGTCATGAAGATATTTATGGCACCAAGTCAGAGGCCCTCATTTACGTTACAGACGCAAGGAAGCAGGGGGTCACAGTCGGTGTACAAGTTACATTGATCACAGCCCGGGATGGCGGGGTAACACGTGGCCTTCATCTTTGGAGGTCTTAACAGAAGACATACACAGAGCATGGGGTTAGACATTTCCTTCTTAATTAGTCTGTCACAATAGTCAGGGATGTCTGTGAAGCTGGTGGCTGAAGACACATGTGACACCAGCTTGAGATAGAAGCTCTCCACCCTTGTTACAAGTTTCTGTCTAATTCTTTCCTCTCCTGTAGCTGTCAAAATGTGGAAGCAGGCTGGGCAGTGGCATATATGCTTAAGTGCATGATACCATGTGCAAGGACCCAGGTTCGAGCCCCTGTTCCCCACCTGCAGGAGGGATGCTTCATGAATGGTGAAGCATATCTGTAGCTCTCTCTCTTTCCCTCTTGCTCCATCTTTATTTCCTCCACCCCTCTCTATTTCTCTCTGTCCTAGCAAATAAAATAGAAGGAAAATCAAGGGGGAAATAATTGGCCACCAGGAGTGGTCGATTCATAGTGCTGGTAGTAAGCTCCAGTGATGACCCTGGTGGCAAAAAAAAAAAAAAAATAGAAAGAAGAAGAAAGCAGAAATAAAGAAAGGGAGGAAGGAAGAAAGAAGAAAGGAGAGAAGGCAGGCGGTGAGGCAGGTCTGCAGGTGTCTGTCTTTCTCTCCTGTCTTCCCCTCCTCTCTCCATTTCTCTCTGTCCTGTCCAACAACAACGACATATTATAACTACAACAATAAAACAACATGGGCAACAAAAGGGAATAAATAAATAAATAAATAAATAAATAAATAGTAAAAAACAAAAAGAAGAAGGAAGGAAGAAAGAAAGAAAGAAAGAAAGAAAGGGAAATGTGGAAGCAGGGTAATGCCAATCAGGAGAAGACATTGCAGGCTGGTTTACCCAGGTGGCCTCTGCAGGCCCACCCCTGCTGTGCACTACAGAAAGGTGCTGCCTTTGATGGCCCCTACTTTCTCGGCCTCACTTTCTGGCCACCAGGCTTAATTTCCCCAGCGCAGAAACCCCACCGTTTCTTACGACCCATCTCTCCCTTACTGGAAGGCTCTTCTCCCCTAAACTTGGTGATCGCTTGTCTGACCTACACCCGCTTGTCAGGTGTCTCCAAGGACCTGCACCTCAGCTTCCTCATGTGCCTCACTGCCACCTCCCTGTCCCCAAGGTCACGGGAGATGAGGGCTGAGAGGCTCCTCTTCCACAGGTGACGCCAAGGAATAGGAGGCGAGACCCAGAGGTGGGGCCTCGTTCCGAGTCCCCGGTCAGCAGCTACTGAGGGTCAAAACTCAGAAGCCCAGAAACAGCAAAGCTGTGGTGTTGAGTGAGGTTCCGAATCTTCTACTTAAGAGCCCACAGGTCCCAGTCTGAAGGGGAGGCGCTCACCTAGACAGTTTTACCTTTCCAAGCCCTTTTTAAAAATTATCATCTTTATTTATTGGATAGGGACAGCCAGAAGTCGAGAGGAAATGGGGTGATAGAGAGGGAGAATCAGAGAGACACCTGCAGTCCTGCTTCATCACTCGTGAAGCTTTCCCCCGCAGGTGGGGATCAAGGGCTTGAGCCTGGGTCCTTGCGAACTGTAACATGTGTGATCAACCAGGTGCGCCACCACCCACCCCCCCCTTCCCAACCCTTCTACTATCTTTATCCACCCTACCTCCATTCCTGACCTCACTGGAAAGTATGTGTTTGTGTTTGCGTGAGGAGGGGGCTACAGGGGGGTGAGAGAGGATGGGGGAAGGACAGAGCAGGGAATGCCCCTGCCCCAGCAGGCCTCTATGTTTCCATTTGAAGGGTGTCACTCGCTTTCACCCACGTCACTCACTTCAGTGCATTGGCCACTTTGAGGTAAAGGCAGATGACAAAAACCAGCAGCACGAATAAGGCCAGTAGCATGCTGCCACCGATACCAATCATGATTGTGGAATCCATCCTGAAGAATGAATGCCCACCTGAAGAGAAGAGAAGGCAGGCGTGTGGGGTTCTTCCCACAGTCATCACCGCCTCAATATGTACCCCCACCCCCATCCCCAGGGTGAGAAGGACCCCATGTCCCAAACCGCAGACCTTACAGCGGAAAACCCTCAGTGAAACTTTCCAGGAAGGCCTCTCGGATCTCAGACCTGTCTTAAGCATGGGTTCAAAGGATGAATACAGGGGCCGGGCGGTAGCACAGCGGGTTAAGCGCACATGGCACAAAGCGCAAGGACAGGTGTAAGGATCCTCGCTCGAGCCCCGGCCTCTTCCCTGGGCTCTTAAGGGGGTCGCTTCATGGATAGTGAAGCAGGTCTGCAAGTGTCTCTTTCTCTCTCACTGTCTGTCTTTGTCTCCTTTCTCTGTCCTATCCAACAACAACAACAACAAGGGCAACAAAAATAGGAAAAAAATGGCCTCCAGGAGCAGTGGATTCATAGCCCAGGTACTGAGCCCCAACGATAACCCTGGACGCAAAATAAATAAATAAATATTACAGGATAGTCTCACTCAAGGGCAGTAGTTGAGATATAAGAACAGAAAGGGGAAATACAAAGGAGAACTCAGACTGGGTTTGATGTATTGCACCAATGCAAAGGACTTGGGTGGGGGGAAGCAAGGGGCAGCTCTCAGGCTCTGGTACATGATGGAGGAGGGGACCAGGGGCTTGAACCTGGGTCCTTGCACACTGTAACATGTGTACTCAACCAGGTGCGCCACCACCCACCCCCCTTTCCGACCCTTCTACTATCTTTATCCACCCCACCTCCCTTCCTGACCTCACTGGAAAGTATGTGTTTGTGTTTGCGTGAGGAGGGGCACACCCAGTTAAGTGCACATAGTACAAAGACATGCACAAGGATCCGGGTTTGAGACCGTGCTCCCCACCAGTAAGGGGAGCTTCACCAGCGGTGAAACAGTGTTTTTCTCTTACCCTCCCTCTCTCAATTTCTCTCTGTCCTGTCCAATAACATGAAAAAGTAATGCTGCTGGGAGCAGTGGATTTGTAGTGGTAGCACTAACCCCTGTGATAACCAACCTTGGAGGTAAAAAAAAAAAATCTTTCTCAATGAACAGGCGCTGAAACACAGTATCCTATAGAGAGAAACCAGGAGCAAATCGGGAACACTCGGTCCGAGCACAGACAGGAATGTGCCCTTGCGAGTGCAGCACTAGTCTGCCTCCGAGAGAAGTGGTTTTATTCCAGATACCCGAGGGTCTCACAGAATGCATCCTTGACAGACTTACCATGGACCCCTTGCTGCTCTTCAAGTTTAAAACCAGTTTATGGGGCAGTTAAAGTTTGGATTCTTGAGCTTGAGATCCCCGGCATCACATAGGTCACAGTGAAGTTGTTGCTGTTGCTGCTGCTATTGTTTTTCCCTTTCTCCTCCATAAATAAGTAAATAAATCTTCAACATGTAATTTATGGGGAGATGCAAACTCATCCTTTGACCTTTTTAGGAAACATCAGCTTTTAACACGGCTCGACAATTCTTGGGGGCGGGGGTGCTGGGCAGAGGCCCACCCAGTTGAGGACACATGTTCCAATGTGTAAGGACCTGGATTCAAACTGCTGGCCCCCATCTGCAAGGGGGGAAGCTTCACAAGTAGTGAAGCAGGTCTGCAGGTGTTTCTCTCACGCACTCTTTCTCTCCCTCGCCTTTTGATTTTGTTCTGTTCCTATCCAATAGTTAAATAACTAAAAATATTTTTAAAAATTCAGGGGGGGGCAGATGACTAGCGGGGCAGTGTGGGCAGTTAAGAGTACACGCTTCTGGGCTTCAGATCACCGTGGACAGAACCAGAGGATCACTACGGGTGGAAGAGCAGTACTAGGTGTCTCTTTTATGTCTTCCGCTCCCTCCCTCTCTCTAAAAATAGTAGAAACTAATGGGCTGGTATCACTCAAGTGAAAGACCTAGGTTTAATTCATGGTGCCACATGTGACAGAGTGATGTGCTGGTTCCTTTAATTAAAAAGCAAAAAACAGGGCAGGGGTAGATAGCATAATGGTTATGCAAAGAGACTCTCATGCCTGAGGCTCCAAAGCCCCAGGTTCAATCCCCTGCACCACCATAAACCAGAGCTGAACAGTACTCTGGTAAAAAAAAAAAAAAAAGAAAAAGAAATCCTTTCTTACAAGGGAAGATTCTGGAGAGTATAACCTCCCTAGGCTCTGAGATGGGAAGCAGTCATCACAGATCAAGAAACCAGCTTTTTTTTTTTTTTTTTTTTTTTTTGCCTCCAGGGTTATTGCTGGGCTCAGTGCCTGCACCTTGAATCCACTGCTCCTGGAGACCATTTTTCCCCTCCTTTTGTTGCCCTTGTTGTAGCCTTGCTGTGGTTATTATTGTTGTTGTTGATGTCTTTCGTTGTTGGACAGGACAGAGAGAAATGGAGAGAGGGCAAGACAGAGACGGGGAGAGAAAGATAGACACCTGCAGACCTGCTTCACCACCTGTGAAGTGACTCCCCTGCAGGTGGGGAGCCGGGTGCTCGAACCCAGATCCTTATGCCGGTCCCTGCGCTTTGTGCCACCTGCGCTTAAACCATGGCACTACCGCCCGACCCCCAAGAAACCAGCTTCTTCAGGAGTATTTTCCCCTCATCTTGCCTCAGCCCTTTCCTTCCCAAATGCACCCATATGAAATCTCACTTGTCTGGATTGCACAGCCCTCTTGATCTAATCCTCTGAAGCTGGGTGAGAAGCGAACCCGAAGTACAAACTTGACCAGTAGGCACACTTACCTGTTAAACCATCTGATCTGGATGAAGACCAACTGTAAAACTAAGAAACAAATGTCAGGGAACAGGATACAACTCAAGCCTACACTTCGAGGAAGAGGGGCCAGAGAGTGTGTACACTTGAGAGCACGGTCAACGCTCAGTTCTAAATTCCATGCCCCACACTGTGTGACATCAGGTCTCTGGAGACCAGCTCTCTTGCCTGGAGTTCTCAATTCTGTTTTCTGTGGAGGTATGTTTTAGTTCCTGTGAAACAGAAATACTATTTTGAATCATTCAATTTCAGGCTTCTACTTATTCAAGTCTTAGTTTCCTCACATACATTTTCAGAACTTAACTGCTAGCCAAAAAGGGGTTTCAATTTTTCAATTTAAAAATAAAAGATATCTGGAGACACCCAAGGTCTCAGGTTCAATCCCCAGCACCACCATAGGGCAGAAGTGAGTGTGTATGTGCATGATCCCCCTCAAATCCTATGGTGTTATAAACTCACATCGAACCAATAAAAATTTTTTTAAAAGAGTTCTCACAAATAAAAGATAAAAATAAAATAGGCCTCGGGAGATAGCACAGCAGTAGTGCACAGAGCTCGCATGAAGTCTCAGGTTTGGGTATCAGGCAGTGGTGCACCTGGCTAAGGGCACATTAAGGGCACATCGTACGACAAGGACCTGCACAAGGATCCCAGTTTGAGCCCCTGGCTCCCTTCCTGTAGGGTGGGGGTCACTTCACAAGTGGTGAAGCAGATCTGCAGGTGTCTATCTTTCTCCCTCTCTATCTCTGTGTCCTCTCTCAATTTCTCTCTGTCCTATGCAATTAAAAAACTGGAACAAAGATGGCCACTAGGAGCAATGGATTCATAGTGTAGGCACCGAGCCCCAGAAATAACCCCGAAAGCAAAGCAAAGCAAAGCAAAGCAAAACAAAATGTGCCAGGTTCAATCCCTAGCATCACCAGAACTAAGCAAAAACACTTAGTGAATAAGTAAATAAATGAAAAAATTGTGGAGCGCTACAAAATTTACACCTTAAAGTTTATTTCTTATCCTTCTCCTCCTCCCCCCCCCCCACTGCCACTAGGGTTATTATTGAGGCTTGGTACCTGTATGATTAATCCACTGATTTCAATAGCCATCCCCCCCCCATCTCTTTCGTTTTCCTTTTATTTGATAAAGTCAAAGAGAAAGTGAGAGAAAAAGAGGAGACCGAGAGGAAGAGAGGACAACTGTGGCTCTGCTTCACTGCTTGTGAAGTTTCTCCTCTGCAGGTGGGGACTGGGGACTTGAACCTGGGTCCCTGCACATGATAAAGTGTACATTTAACTGGGAGTGCCACTGTTGGGCATACACTTAGAAGTTTAGTTATAAAAGGCTGGTTAGACTTTGACTTACCTATATAATAAGATAACTTGGAGTCATTTATGAGGATTCAAGCATATTCTCATTGACAATGACATTTTTTCACACTTTACAATAAGGGGGTTGTACAAACGAAAGTTGGGGAAGTCGGGTGGTAGCGCAGCGGGTTAAGCACATGTGGCACAAAGCACAAGGACCGGAGTAAGGATCCCGGTTCCAGCCCCGGGCTCCCCACTTGCAGGGGAGTCACTTCACAGGCGGTGAAGCAGGTCTGCAGGTGTCTGTCTTTCTCTCCCCCTCTCTGTCTTTTCCATATCTCTCCATTTCTCTCTGTCTTATCCAATAACGACTACATCAATAACTACAACAATAAAACAAGGACAACAAAAGGGAGTAAATAAATACATATCTTTAAAAAACACTCTAAAAAAAATGAAAGTTGGGTAGGATACCGGTCCTAATCAAGTGTGTGTGATTTAAAGATACTCACAGATAATCTGATATAATTAAATGTTGAGATGCAGACAAGATGGCTTACAATTATCTTCCCATGTTCCTGTCTGCAAAATATCACTGTTATACCTGGAAAGAGTCAAATGCAGGTGAACTCTCCAAGTTGGAAAGAGGAAAATAAACTGGTTATAGAACCCAGGTCTGGGTATGCAACAGAGTGTCAGAATAGGTGACCCATGCCTGGTGTTTATCAACTCTGAATCTAGGAGATGCTTGATCCCCATGGCTCCCACCATACACATACTGAGTTTAAAGCTCTGGCTCTTGGTCTGGAGTTGGTGTATTGCATCGAAGTAAAAGACTTTGTGGTGGGGTGGGAGAGGGTTCAGGTCCTGGAACATGATGACAGAGAGACCTGGGGGGCGAGGTGTGTGTTTAGATGGTGAAAACTGAGAAATGTTACACATGTACTAACTACTGGATTTTACTGTTGAATGTAAACCATTAATCCTCCAATAAAGAAAACATAAATAAAGGTATTGCTGACAACTCCAGGATGAGCCCTCAACAGTGCCAAAGTCAGTGATTAGGGGCCCCATGATGATGATCAGAGACTAGTGGGAGTGTTCAATGGCCCCCAGACTCAACTCCTCTCCTCCACTGAATGACCCTAGTTCAAACAAATGATGTCTCCTCCACTGAGTGAAATCCCTCTGTAACAAGTGTTTTCATCTCCTGTTCCCACTTTCCATTTCATGTGACCCTAGTCTAGGCATCTCATTTTACTTCTTCAGGCAGCACTAGTGGAGACAGGGGGCCCCAGTGGTAACAGAGAAACCAAGCAGATTATAAACATTCCTTCATAATCTCTGAAGTGTGTCGCTGGAACATCATTCTACAAAAGTAAGATAGGGCATAACTGCTAAGCTCAAGCATGACTATAGATAAAAGATATAACTAGGACTTGGAGTTTCCTAACACAATGGCCCGGATATCCACTACTCAAGGAAAAAACTAGATCAAAAAACTAAAACTAAAATCAAAAACTAAAATCAAAGCTAGATCATGCAAGTCTGATGCTTTACCACTTGAGCTCTGTCTCTGTCACCCTCAACCTCTTGTTTATACTCCCAGAATGCTGAGTGCTCCAAAGAGCTTTTGTTTTTGTGGGTTTATATTCCTAATTAAAACAATGATTCTGGTTTCCGCTCTGCCATGGAAAAGAAACGGGAATAAGTCACAACAGTCTGTACAGCAAGAAAACAACTGAGCAAGCTGAAAATTCACCTGATAATTTGAGGGTCACATCAGCCTGAAAACCAGACATAGAAAAAAAAAGTTCACAGTCAAAATCAGCTCATTAGGAATGAAATCCTCTGGAAACACTAGTAAGTAGGAGCATTTACGATGGTCACTGGATTCTGGAGGTCAAGTTTGGAGCAATTTATAAGTTTAAAATTCCTGGGGTCACACCCTTAAGATTCCCCCACACTTTTGTGTGTGGGTTTTTCTTCTAGAACTCCCATCACATTCTTCCTCCAGAGGCTAGAGAAAATCCTCTGTTCATTCTGCCTGGGGTGGGAGAACGTAACCATTCTGGAATATATCATGTGGAAAAGGGACCATTTTGAAATACAATAAATATAATAAAATAAATAGATTCAACCTTTTAATTTTAACAAAGACATGCCTTTGATAAAAGGTACTTGAGCCTTTTGTAACCTGGGGAATGACAGACAATACCAGCCTTCTCTCTCTATATATGTATTTTTGATCTCATGTAAAGGGAAGGAAAAAGATCAAGACAGGACTTCAGTATAGAAACAGATTATAATCACAAGGACCGGCATAAGGATCCCAGTTTGAGCCCCCAGCTCCCCATCTGCAGGGGAGTCGCTTCACAGGCGGTGAAGCAGATCTGCAGGTGTTTATCTTTCTTTCTCCCTCTCTATCTCCCCTCCTCTCTCAATTTCTCTCTGTCCTATCCAATAAAATGGAAAAAATGGCTTCCAGGAGCAGTGGATTCATAGTGCAGGCACCGAGCCACAGCGATAACCCTGGAGGCAAAGAAAACCAACTAACCAACCAACAAACAAAACCCAGATTATAATTATGAGGGCTGCAGACTATTTTAAATGGAGTGTCTAGGGGAAGTATAATAGAATGGCAGTAGGGAGGAGACAAAAGCAAGAACACTAGAGACAATTGAAGATAGGCACCTACAGTTATTAACAGCACTAAACTTACCCTAATTCCTTGCCTAATTCACCTGCACACTATTTCTGCACACCACGAGCTTGGTTATTTCAATGCCTTTATGTTTCTCCTGCAACATGTCCAGCCTTGAGATCTAAACGGCACGGAAACACAGTTTAAAGAGATAGGATAGATGTGGCCAGGCTTCCACGGGGATGGACTGTGGAATTCAAAATAGCTCTACTAAGGGCAGAGAGGTGAGAAATTGAAAAAATATTAACAAGAACTGATTTAAAGTCACTGAGAGAAGCAAGGACTGCCTTTGGTGGGTGTGTCGGAAGACTGGGTATGGAAAAGAAAAATATCGGGGAGTTAGAAGTTCTGGAGACAGAAGAAGGCAAGAAATTAGAGTAAAATAGCATTCGAGAACTGTGGGGCAGTTACAGTAAAGAAAGTGGGGCGCAGTGGTGGCGCGCTTTTGTTTATGTCTCCCTGGGGTTTGTGGCCTTATCCAAGGTTGACCAGAATAGCAGGTGCTAATCTTTTGTGGTTAAGTAATTCCCACCCTTAACTGACTGGCTTGGTTGGGTGTGAGTGTCCTGAAACAAAAGAAACTTGACTTGGGAAAGGCCTTCTACATAAATTACTTTTTTTTTCTTTTTCTTTTTTTCTCTTTTACTTTTCTTTTTCTTTTGTCTTTTTCACTGCTATTAATTTATTTACAAAATAAAAAAATCTTGACAAGACCATAGGATGAGAGGGTAATATCCCACACAATCAAGTTACTTCTTGAAGTCTTCTTTTTCCCCCTTTTGTTGCCCTTGTTGTAGCCTTGTTGTGGTTATTATTATTATTGTTGTTGTTATTGATGTTGTTGTTGGATAGGACAGAGAGAAATGGAGAGAGGAGGCGAAGACAGAGAGGGGGAGAGAAAGAGAAAGACACCTGCAGACCTGCTTCATTGCTTGTGAAGTGACTCCCCTACATGAGGGGGGTTGGGGGCTCGAACTGGGATCCTTACGCCAGTCCTTGTGCTTTGTGCCACACCGCCCAACCCCCCTTGAAGTCTTTTTGTCTTAACCATAAAGTGATAAAATTCCCAAGTCCACACCCAATGACCCCAAGTCCATTATCCTGTATCTGCATCCTGTTAAGCGGTGATAGTTGGACATTATTTCATTGTATTATTGATACATAAGTCCAACCAAGTTCTATAACTGAACTTTTAGGTGTATGAGTATGTTTTTTATCCTTTCATGCATTTTATATATTTATTTTAATTAGTGATTTAATATTGATTTATAAAATTATAAGATGACAGGGATCCAGTTCCACAATGTTTCCACCACAAGAGCTCTGTGTCCCCATTCCCTCAAAGTTCGACATCCTTGAGGAAACACTCAGGAAAGACATGTCTCTGATATCTGATTACTGTAAAAAATGGCGACTAATCCCTAGCACTGCAAAAACGGTATCATCTGTTTTCCATCTACACCATGCCTCGGCCTCGCGTGAGCTTAATGTGCAGCTTGGCGATACGAGAATCCGGCATGAAGCCCAGCCAGTCTATCTTGGCGTTACTCTCGATCGCACCCTGTCATTTCACGAACATCTCATAAAAACTGCAGCAAAGGTGGGCGCGAGAAATCACATCATTGCAAGACTGGCCAGCTCCTCATGGGGCGCGAGCGCTTCCACACTACGATCATCCTCTCTGGCATTATGCTATTCCACTGCAGAATACTGTGCCCCAGGATGGTTCCGTAGCCCCCATGTCCACTTGGTCGATTCCAAATTATATTCCTCCATGAGGATCATTTCTGGAACCATCCGTTCCACCCCGGTCCCATGACTGCCAGTTCTTAGCAACATCGCCCCGCCAGATATTCGTCGGGATGCGGCATCATCTAAGTTCATTTCCCACGTCTACGCTCGACAGGACCTGCCAATATACGCGGATATCTTCGCCCACCCTGTCCAATGCTTGACATCTCGTCACCCAATCTGGTCCCCTACGCCTACACTGAACTTCTCTGTTCCAGACTCTTGGAAACAGAGCTGGCAGTCAGCTGAGGTAAAGAACAAACACCTCATCACAGACCCCTGCAAGCGTCAACCCGGCTTTGACCTGGCACGTTATGACTGGGCCCTCCTCAGTCGCTATCGAACAGGCCATGGCCGGTGCGCCGCTATGTTCCATCGCTGGGGAGCCAGAGATGACCCGAACTGCCCCTGCGGCTCCAGACAGACTATGACCCACATAGTCAACGACTGCCACCTCTCCAGATTCAAAGGAGGTCTCGAAACTTTACATCAGGATCAACCTGACGCTGTTGACTGGCTACAGAAGAAGGGCAAACGCTAGAAGAAGAAGAATTCCCTCAACTGGAAACTGCAGTGGTTCTCCCAAAGTCACAGATGTGGGTTGACTATTATTTCTATAACCATATATCTCTCTATATATTTTAAAATATTTATTTATTTTTCCTTTTGTTGCCCTTGTTTTTTATTGTTGTAGTTATTGATGTCATCGTTGTTGGATAGGACAGAGAGAAATGGAGAGAGGAGGGGAAGACAGAGAGGAGGAGAGAAAGACAGACACCTGCAGACCTGCTTCACCACCTGTGAAGCGACTCCTCTGCAGGTGGGGAGGCAGCGGCTCAAACCCGGATCCTTATGCCGGTTCCTGTGCTTTGTGCCACCTGAGCTTAACCCGCTGTGCTACTGCCAGACTCCCTAACCATCTATCTTTATTTATATATATTTGCCCTTTTTCCTATGGCCCTGCTTTCTCTTCCTTTCTAATTCACAACTACTACTTCTATTTCTGCTTCTGAGTGTTCCCCTTCCTTTTTTTTTTTTTTTTTTTCTTCCTCTTCTCTCTTCAGGTCCTAATGGAATTGGAGTTCAGAGCCCTCTGGTCAATTCATCTTCCACTAACATTTCTCCCCATTTGGGAGTATGGCCCAAACTTCTTTCTGGGGTATAGAAGGTGGGAGGTCTGGCTATTCTTTCACTGTTTCTCCAGTGGACACGAGCATTGGTGGGCCAATCCGAACTTCCAGCCTATTTTTACCTTTCCCTAGTGTTATGAGTATCTTTAAAATGTATTTATTTATTGAATAAAGAGAGAAATTGTGAGGGGGGAGATAGAGAGACACTCACAGCATGGCTTCACCACTTGTGAAGCTTCCTCCCTGCAGGTTGGGGGAGCAAGGACTCAAAGCCAGTCTTTGTGAATGGTAATGTGTGTGTTTAAACAAGTGTGCCACTGCCTAGCCTCCTTCCTCACCCTTTCTATCTCCCCTTCCCTCTCAATTTCTTCCTGTCTCCAAAACAAATACTTTTAAAGAGATTTGTCTATTTACTGGGGAGAGACAGAGAGAAATTAAGAGGGAGCTAGAGGTAGGGACAGGGGGGTCTTGAACCCAGGTCCTTTCATATGGTGCATGTGCCTTTTATCATGTGCCGCTGCTTGGCTCCTATGAGCATCCTTAGATGTTAGCTTTCCCGAATCACTGGGACTTCATTTTACTGAAAATTCAAATTGATTTTATTTTTTAATTAATTAATGTTTTAGTATTGGTTTACAAAATTGCAAGATAATAGGGGTATAATTTCATATGGTTCCCACCACCAGAGTTTTGGGTCCCATCCCTTCCACTGGAAACTGCAGTTGTTCTCTCAAGGTTGTTGATACGGACTGATTCTATAACTCTGTGTGTGTGTGTGTGTGTGTGTGTGTGTGTGTGTGTGCACGTGTATGTGTGTATTCCCCTACTTTTTCAGTGGTCTAGCTTTTACTTCCTAAGCCACCCCTATACCTATTACTACTTCTGGGTGTCTTTTTTTTTTTTTTAAAAAAAAAAAACAATTAAAAAATTAGTTCACTTTCTAACAAAGTCCCATAACCTAGATATACACCAGTTTCTGTGAGAGAGAACTTATGTGCACACGTATCCATAAACTACTGCAAAATATATACCTGAAAGCAGGACTACACTAGAGTTTGCAGTGAGTACCTCCCTAACACTTCCTCTCCACTATTCCAAGCTTGGGATCCATGATTGCTCAACAAATTGTTTGGCTTCATATGTTAACTCTCTTTTCAATCACCAGGTTCCAGATGCCACCAGGATGCTGGCTAGGCTTCCCTGGATTGAAGACCCCACCAATGTGTCCTGGAGCTCAGCTTCCCCAGAGTCACACCCTACTAGGGAAAGAGAGAGGCAGACTGGGAGTATGGACCGACCAGTCAACGCCCATGTTCAGCGGGGAAGCAATTACAGAAGCCAGACCTTCTACCTTCTGCAACCCTCAACGACCCTGGGTCCATGCTCCCAGAGGGATAGAGAATGGGAAAGCTACCATGGGAGGGGGTGGGTTATGGGGATTGGGTGTTGGGAATTGTGTGGAGTTGTACCCCTCCTACCTTATGCTTTTGTTCACTAATCCTTTCTCAAATAAAAAATTAAAAAAAAAATTATCTTTATTGATTGGATTGAGACAGCCAGAACTTGAGAAGAGAGGAGGAGACAGAAAGACACCACCATCCCTGCTTCAGGGCTTATCAACCTTTGGCCCCCTGCAGGTGGGAACTGGGCACGCATACCTGTGTCCTTGGGCACCGTTGCACGTGCCCTCAACCAAGTGTGCCACCACCCAGCCCCTTGTCTTTCTTTTTTTTTTCCTCTTCTTTCTCAGATAAGAGAAACAGTGCCTGGTTCTCTGGTGTTTCATAGATTCGCTTCCCTCTCACTGATGCTATAAAAACAAGATTCCTGTTGACCGATAAACACTTGAGGTTCAAGTGGAATGGGGGTACAGACTCAGCAATCTAACTTTACAAAAACAAACAAACAAACAAAAAACCCCACCAAGACTCTCCAAGGGAGACGAAACTAGAAAAGTGTTACAAAAGCATTCGGGTGCTCGTATGTTTAGTGGTGCCAGAGTGTGTCAGAACACGGGGTGGAATTCGGAACTCCTCGGGCCAGAGCTGGTACCCAGAGAGCTGATGTCACACAGCCTGTGGCCAGACACACTCAGTGACCACAAGTCAGTGACAGTGAGGTGCAGCTGCCTTTACTGCTAGTTCTGGTAGAGGTTGGCTTTCTGGAAGTAAACTCTTCCAACAGTGAACCCTTCAAACATATCAGATGACTCTTAACAGGGAGAATTCGAATTTTCTTCTCAACAGTTTGGGAAATTCCTGATATGATGGATTATTCCCTAAAGTTTACTTTAATTTTAATATTTTTTAATTGTTGGCCCTCATTCGGCATTGACTATGAATTAGATGGTGGTGAGTATGCTCTGGGGGATGGATTATTTATTCTTTGTTCCTTGCTTTTCCCCAGCTTCAGGGAATTTCATAGAGAATTTTCATTTCAGAGAAATTGGACTCCCTGGGAGAAGTTAGGATGGGGTGGGGTGGGGAGAGGAATGGCAATTCTCAGAGGGATAACTCAAAACTTTATTTTTTATTACTTTCTGATATTTTTTCTTTTCTACTTTCTATCTTTCTTTCTCTCTTCCTTCTTCCTTCCTTCCTTTCTTTCTTTCTTTCTTTCTTTCTTCCTCTCTCTACCAGTGTTATGGCTGTGACTGAGTAAGTACCTGCACAATGAATCTACTGCTCCTGGTGGTAATTTTTTTTCTTTTCCTTTTTTGATAAAACAGAGAAATTGAGAAGGGAGGAAAAGATAGGGATAAAACGAGAGACACACTCTGCCTGCCTGTGTTTCTTTGCCTAGGTGAAGCAAAAGTCAACTCAATAATCACACTCGGCATTGCTGGCGGGATCCTGGCAGCCACGCTTATACTGATGAGTGTTGTCATCTGTTTTTACTGCAAAGTGGCCAATGCACTGAAGTGAGTGACGTGGGCCTTAGCACATGACACCCCTTCAATGGGAAACCAAGGCTTGCTTTCTAAGCAAGACCTGGGAGTAGGTTAGAAAAGAGAGGGATGAGTGGGTGTGGAGCCTTGGTGGTGGGTGGGGGGCTGGGGCTTGTGAGCTCATAAGAGGAAGGTTCTGCGCTCACAATCCTCTGAGCTCATGTCAACAATATTTTGCTGTCACTTTACCTCATTGAATTTTGACCCTCACCAACCAGTGAGGGACATGGGAGCCTGGCCCCTTTCTGTCCCTGTCCTGAACACCGGAGACTTACACAGATTGGTCATCGGCTGAATCCCCCTCCTCTTGCCGGAGCTGGGAATCCTCTCAACTATCATCACCCCGTGACCTTAGGGACAGGGAGGAGGCCACTATGAGCACAGGGAAGCTGAGCTGTGTGAAGGTCCTTGAAGACGCCTGATGAGTGTAGGTCAGAAAGAGATCACTACACACTAGGGAAAGATAGAAACAGGTCGGGGGCCCATGTCCACTGGAGAAGCAGTGACAAAATACCTTCTGCAACCCAGAAAGAATTTTGGTCCAGACTCCCAGAGCAGGAGAAATGTTAGAAGATAACCAGAGGGCTCTGAACTCCAATTCCATCAGGACCTGTAGAGAAAAGAGGAACAAAAAAAGACTCAGGGGAGTCGGGCGGTAGCTCAGCGGGTTAAGCGCAGGTGGCGCAAAGCACAAGGACCGGCATAAGGATCCCGGTTCGAGCCCCGGCTCCCCACCTTCAGGGGAGTCGCTTCACAGGCGGTGAAGTGGGTCTGCAGGTGTCTATCTTTCTCTCCTCCTCTCTGTCTTCCCCTCCTCTCTCCATTTCTCTCTGTCCTATCCAACAATGACAACAACAATAATAATAACTACAACAATAAAACAACAAGGGCAACAAAAGGGAATAAATAAATAAAATAAATATTTAAAAAAAAAGACTCAGAAGTAGTAGGTGTGAGTCAGAAAGAATGGGAAGGCAGGGCCATAGGAAAAATAAGAGGGAAATGTATAAAACTATAAATAGATAGTAATAGAAATAGAGTCAACCTACGTCTGTGATCTTGAGAGAACTACTGCAGTTTCCCATGGAGAGAATGTATCACAGAACTCTGGTGGTGGAAACGGGTGTGGAACTATGTCCTTGTTATTTTATAATTGTGTAAATCAATATTTAAATCGCTAATAAAAAAATAACAACACACCAAATAAAAAGATGTCACTACATTTGGGGAAGAAGAACTTTCCAATAATGGGAAGATAGTTTGTGACCATTGAGTTAGATGAATTTGAGAAAAAGAAAAAAATTCTAACCCCACACTCTGTGTGTTTGTGTGTGTGTGTCTTTTGTTAAGAACTCCAAAGACGCCGTGCTGTTCATTTTTTAACGCTACTCCAGCCTTGCTTGCCCCGGAAGATGTCGCGGGAACCACATCCATCCTCCAGTGCTGTGACGACTGTGGCTGTAAAGTATACGAGGACTATGACACCAGCACCATGCTGCCTCCCCCCTCCCCCTGCCCCTGTGATTCGAACGAGGGCCTCTGAGCTGCTAGGCACAGGTGACTCCACAAACAGTGTTTCTTTCTTAGGAGCGCGTTTCATTACTCAAGTCAAGTTTTATAGTGTTTATATTCTGTACTATGTCACGTATTTATGTACTTTTGAATAAATGGAATATTGAAAAAAAAATCTTGGTGGTTTCCAGTCTTTTTTTTTTTTTTTCTTTGCTGTTAGGATTCGTTATACTGTCTTTCAATTTGAATAGTACTCACTGTTTGGACTTGGGTGACTAGCTTGTGATATCAGACTGCAACATAAGATGAGTCGGAGGAGAAGATGAAGGTATCCAGAACCTGTCACTCCCATAAAGATAAAAAAAAAACCACAAAAAAGATCTTTATTGTTCTTAAAGTGTTTCAGGGATGCATTGGATCGACCTTCTCGTGGTGCATCCCGTGAGTCCCCATTCATTGGGGAAACTGACGATCCTTCCTAGCCGACTGAATCCACATGGATCCCAGTCACTTTCAAAGCCAGCAACAAGCAGCTCCTGACAGCTTTCAACCTGACCTGTTGACTGGCTGTGGAAGAAGGGCAAACGCTAGAAGAAGAAGAAGACCTGGCCAGCTAAACTTCCCAGACTGAAGTCACTGGTTCTGCTCTTCTTCTGACGGTCTCCTTCATTCTCACCTATTCTACCTGGGCAAATTCTTGTTGTTTGACTTGACTCATTTAGGCAGCCAGGAGGTTGAGCTCAGTGCAGTCCACAGGACAGTGCCAAAGCCAGAGATTCCTCTTTTCACCTTCCTCCAAATCTGCAGAAGCTTATTTCCCTTCCTCATTCTTTTTTTCCTTTTTTCCCTTTGTCAGGCTGTGCCACGGGGGAGAGAGGAGACCCGGAGCGGAGAGGGAACACAAATCTTTATTCATGCAGGTACTTCAGAGAGAGAGTTGGCTATTTCTTTCTTTCTTTTTTTTTTTTCTCCTCCAGGATTATGGCTGGGCTCGGTGCCTGCACCATGAATCCACCGCTCCTGGAGGCCATTTTTCCCCCTTTTTGTTGCCCTAGTTGTTGCAGCCTCGTTGCGCTTATTATTGCCATTGTTGACGTTGCTTTGTTGTTGGATAGGACAGAGAGAAATGGAGAGAGGAGGGGAAGACAGAGAGAGAGGGGAGAGAAAGATAGACACCTGCAGACCTGCTTCACCGCCCGTGAAGCGACTCCCCTGCAGGTGGGGAGCCGGGGGCTCAAACTGGGATCCTTACGCCGGTCCCTGCACTTTGTGCCACGCGCTTAACCCACTGCGCCACCGCCCGACTCCCGAGAGTTGGCTATTTCTTTTCCCCTTCTTTTTAAGTTCATTTGCTTTAGTCTTCTGTATTCCACATATGACAAAAACCATCCCATAGTTGCCTTTACCGCTTTACTTATTTCACTTAACACAATCACCTCTAGTTACAATAATTTTATTCCAAATGATACAATTTTTGACTGCAGAGTGGTATTCCACTGAATGTATGTCCTATAACTTCTCTACCAGGTCATCTCTTCTTGGGTATTTAGACTCTACCTTCCAAAGATAATAGATAACCACCTTCATTTTCATTAGGTGTTAGAAAGTTTTTTTTTTCTTTATTTTTTCATTTTCAAAAATCCACATAGGAGTGAAACCATCTGGTAGTTGTCTTGCAGCTCTTATTTCTGTTAGCATAATCACTTTCAGTTCCATCCATTATTCCCCAAAGGACATAATACTCTTTTTTTTTTTTATTTCAGAGTAGAATTCCATGGAGTGTATATTCCATAACTTTAGTTAGTCTCCTGTTATTATTGATTTATTTATTTATTACCAAAGCAGCTCTGGCTCAGCTCTGGCTTATGGTGGTGTGGGGGATTGAACCTGGGACCTTACAGTTTTAGACATGAAAGTCTGTTTGCATATCCATTATGCTAGCACCCCCACAAGGCAATCACCTGTGAGTGGGTAGTTTGCTGCTCCTACTCATTTGGCTAGTGTGAACAATGCAGCTGTGAATTATTGTGTCTTTCAGATAAATGCCTAAGAGTGGTACTTCTGGGTCAGAAGATAATTCCATTTTTATTTTCAACCACTGGTCTTGAGGAAAAAATAAAGACCACAAAGACCATCTGAGCAAAGTCTCTCCACAGTTACCTGCTGCCCTGCCATCAGGGGGACCCCACCTCATTATACTCCCATTAAGGTGACATTGGCATATGGACTTTTTCAGAGGGCCTTGGAGGGAGCAAGCCCTGGGGAGGGGGCCAAGGCCTCAGACCCTGCCCTACACCCTACCTCTCCAAAACCGAAATGCCCCACTGAAACTCAGATCAGGAGAGTCTGCGTGAGATTCTCTTTTTTGAGTGTATCTTTGCTTTATCAACACAACTGCTTTGCTCCCCGACCGACCTGGCAGCTGAGTGAGCTTTCTGTTTCCTGTGTGGCTCAGCTCCCCAGCACTCAGAGCTGAGTGCTCTCCAACCCTCAGGCTTCCTGCTCAGAGACTCTGTGCATTCAAAGGGCCGTGAACTCTTCACACCACTTCCTGCCAGAGGACTCTGTGATTCCGCTCCCAGAAGACCCAGCAAGCAGCCCCGTTTTCTCCTCTGACACCCCCACCTGGGGCCTTTGGGTGAACTTCTAGAAAACTACAAGAGCCCAGGCTGTAATGCTGATTACCCCCCTATACCCTGTGCAGTGAGCTCCTTGCTGGGGAATATGGAATATGTCTCCAGGCAACGCAGGGTCCCAGAGGCAGGGGATGGAGCAGGGCATCTCTGTGCCACCCTCTGGTCAGCAGCAGCAATGGGACATGAGCATCAAGGCTCCAATCCAGCTCTGCCTCTCCCTAGCTTCCTGCTACCAGCCTCTTTTTTTTTTTTTTTTTTTACCAGAGCATTGCTCAGCTGTGGCTTATGGTGGTACAGGGCATTGGGCCTGGGACTTTGGAGCCTCAGGCAAGAGAGTCTCTTTGCATAACCATTATGCTATCTACCCCTGCCCTCAGGGGAGCCTCTTAAACTCTCTAAGCCTCAGTTATTCAGAGGACATAGAGGTCTTTCGTAGAGGACTCTGAGGGCTAAGTCAGAGAGAGGATGCCACCCCTGCAGGCCTGACCTCTGTGTCCTCCTAGTCAGTGGCCAGTGGCCTGATCCCCCCTTCTCTCCTGTCCATTCACCTGGGTCCCCCCCCCCAGAGTAGTGAGCACAGAGCTGGACACTCAGGGCAGTGGCTTAGGTAGCTAGAGGACTCCACCCACAGGAGGAGGGAGAAAGGGGAGCCTGAAAGTAAGGGGGGGGGGTTTGGGGGTTTGTGAACACACTTGCAGGTGACCAGCCTTAGTAGTCAGGAGAGCCTTCCCCAACTCCCCTCAAGCCCCTCCCCCAAGCCCCTCACACCAGGACCTCCTTGTATGCACACACAAACACCTGGCCACTGTGGTATTCCTGGAAATTGGAGCAGAAAGGAACTAGGCAGGTATCCCAGCTCCCTGTGAGAAGTCCCCACATCCCCTTTCCTCCTCATGTCACAGGTGCCAACCTTGTCACTGTTTCACCAGGCATGGGGCCAAACACCTGGTGTGGGGACCCAACCCGGAGTGGCACCCCATCAGACACAGTGTGAGCAACCTCCCCACCCCACCTCAACCCAAGTGACCCAGGACTCAGTATAAAAAGCCCTGGGCCACCCATTCAGCTGGGGCCCTATTTGGGGAGTCCTGAGATTCCCAAACAGACATAATGGGCCTAGACCTTGAATAAATCTCTCTCATCTCTAGCAGGAACAACACAATAGACCCCTTTGTGGGCCCCCCATAGGACCTCGCCCTCCACTTGGATCAACAATGGTAGAGAATGTTCCATCCTCCGAAGGGAGCATGGACAACATACTCTATGCTACACCTGAGGAAGATGGGTCGATATTGGGGCAGCTTGGAATGTTCCTACTCATGACCACAAAATGTGAGCTCAGATCTACAGGGATGCAGAGGTCACATAGGCTCCTAAGTTGAATATGGGCCCCAGACCAAATCAAATCGATGGAGTTTACAGTCAACAATGTTTATACCCCTTTCCCATATTAGGGAGCTACTCTCTTCCCTGATCCAGCTTTCTGGTCCTTCTGGCAGCCATGACATCACCTCCCCTGACAATAACTTGGATCCACCTGCATATCAGATTTCAGGCTCAGGGAAAACAAATAAACGAAAACTAGTATAGCTACAGGCCCCAACTCTTGATCTGCACTATTCCAGCCTTTAGGTCCATGATTGGTCAACAATTTGTTTGGCTTTGTATGTTAACTCTCTTTTCAGCCACCGGGTTCCAGATGCCAGCATGATGCTGACCAGACTTCCCTGGACAGACGACCCCACCAATGTCTCCTGGAGCTCCGCTTCCCCAGAACCCCCTCCCACTAGGGGAAGAGAGAGGCAGGCTGGGAGTATGGATTGACCTGTCAACACCCATGTTCAGCGGGGAAGCAATGACAGAAGCCAGACCTTCCACCTTCTGCATCCCACAATGACCCTGGGTCCATGCTCCCTGAGGGATTAAGACTAGGAAAGCTATCAGGGAAGAGGTTGGGATACGGAGTTCTGGTGGTGGGAACTGTGTGGAGTTGTGCCCCTCTTATCCTGTGGTTTTGTCAATGTTTCCTTTTTATAAATAAAAAAAAAAAGAGAGAGAAAAGAAAACCATCCCAAATGTGTTTGGTGTAGAATAAAATATGCTAGACCTATTTATTAAGAAAATAAAAAAGCCCTGGGCTACAGGACCCTGACACCTCAGGAGGCCTGAGGACTACCAGGAAGACTTGAGTTATTTATTTTATTTCTTATTTCTTTTTCTTGCCACCAGGTTACTGCTGGGGCTTGGTGCCGGCACTATGAATCCACTGCTCCTGGTGGCCATTTCCTCAATTTTATTTGATAGGACAGAGAGAGAAACAAAGGGGAGAGGTAGACAGAGAGGGGGAGAGAAAGACAGACACCTGCAGACCTGTCTCACAGCTTGTGAAGCTTCCCCCTGCAGATGGGGAGCTGGGGGCTTGAACCAGGATGCTTGTGCAGGTCCTTGCAGTAAGTAGTATGCGTACTTAACCTGGTGTGCCAAAACCCGACCTCCTCTTCTATTTATTTTTTTTAAAAGAATCTATCTTTATTTTTAAATATCATCTATTTATTTTATTTTATTTTTTTAATTTTTGCCTCCAGGGTTATTGCTGGGGCTCGGTGCCTGCACCATGAATCCACTGCTCCTGGAGGCCATTTTCCCCCTTTTGTTGCCCTTGTTGTTGTAACCTTGTTGTGGTTATTGTTGTTATTGTTGATGTCGTTCATTGTTGGATAGGACAGAGAGAAATGGAGAGAGGAGGGGAAGACAGAGAGGAGGAGAGAAAGACAGACACCTGCAGACCTGCTTCACCGCTGCCTGTGAAGCGACTCCCCTGCAGGTGGGGAGCTGAAGGCTCGAACCAGGATCCTTATGCTGGTCCTTGCGCTTTGCTCCAGGTGCACTTAACCCGCTGCGCTACCACCCGACCTCCTATTTATTTTATTTTGATGGGAGAGCTATGGACAAGTGACCAGAGCACTGCACAGCTCTGGCTGATGGTAATGCTGGGGAATGAACCTGGGACTCTAGTCTCAGGCAAAAAAGTCTTTAAAAAAAATATTTATTTGATAGAGACAGCCAAAAATTGAGAGGGAAGGGAGAGATCAAGGGAGAGAGAGAGAGACAGAGAGACACCTGCAGCACTGCTTCACCACTTGCAAAACTTTCCCCCTGCAGGTGGGGATCGGGGGCTCAAACCTGGGTCTTTGCACATGATAACGTGTATTCAACCAGGTCCACCGCTACCCAGCCCCAAGAAAGTCTTTTTACATATCCACTATACTGTCTCCCCAGCCCTTATTTTTCTTTTCTTTTCTTTTCTTTTATCATATATATATATATTTTAAATATTTATTTTATTTATTTATTCCCTTTTGTTGCCCTTGTTGTTTTATTGTTGTAGTTA
The DNA here is from genome assembly GCF_950295315.1 of Erinaceus europaeus. NCBI lineage: Eukaryota > Metazoa > Chordata > Mammalia > Eulipotyphla > Erinaceidae > Erinaceus > Erinaceus europaeus. The sequence continues at coordinate 5,343,922 of NC_080175.1, forward strand.
TTATTGTTGTTGTTGTTGGATAGGACAGAGAGAAATGGAGAGAGGAGGGGAAGACAGAGAGGAGGAGAGAAAGATAGACACCTGCAGACCTGCTTCACCGCCTGTGAAGCGACTCCCCTGCAGATGGGGAGCCGGGGCTCGAACCGGGATCCTTATGCCAGTCCTTGTGCTTTGCACCACCTGCGCTTAACCTGCTGTGCTACAGCCCGACTCCCCCTTATTTTTGTTTTTAAAGAGTTATTAATTTAACTTGGTGAGAATGTCCAGAGCACTGCTCCACTTCTGCATATGCTGGTGATGGGGACTGAACCTGGGGCCTCTGGAGCCTCACGTGTGCAATGCCTGTTCTCTAACAATAAGCTATTTCCCTCTCCCTCTCCTAAGTTCAACACATTTCTTTTTGTTGTCATTGGAGTTTTACCACTCCAGACTGAATTTTGTTTTTTCCAGATAGAAAGACAAAGACAGAGATAAAGGAACAGAGAGAAAGACATCACGATAGCACAGAAGCTTCCTTTAGTGGGGGGGGGGGGGGGCTCCAATGTAGGTCTTGGCACTTGCCACAGCAAAAGCAAACACTCTATCCGGGTGGGGTACCTCACCATCTATTTATTTATTTGATGAGAAATAGAAGATGAGAGAGAGAGAGAGAGAGAGAGAGAGAGAGAGAGAGAACAGAAGAACAGAGATGAAAGGTTTCAAACTTCACAGATCCTGTCTGTACCTCCCTTCGCTTCCACAGACCTTCTGGGAAGGATCATGAAAAATGACTCATCACTTTTCTGTTTTGTTTAAAAAAAAGTGTTAATTGAAAATTTAGGACAAAATCCACACTCCTCCTGTGACCCCAGGCCCTTCAGCATTTGACCAGTACCTGCCCTCCATGACTTGTCTGGCTCCCCTCCATCTACTGCCCGCCTGCCTCCCCTTGATCTGCAGGTGTGCCCACCTGTTGCCTGTCTTGAGGCCTTTGGAGTTGTATTTTTTTTTGTTTTGTTAACAAGGTCCCGGCTTGGGGAGCATCACATATTTGATTTACTGTAAAGAATTAACTATTGATAGTACAAATTGCAAGGAGCCAGGCAAGAATCCCGGTTCAAGCCCCAGCTCCCTACCCTACCTGCAGGGGAGTCACTTCACAAGCAGTGAAGCAGGTCTGCAGGTGTCTGTCTTTCTCTCTCCCTCTCTATCATCTCCAACTCTATCAATTTCTTTATTTCCTATCCCCTCCCCCCAAAAAAAGTCAAGAAAATGGCCACAGGAGCAGTGGATTCATAACGCAGATTCCGAGACCCAGAGATAACCCTGGAGGCAAAAAATAAAATTAATAATTAACTATGGGAACTTGGTGGCGGTTCACTGGGTAGAGTGAATAGGTTACTATGCAGCTGGACCTGGGGCTAAGCCTACAATCTCCACCTGCAGGGGGGAAGCTATGAGCAGTGGAGCAGTACTGGGGTGTCTCTCCTTTCTGTCTCTTTCTCCCTCTCTTTCTTTGTCTCTATCAGAAGGAAGAAAAAAAAAAAGGTCCATGGGAATGGTGGAATCATGCAGGCACTGAGCCCCAGTGACAGCCCTTATGTGGAAAAAAAAAAAAAAGCCTAGCTCTTAACTGGTGGTGGGGGGCAGGAGGGCCCTTGGGAAGGAGTATGATACAGAGACCAGGAACAGATGAGCTTTCGGCTGGCAGGGAGTGAGGGCTGGCATTCACTCATTCTTTTGCCTAAAATGCACCCTTGTCCAGATCCCATGAGTGAGCTCTCTCCTTTCTGTGTCTGCTTGGATGTCATCGTCTTCCCTCCCCACTTTGGGCAGCCTCTCTCTAGTCCCATCACCTTGCATTTTTATCGCATCTCTCACTCTCTGTTGTATTTATTTATTTATTTGTTTATTTATTTATTTACAGCGGGGCTCTGCTCTGGTTGATGGTGGTCCTGGGCATTGAACCTGGGCCCTCAGAGCCTCAAGCAGGAAAGTCACTTTGCAAATCCATAATGCTATCTCCCTGCCCCCAGTCATTATTTTTGTTTGCTGTCGCTGCCTCTCAGTTAGAGATTAAGTTCCACAAAGGCGATGCGGTGCTTCTCATGGTCCATTTTCTATGAGCAACTCTACGGCAGTTGAGTGAGTGTGTGAAGGGGGAAGCTCCAGGCAGAAGGTCCTCCAGAGCACGACTTTCGGGTGTCACCAGCGGCTGTGCTCAACCTCACAGTCCCTCTGCCAACTTGGGCACCACGATTCTTTTCTCTTTGCTGTGAAGCACAGTGCCCAGGAGCTTCAATTCACCTCCTGCAGATTCTCTGGATATACCCAGTTAGAAACATCTGGAAGCTGAGGGGCAGGCAGCGGCGTGCCCAGTGGAGCACAGATACGTAAGGTTCAAGTCTCTTGTTCCTATCTGCAGCGGGGAAGCTTCAAGAGCTGTGGGGCAGCGTTGCAGTTATCTCTCTCTCTTTCATTTTTTCCCCTACCACCCTCTCTCAATTTCTCTGTCTTTATATAAAAAAAAAAAAAAAGAAGAAGAAGAAGAAGAAGGGGAAAATGATGTCATTCTGGCACCAAACCCTAATGATAACCCCAGTGACAATAAAAACAAACAAAAAATATCTGGCAGGCGCGCTTGAACCTACATGTCCATCTTCCTCCCACCCTGTCTGTGCCTGATCCCCTTCCAGGTCAAAGTCAGCACCCTGGCCGGCCTCTGAGGCACCTGGCCGAGCCTAGAATTTTCCCAGCCAGGTGTTGCACCAGCAACCCCTTGGCCCAGGTGATTTTTCTGGACCCCAGTTCTGGGAGTAGGGCTGTGAAGGTTTCAGATACTAGTGCAGTCGCTTCCCTTCAAGGGCAAATGACAGGTTTGATCAGTAGCTCCTGTGCGCCAGGCAGAATGTGTGTGTGTGTGTGTGTGTGTGTGTGTGTGTGTGTCTGTGTTCCAGTCAATGCTTTCCTGGTGGGAGTGAGCTGGGCAGAGTGAACCTTCACTGTTGAGGACAGTTAGTGACACGCCACCCACACAGCTGCCAGCTTTCTCACCTGTATCAACCCTTGCTGGGTCCCATATGACACCTTTCTAGGGGCTGGCCAGGAAGTTGACAGAACAAGATATGCAGTTACCAAAAAAAAAAAAAAATGCAGAGAGTATAAAAGTTTGCTGGTGGGGAAGGCTGCCTTTCCCGGATGAAGATGGAGGCTGTGAGAAGGTTGGTCCTTCTGATGCTTTTCATGGAGGGGCCTTTGGCCCAGATGAATCTCATTGGGTCTGAAGGTAAGAGAACAAGTGAGACCAGAGTTCTTGGGGTCAAAATAGGAGGGGCCTCCTTATTTGTCCTCTGCTGAACTTGTGCATATTTCAGCTTCTGTTCTTGCCCTCACACAAAGAATATTTATTTATGTGCTCTTGATGGGACTCTACGCCAATATTAAGGCTTTTTTTCAGGCCCTTATGACACTATACTTAAAAAGTGTCTGCAAAATAGCTGTCTTGGGTAGTGCGCTATTTCACCATGCTTGTGACCCAGGTGTGACCCTAGTCCCCACGACATTGAAGGAAGCTTCTGTGTGTGGTTTCCGTCACCGTCTCTGTTTGCCTCTTATTTGCCTCTGTCTCTTCAATCTGTAAAAGTCAGCCTTGAGTGGTGAAGTCCCTGCAATGACAAAAAAAAAAAAAAAAAAAAAGCAAGTATAAAAATAGAAAGAACTTTACCCTGCTATTTTAGAACCAAGAATTATTATTTAGGGAATAAGCTTGAAGGTGCACAGATTCACGTACAACGCATGTGTAAGATATAGCACAATGGTTCTGCAAAAGGCATTCTTGTCTAAGGCTTTGAGTCCCAGGTTCAATCCCACATACCACAATAAACTGGAGATCAGCAGTGCTCTGGAAAACAAAAATAAAACAAACAAACCAATATCAACAACAAAAACCCACAAAAATGTAAAAAGCAAACTAAATCAGGCAAACAAATGAATAGAAAAAAAAAAAAAACCCTGTAGCTTTATGTAACTGTCGAAAGCAGTACAAAGGTTCATCACTTACTCTGTGAGTTGATGGATCCATAAAAAGGACTCCTCTTCAGCAGCTTCCTAAAAATAAATCTAAGCTATAAGAAAGGTGACTAGAGGGGGTCGGGCGGTAGCGCAATGGGTTAAGCGCCTGTGGCGCAAAGTACAAGGACCGGTGTTAGGATCCCGGTGTAAGAATTCTGGTGTAAGGATCCCAGTTAGAGCCCCTGATTGGAGTCCCCGGCTCCCCACCTGCAGGGGAGTCGCTTCACAGGCGGTGAAGCAGGTCTGCAGGTGTCTTTCTCTCTCCCTCTCTGTCTTGCCCTCCTCTCTCCATTTTTCTCTGTCCTATCCAACAACAAATGGTATCAACAACAACAATAATAACCAAAACAAGGCTACAACAACAAGGGCAACAAAAGGGGGGAAAAATGGCCTCCAGGAGCAGTGGATTCATGGTGTAGGCACTGAGCCCCTGCAATAACCATGGAGGCAAAAAAAAAAAAAAGAAAGAAGGGTGAGTAGAATCTACTTTAAGAGAGGGGGGAACAAAATAAAAGAACCTTAAATTTGTAATGTACACTACCAGGGGCTGGGCAGTGACACACCAGGTTAAGCGCACATAGTACAAAGCACAAGGACCGGTGCAAGGATCCCAGCTCAAGCCCCTGGCTCCCCACCTACAGGGGATCAATTCACAAGTGGTTAAGCAGGTCTGCAGATGTCTATCTTTCTCTCTCTTTCTTCCTCTTCTCTCTCAATTTCTCTCTGTCCTATAACAATAACAACAACAACAAAAATGGCCTCAAAGAGCATTGGACTCGTAGTGCAGGCACCGAACCCCAGCAATAACTAAATTACCATGGAGGCAAAAAAAAAAAAAAAAAAAAAGAAAAAAATTGTACACTATCAAAGTGTTTTGTGTAGATACATTTGAGCATTAAAATATTTGCAAGTAGAAGAGGAAAGGAAAGGATCTAGAGACATTGACAGGAAATCTTCAATGATAATATGTTCTGAGTGGTAAGATCATACACTTTGCTCTGTCTTTACATTTTGAAATTATTTTGCTAAAAATGTAAGATAAATAGTTATTGTTGGGGGGGATAAAGAGAGACCAGAGTTATAAGAATTATCACTCAACAGGCAGAGATGAGAAAAAAGAAAGAAAGAAAGAAAGCTTTGCCCCTAATTCTTAATTTCCATTAGAAAAAATATTTGGTTATTTTTTTCATATCAAATTATAGTTTCTGATGTCATATCTTTCTTTTCTCTTTCTTCTTTAAAAAGAGACAGTTTTATTGAGATATAATTAGTGAGTGGGGGGTAGCTAGCATAATAATTACATAAAGAGACTCTCATGCCTGAGGCTTCAAAGTTCCAGGTTCAATCCCCCACACCACCATAAGTTAGAACTGATCAGTGTTCTGGTGAGAAAGAGAGAGAGAGGGAGGGAGAGAGGAGAGAGAGAGAGAGAGAGAGAGAGAGAGAAAATAAGCATAGCATAAAAAAGTCACACTTTAAAAATGTACAACTTAAGGGGTCGGGCGGTAGCACAGCGGGTTAAGCACACATGGCATAAAGCTCAAGGAGTAAGGATCCTGGTTCCAGCCCCTGGCTCCCCACCTGCAGGGGAGTCACTTCACAGGCGGTGAAGCAGGTCTGCGGGTGTCTGTCTTTCTCTCCCCCTCTCTGTCTCCCCTCCTCTCTCGCTTTCTCTCTGTTCTATCCAACAGCAACAACATCAATGGGAACAATAACAATAACAACAAGGGCAACAAAAGGTTAAAAATGGCCTCCAGGAGCAGTGGATTCGTAGTGCAGGCACCGAGTCCCAGCAATAAGCCTGGAGGCAAAAAAAAAAAAAAAAAAAAAAAAAGGTACAACTTAGTACTTTCTAGTTTATGCACAGAACTAACTGGTCAACCATTACTGATTGGCCAGGACACCCACCAATCTATTCTCTACTGGCTGATTAATTTCGGACATTGCCTGGAAATGAAATTCTACAACACGTGATTCCCCCCTTAGCCTAACGTGTATACAGCCCACCTATGTTGGACTACGTATTAGAACTTTGCCTTTATTACTGAGTAACACTCCACTGTAGAGACAGACTGCATTTCCTCATCAGAGGATGGATGTTGGCATTGTCTCTCCCTGGAAGTTTCCGTGGCTGACGCTGCTGTGGACACTGGTGTACGTGTTTTGTTGAGAACGAGCATGTCCACTGGTTCGTAAGCACAGCTGGAAGTGGAACTGCTGAAAGATGGCAACTCTGCTTGACCTGGAGCAGGTGCCAGATGTTTGCCCGGTGGCTGCCTCATTCTCTGTTCCCCTGAGCAGGGTGTACACTTCCAGATTCTCCATGCCTTTGCCAACACTTGCTATTTCTCCTTTTGATCACTATTTTGCTTCTTCCATCCTAATTAGAGTGAAGTGGCGTCTCATACCGGTTTTGGTTCTTCTCTTTCCCCTCAGGGACCAGTGATGTTCTGATAGCTCTCTATATGTTTGTTAATTGGTTATTTATGTCACCTTTGGAGAAATATCTGCTTTACTCCTTTGTCTCCTTTTAATAACTTTTTTGTATTTTAATTATTAAAATAATATAAGTTCTTATATAAGTTCTTCATAGATTGTAGATGGAAAGGTTTTTTTTTAAAAAAAACCTTTTAAAAATTGAATTTAAATCTTTTAACTCAAGTTTATTTTTTTAAGTTGAATTTTTTAAATATTTATTTTATTTATTTATTTATTCCCTTTTGTTGCCCTTGTTGTTTTATTGTTGTAGTTAATATTGTTGTCGTCATTGTTGGATAGGGCAGAGAGAAATGGAAAGAGAAGGGGAAGACAGAGAAGGGGAGAGAAAGACAGACACCTGCAGACCTACTTCATCACCTGTGAAGTGACTCCCCTGCAGGTGGGGAGCCGGGGCTCGAACCAGGATCCTTATGCCGGTCTTTGTGTTTTGTGCTATGTGTGCTTAACCCACTGCGCTACAGCCTGACTCCCTAAATTGAATTTTTTTTTCAAAATCTTTTTTTAAAATATTTATTTTATTTATTTATTCCCTTTTGTTGCCCTTGTTGTCTTATTGTTGTAGTTATTATTGTTGTTGTCATTGTTGGATAGGACAGAGAGAAATGGAGAGAGGAGGGGAAGACAGAGAGGAGGAGAGAGAAAGATAGACACCTGCTACCTGCTTCACCGCCTGTGAAGCGACTCCCCTGCAGGTGGGGAGCCGGGCTTCGAACCGGGATCCTTATGCCGGTCCTTGTGCTTTGCGCCACCTGCGCTTAACCCGCTGCGCTATAGCCCAACTCCCTAAATTGAATTTTTTAAACTGTATTTTTTAAAATCGAATACTAAGTTACATATACATGTTAGAATTCAACAATGTTGACTTATAGATTTAAAAAAGCTTTTGCGTTGATTTGGAGTTGAGTATATATCTTATGAGATTAGTGATAACGGCTGTGATAAGACATCAGAGCTGTGTTCTCTCTCTCTCTCTCTCTCTCTCTCTCTCACACACACACACACACACACACACATGCACAATTGCAGAACTGGGGCATCGAGTCTGTGTGATTTCACTGTGCCTGTACCAAGGTTTCATGCACACTGAGAGACAGAGATACAGGGGAGTGACACACAGCTGGGGAGGGGTGCTGCGGGCTGAGTCACACGCTCATCTTGGTCTCCCCCCAGGCAAAGCAACCTGCACCGCCAGCCTGGGAGGCTCCAGCCAGTCCGAAGTCCATAAAACCATGATCCTGCAGCTCAACCCCAGTGAGGACTGCACCTGGACCATCGAAGGAAAAGAAGACAAAAGTGTCCGGCTCATCTTCACCTATTTCCAGTAAGGATAAACTTCTGTCAGGGCCCAGCAGGGTTGGTGAAATCAGCACTGGGAGAGCTCTGTGGATTTTAAAAATTCTTCTCCTTCTTCTTCCACTGCTTATAATAATTCATACCACCCACATTATAAATTATAATCATTACTTATTATTATTACCTCCGGGGTTATCACTGGGGCTCAGTACCTGCACTATGAATCCACTGCTCCTGGTGGCTGTTTTTTTTCTATTTTTTTTTTTAATTGGGTAGGTCAAAGAGAAATGGAGAAAGGAGGGGAAGACAGAGAGGGGGAGAGAAAGATAGGTCAAAGAGAAATGAAGAGAGAAGGGGAAGACAGAGAGAGGGAGAGAAAGACACCTGTAGACCTGCTTCACCGATTGTGAAACGACCCCCTTGCAGGTGGGGAACCGGGGGCTCAAAATGAGATCCTTGCTTGGGTCCTTGTGCTTTGTCTTATGTGCCCCTAACCTGCAGGTGCACCCCTGTCCGCCCCCCAGATATAATAAATAACATACATAATAATAGTAACCATTATAATAATTTATTGCCTCCAGGGTTATCACTGAGGCTTGGTGCCTGCATGGTGAGTCACTGTTCCTGGTGGTCATTTTCCCTCTTTCTTTTTCTTTCTTTTTCTTTCTTTCTTTTTAATATACAGGACAGAGAGAAATTGAGAGGTAGGGGGAGGTAGGGAGACAGAGAGAGAGAGAGAGAGAGAGAGAGAGAGAGATCTGTAAACCTACTTCATCCACTACTCATTAAGCTTCCCTCATGCAGGTGGGGAGTGGGGATTTGAACTTGGCTCCTCGCACTCAGCCAGGTGCCCCCCTGAATGCTCACACTCTGAGGATTTTTTTTTTTAAAAACTATTTTTTAAAAATAGCTCCTGAATTTTATTATATATATATATATATTTATATTTTGGATACCAAGAAATTGAGAGGGAAGAAGATATGTGGAGTGGGGGAGAGAGGGAAAGAGAGAGAGAGAGGGAGAGAGAGAGGCCTCTGCAGCACTACTGCTTCACTCATGAAGCTCTCTTCCTGCGGGCAGGGACTGGGGGCTTGAACCTGGGCTCTTGTGCACTGTACTTTGTGCACTTAACCAGGATTTTCTTCCCTCCCCCTCCCCTCCCCCTCCCCTCCCCTCCCCTTCCCTTCCTTTCTCTTCCTTTCCCTTCCTTTCCCTTCCTTTCTCTCTCTCTCTCTCTCTCTCTCTCTCTCTCTCTTTCTTTTTTTTCTTTCCCTCCAAGGTTATCACTGGGGCTCGGTGCCTACACTACGATGAATCCACTGCTCCTGGAGGCTATTTTTTTTCCTGTTGCCCTTGTTGTTTTTCATTGCTGTTGTAGTTATTATTGTTGTTGTTACTGATGTCATCTTTGTTAGATAGGACAGAGAGAAATGGAGAAAGGAGGGGAAGACAGAGAGGAGGAGAGAAAGACAGACACCTGCAGACCTGCTTCACCGCCTGTGAAGCGACCTCCCTGCCGGTGGGGAGCCGGGGGCTCGAACCGGGATCCTTCCACAGGTCCTTGCGCTTTGCGCCACCTGCCCTTAACTCACTGCGTCACCGCCCAGCCCCCTAGGATTTTATTTTTAACCCCACCAACCAATAAAGTTTTATTTTCTTAAGGAACTTATGGCGATGTTTGGATGTTTGAATTCAGTGACTACGCATATGAAACAAAGACAGTAAACACAAAAGCAGAGCCCATTGTTCACCTAAATACTGGAGAAGACTCAGGAAAGGCATGGTCCCTCATTATTATCCTCCTTGAAGCAGATCTCATAGGGGCTTGTTAATCAAGTGCTAATGTGATTATTTAAAAAATGTTTTTATTTATTTATTATTAGACAGAGGGAAGGGAGACAGAGACACCTGCAGCCCTGCTTCACCCCTCATGAAGCTTTCTCCTAGCGGGTGGGGGGTAGGGGCTTGAACCTGGGTCCTTGAGCACTATAATGTGTGTGCTTAACCAGGTGCACCACCTCCTGGCCCCGTAGTGTGACTGACTGGCATATCTGTACACTGCACATATTTTGTTTCCATGAACCTGCTTAGTGAGTATGACTATTTTTATTTTAGTTTTTAACTCCTAAAGGATAAATTTCTTTAAAAAACGAACAAAAACACAACCCTTTTGGGGGGCGGAGTTAAGCAGTGGGTTAAGCAACACATGGTGCAAAGCTCCATGTAAGGATCCCGGTTCGAGCCCCCGGCTCCCCACTTGCAGGGGTTCATTTCACAGGCGGTGAAGCAGGTCCACAGGTATCTGTCTTTCTCTCCCCCTCTCTGTCTTCCCCTTCTCTCTTGATTTCTCTCTGTCTTATCCAACAACATCGACAACAACAACAACGACAACAACAATAGCAACAAGGGCAACAAAAAGGAAAAAACAGGCTCCAGGAGCAGTGGATTCGAGTGCAGCCACTGAGCTCCAGCAATAACCTTGGAGGCAAAACAAACAAAAACAACAAAAAACCCTTTTGATGAGTGATTTGATGCTGCTTGAAAAATTGTTAAGATTTCAGGTGTACAATTTCAGTCTTTGGAGTTTTTTAAAGAGTGCTTGCTGGGCTGGGAGACAGCTCACCTAGCAGAGCACACAGCTGGTTGTTCGGGAGGCTCAGCTCTGAGTCCGGAGTCTACAAGGCAGCACCAGGAATGTTCCCTGGGGAGCTGCAGGGCTGGTGGGCTGGTGATGCCTGTCTCGTCCCCTCTTTTCTCTATCTCTCTAAGATAATGGCGAAACTAGGAAGAGGAGCCCATTTGCTGGTGCCATTGCCTATGCTTAAATCCAGGGCTTTATTCCAAAGTATCATATTGGGGCGGGGGAAAGGTGGGGCCAGGAGGGTGCTTACGTGGCAGGGTGCTCACGTGGCAGGTGTTCTGCCCCTGTGGGGGCGGCTTCATAGCCTGGGACCACAGGAGACTATGGTGACATAGGAGACTAGGGCTGTGTGGCGTCCTTCTACATCTCTGGTGGCTTCTCTCTATTTGAAATTTAAAAAAATGAAGAACAAGTCATCTTGGAACAAGTCATCTTGGAACAGCAGCCTCGTCAGGGGTAGACGAATGGCAGAATGGTTACACAAAGAGATTCTCAAGCCTGAGGCTTCAGTGTCTCAGGTTCAATCCCCCACACCACCATAAACCAGAACTTAGCAGTGCTCTGGTAAAAACAAAACAAACAAACAAACAAACAAACAAACAAACGGAACAGCAGACTTGTCTATGTGCAAGGCCCCGTGCTGCCTCATACAGCCCCAAAAGGAAATAAAAAGAAGATTCATTTTAAAATAAAATACATCATTTATGTTGATGTATAATTATTTATTTTTTCCTTTTATTTATTGGATAGAGGTAGCGAGAAATTGAGAGAGTAGAGGGAGCTAGAGAGAGAGAGAGAGTGACGGAGAGACACCTGCAGCCTTTCTTCACCACTCACAAAGCTTTCCCCCTGCAGCTGGGAACTGGGGGCTCAAACCCACGTCTTTGTGCATTGTAACATGTGCGCTCAACCAGATGCGCTACCACCCGGCCCCTAATTATAGTTTATTACTATTATTTCAAACAGAAATGAACACATGTATTAAATGATACAAAGGAAATGTCTAAGAAAATTCCTCTTCATACACACTAGAGAATAAGTGTAACTGTGAGTGTAAGAATAAGTGGCTGAGAATAAGCCACTGCCTCTTGATGTGGGTACGAGGAAGTCATTGATGCAACTGGGAAATAGCTCCACTGGCAGAGTATGTGACTTGCAAGCCCGAGGCTCCCTGTTTGATCCCCAGAGGCACTCTATTAAAGTGGTATTGTGGCTTTTTCCCTCCTCCTCTCTCTTTTAAAGATAGAAGGAGATAGAGAGACAGAGGCAGAGAGAGAGAGAGAGAGAGAGAGAGAGAGAGAGATGAGGGCACAGCATTAAGGCTTCCTTCAGTGCAGTGGGGGCCAGGCTCAAACCTCAGCTGAGCACATGGCAGAGCAGCACACTATCCACGAAGCTATTTCTATCCCTCCATGTAAAACTGCCTCTGCTGAGCATAAAATTAAGAAGTCATAAGAGTCATTTGTTATATTTCACACACGTGTAACTGAAGTTCTGCTGGTCCTTGTCTGTTCAACTGTAGCCTTTAACACGGAGTGTACATAAATAAAAAAAACAGGCTAGACTAAAAAAACTAGGCTAAAGTCACCAAGCACAATGACAGGGTCTGTCCTGAGTCTCTGTTTGAGGAGGGGTGTGTGGAACCCAGGAATCTGCACGGGCTCACATTCCCAGGTGCTGCTTCTACACTTTGAGAACCAGAGCTCTTAAGCCACAGAAACCGGGCTTTGGTTCTCAAACTGGCCTTTCCTTCATCTCTCGGTGTCAAAGGGGGTGTGGAGGGACTTTTCAACTTCCTGGTATGGTGGTGGTGCTACTAAGAAACTACCTGCCAGGGAGTTGGACAGTAACGCAGTGGGTTAAGTGCACGTGGCACCAAGTGCAAATCCCCACCTGCAGGGGAGTCGCTTCACAGGTGGTGAAGCAGGTCTGCAGGTGTCTATCTTTCTCTCCCCCTCTCTGTCTTCCCCTCCTCTCTCCATTTCTCTCTGTCCTATCCAACAATGATGACCTCAATAACAACAACAATAATAACTACAACAAAAAAACAACAAGGGTAACAAAAGAGAAAATAAATAAGTCTATATATAAAAAAAGAAATTACCTGCCCTTGCTCTATAAAAAGAAGGCATAAGAGAGGCAAGTGTGGGAAGAGGAAAGGGCAGACGAAGAGCTCACAGTTTCTTTTTTTTAAAATTATTTATTTATTTATTTATTTTCCCTTTTGTTGCCCTTTTTGTCTTCTTACTGTTGTTGTAGTTATTATTGTTGTTATTGATGTCGTTGTTGTTAGATAGGACAGAGAGAAATGGAGGGGGCGGGACGACAGAGAGGGGGAGAGAAAGACACCTGCAGACCTGCTTCACCGCCTGTGGAGCAACTCCTCTCCAGGTAGGGAGCTGGGGGCTCGAACTGCAGGGGGTCCTACTGCAGCTCCTTGCGCTTTGCACCATGTGCGCTTAACCCACCGTGCCACCGCCTGACTCCCGAGCTCACAGTTTCTGCACACTTTGTGTGCTAGGTGCTTCATGCTCGGAAGATCAAGCTTCATGCTCAGACATGCTTCATGCTTTGTGTTGTACTGTGAAGTGGGTTGTGGCATCCTGCCATACAGACCAGAAAATAGCAGGAAAGGGGGGGGCGGTCACTCCTTCAGAGACAGACAGCAGATAGCTAAGGTGGAAATAGTTAAGTGTATGTTTGGGGGTTGGGGAGACAGCATCATTGATTCTGTAAAAAGGCTTTCATGCTTCAGACTCTGAGATTACAGGTTGAACCCCCAGCACCACCATCAGACAGAGCTGAGTGATGTGCTCTCTCTCTCTCTCCTACTCTTTATCCTTCTCTCTATATCTCTCTCATTAAGAGAAACGAATTAAATATTTTTTTAAAAAACAGAAGTCAAGTTTGTTTACCCTTGTGGTTTTTCTTCTGTCATTTCAAGCTTTGTGTGTGTGTGTTTTTAGAATTCTAAGTTCTTTATTTATAAAATGGAAATATTGAGAGAACCATAGGATAAGAGGGGTACAATTTCACACAGTTCCCACCACCAGACTGTATCCCATCCCCTCTCTTGAAAGCTTTCCTATTCTTTATCACTCTGGGAATATGGACCCAGGATCATTTTGGGGAGCAGAAAGTGGGAGGTGGAAGGTCTGGCTTCTATAATTGCTTCTCCTCTGGACATGGGTGTTGGCAGGTTGATCCATACTTCCAGCCTCTCTCTCCCTTTTCCTAGTGGGGCAGGGGTCTGGGGAGGTGCGGCTCCAGGACACATTGGTGAAATCGTCTGCTCGGGGAAGTCAGGTTGGCGTTATGGTAGTACTTGGCGTTATGGTAGTACTTGCTACTCGGTGGCTGAAAAAGCACTAAAATATAAAGCAGAATAAATAAGCAGAAACCTAACGATAAGAAAATAGCAGATGAAATTTGGGGTCTCAATTTTGGAAAAAGCTAGTAGGTCTATTTTTAGGTCTATTCCGAGGGGCTCAGGACTTTACTAGGTTTTGTCCGAGCCCCACAGTTAACATGCAGATGGACCAAAGGTATTGTCTGGGGATATGGTGTCATAGTTGGGGATAGGACTAGAAAGCTGGATCAGGGCAGAGAGTAGCTCCCAAATATGGGAAAAGTATATAAATACTGTTAATTATAAACCCCATTTATTTGATCTGGGGCCCATATTTGTCACAGGAGCCTGTGTAACCTCTGCATCCCTGTAGGTCTGAGCTCGCAGTCTGTGGTCATGGCTAGGAACATTCCAGGCTATGCTCATTACAGGACCTGTCCTCCTCAAGTGGCAGAGTTTAATCAGCCCAACCTCCCTTTCGGGAATGAGGCTGTCCGTACCATTGTTGATCCTCATAGGGGGGCAAGGTCCTAAAGGGGCCCCCAAAGGGGTCCACTGTGTTGTTCCTGATGGAGATGACCAGTGACAGTGGAGAGAGGGATCCGTTAGAGGTCTAGGCCCATCATGTCTGTGTGGGAATCCCAGGACTCCCTGACTAGGGCCCTGGGTGATGGGGTGATTTGGTAATGAACAAAAGAGCCATCATTGAAGTGTTCTGGTCTCTTGCCCTTATCCAGCTTTTGTAGTCCTTACTTGGTTTGGCAAGATTAGCATTGCTCAGCTTTGGTTTACGGTGGTGCGTGAGATTGAATCTGGGATTTAGAGCCTCAGGCACGAGAGTTTCTTTGCAGAACTACTATGCGACCTACCTCCACCTCATACCTTTGTCTTCTGAGGGCATTTGGAGAAACAACATCAAAATGGTAGAAAACTGAAATCCTGGACTGCTGCTTTTTTTTTTTTTTAACATTCTTTTTTTTCTTTATTGGAAGATTTATGTTTTACAGATGACAGTAAATACAATAGTTTGTAATGCATAACATTTCTCAGTTTTCCACATGATAATACAACCCCCACTAGGTCCTCTGCCATCCTGTTCCAGGACTTGAACTCCCCCCCACCGCCTGCCCCACCAACCCCTGTCCCTTACACCCACCCCAGAGTCTTTCATTTTGGTGCAATACAATAACTCCCCGGACTGCCACTTCTTAAGATGAGACCATGGAATCCTGGGAGGTGGCGTAGCCATGTCACCCAGACGTAAGTCCCTGATCTTCAGCCTTTGGCAGCACACATGGCAGAGTGATGTTCTCCTCCTCCTTCCTCTCCTCCACCTCCCCCTCCTCCTCCTCTTTCTCTTCTTCCTCTTCCACCTTCTGGTCCTGTCTCAGAGGTAGATAGCATAATGGTTATGCAAAGAGACTCTGATGCCCGTGGCTCTGGTTTCAGGTTCAATCCCCCTACACCATCTTGACCAGAGCTGACTTGTGCTCCAGTAAAAACAAAAAAACAAACAAGCAAAAAAGCTGGGGGACTGGGTGGTGGCACACCTGGTCAGACACACATGTCACAAGGACCCAGGTTCGAGCCCTTGGTTCCCACCTGCAGGGGGAAAGGTTTGTGAGTGGTGAAGCAGTATTGCAGGTGTCTTGTCTCTCTCCCTCTCTGTCAGCTCCTTTCCTCTCAATTTCTGGCTGTCTCTATCCAATAAATAAATAAAATAAAAAAAATGAGAAGGAACACCTAGGAAGATGCTTTCCTCTGTTTTAGTTAACCTTGAGCCAAGCAGCTGTGGAGAAATTCCTTCACTTTTCTACTGTCTTGGGTTTCAAGCATCACAGGAGACCAACTTTATTTATTTATTTTTTAAAATTTATTTTTCACTTATTTATAAAATGGAAATATTGACAAGACCAAGGATAAGAGGAGTACAATTCCACACAAATCCCACCCCCAGAGCTCCATATCCAATCCCCATCTCTCAAAAGCTTTCCTATTCTTTATCCCTCTGGGGGGTAATACCTTTGATCTCCCTGCTATTGGAGACCAACTTTAAATAAGAAGGGTCCACATACCCTGGGCATGCGCAGGGGCCTGGGGAGCAGAAGAGATGGAAAAAGGGGGGAGGAGGAAAGACCCCTGCGTCGCAGGCCCACCTTCCCAACTCCTTGGTCCAGTCATTGGCCCAACCGCTCACCTCCCCGAGCCCACAAGAGACGGACAATCTGAACTTTGGTGTTGATGGGGGTTGGGGTGGGGTGGGGTGGGATGGGGGTGTTGGGTGGTGAGTCTAGCAGAGACTGAAATGAGAAATGATGTGTCAGCACTTTGCCAGCTGCCATGCCAACGAGAGCTGGCCTGGCTCTGTGAGTCCCCCTCGCTCCTTTGCTAGAAGCCCCTCTCCAGCCACCCACGGGGTTCTGTTTGCAGACTGGACCCAGATGCAAGCTGTGAACGTGAGCACATTAAGGTCTTTGAAGGAAACTCCACCAAGGGGGCACTGCTAGGGAAAGTCTGCAGTAAGAGCGACTTCGTCCCTGTGTACCAACCATCCTCCCACACGATGGCGATCCAGATAGTCACGGACTCAGCCCGGGTGCCGCGAATGGTCTTCATCTTCTACTACTTCTTCTCTCCCGACACCTGTAAGTGCACCGCCGTTTGTCCTGTGAGCTCAGAAGTTTGCGCCGTCTTCTGCCTGGGTTGAGGGGAGCTGTCTCCACCACCTCTGAGAGGTCTCTCTCTGTGGGAGCAGTGATTCTCTACGTTGTGTGCATGAGACAGCTTGGGCAATGGAGAGCTTGGGAAAGCAGATTCATGGAATCACGGCTTGAGGTGGAGATCATGAATTTGCCTCTCTCCCCTGCTCCCAGGTGAGGCAGATGGATGGATGGGGTGGATGAGGTGATCAACGCTGAGGTAGCCTGTGTCAGAAGTCAAAGCAGAGACCATGTTCAACTCATGTAGTAACCACCCCAAGGTCCTTAGAAAGGCCTTGAGGAACACTTGGCCCTTTGGTTTGATTCACTAGGTTTGGGTGGGGACTGTAGAATTTCCTTGTGCAGCAGTATTCCAGGAGATGCTGGCTACGGATCATCTCCAGAACTCACGCTCAGAATTTCTCTCTTAATAATAAAAGGGGGGAGGCTGGGACAACTGCTGGTGTACCATGTTAAGTGCACATAGCCCGAAGGGCAAGGACCTGGGTTCAAGGCCCCGTTCAACACTTGAAGCAAGACTGCTTCACGGATAGTGAAGCGGGTCTGCAGGTGTCTACTTTTCTCTCTCCTTATTTCATACTTCCCTCTCAATTTCTCTCTCTTCTAGCCAATACAACGGAAAAATAGCCACTAGGGCAGTGGAGTCATAGTGCAGGCACTGAGCCCCTGGGGGCAAAAATAATAATAACTGCCACTAGGGTTCTCACTGGTGTTTGGTGTCAGTGCAATGAATCCATTGGTCGCGGCTCCATTTCTTTCTTTCTTTTTTCCTTCTGATAGGGACAGAGATAAACTGAGAGAAGAAGGGGAGAGGGGCCAGGCAGTTGCACACCTGTTTAAGCATATATATTATAGTGCCCCAGGACCCAGGTTCAAGTCCCTGGTCGCCTCCTGCAGGGGGGAAGCTTCATGAGTGATGAAGCAGGGCTGCGGTGTCCCTCTGTCTCTCTCCTTCTCTACCTCCCCCTCCCCTTTCAGTTTCTCTCTGTCTCTATCCAACAATACATAAATAAATATTAAAATGAGAGAGTAGAAGAGAAACTAGGGAGAGAGAGAGACATCTCTTGCCCTGCTTCATCACTCAGGAAGCTCCCTCTCAGCTTTCTATGTGGGGGTGTAGGGCTTGAAGCCAAGTCACTGTGCAGGGTGCTGTTATGCCCTCCTGGGTGCACCCCCACCGCCCCCATGCTCAGAGTCGCTGATCTCACGTCTGCTCTTTCAGGCAGAGGCTATGAAACCCAGATTCCAATGTCACTCAAAGCAGAATGCTGAGAACTTCTGCAAGTAGACTCATGGGCAAAACTCCAAGCCGCTTTGCTTTTTGAGGCCAAGAGATGATCGTGTCACCCTCCTGTTTAAGCCATAAATTCCCGAGTGCCCCCACACCTCTACAGAGGAGAGCAGTCAAGGTTTCCCAGGCCAGGTTCAGGCCACCTTCCCCCAAGGCATTCTTCAAGCCACTACCTGACACACACCCTTTGCTTGAGCCAATATATAAATGGTTTATTCCCCACCCCATGCCAAAAAAAAAAAAAAAAGACTCTTTACATTTTTTTCTCCAAGTTTCACTCGCCCAGCTGTTTACTTCTAGGGAACGGAGGGGCCAGGGGCCAGGTGACTTCATGAGGGCTGTGCTGGAGCTGAGCTTTGGATGAATGAGATAAGGGCGGGGAGCTGGGCATCAGTGGAGGAGATCCAAGTCTGCAGGAAGCCCCAGCCCAAGGTGATATGGGAAGAAGGGAGCAGGTCAGTTGCAGTGAGTGGCCAATGGGAATGGGCGACACACAGAGGCTCGGTGAGGAAGAGCCTCAACGGCTGGTCTTCGGCTGAGCATATTTTCAGCCTGCTTTGGGAAGGTTTCCACAGCTGGGGCAGACCCTACAGTGAGAGTGTAGTATTATTAATTTGGCAGTAGTATGAAGATTCTCTCCGTGCCCTGTAGCACGTGAGCTGGATATCCAGTGATCGAAGAGTAAAATCTTGAGTATCTATTACTGGTATCTATACCTGCAAAAGAGGCAGCTGGAATCAAACTCAGGGGGAGACTTGTCTTTATTAGTGATTTAATGATGATTGACAAGAATATGGTAGAAGATGGGTACAGTGCCATGCAATTCCCACCACCAGAGTCCCATATCCCCTAGGGGGGAGCTTTTAAACCACACGCACAACCCAAGGGCATTTGAAGAGTTGCTGTCTTGATCTCCGTGCTTGGTCACGCTGGCCTTCCTTGCAGCTATTCCAGACTGTGGTGGCTACCTGGACTCTCTGGAAGGTTCCTTCTCCAGTCCCAATTACCCAAGTCCACATCCCGAACCGGCCTATTGTGTGTGGTACCTACAAGTGAAGAAGGGATACAAGATACAGTTAAACTTCAAAGAGATTTTGTAAGTACCGGGGCGGGCAGGGGGGAGGTCCATTTCTCCTGCTGGAGCCAACGCAGTGTGTTCACTTGGCAGGCGGGGTCTGTGAGGAAGATCAGTTATCACGTGTAGCTCCCTGTCAGATGGGCACTTGGTAAAGAGTTATTTTATAAAGGGATTATTTTATTTTCTTACAAGATTTGTCATCTTTGTTTATTTATTGGCTAGAGACAGCCAGAAATTTAGAAGGAAGGGGGAGATAGAGAGGGAGAGAGACAGAGAGACACCTGCAGCCCTGTTTTATCAAACTCATGAAGCTTTTCCCCTGCAGGTGGGGACCGGGGGTTCGAACCTGGGTCCTTGAGCACTATAACATGTGTGTTTAACTGGGAGTACCACCACGGGCCCATAGAGGGATTATTTTATAAAGGAATATACATGGCAGTATTACTGCACTGGGGATTAGCAAAGACTTTGGCTTGACCTCAGAAATCTGAGCTACTATTGGAAGGGGGAAAGAAAACAATCCTTGATCGTCTACAGTTGGGATTATTGGGAGTCTAGGAAACGGAAAAGGAGATTTCTCACCAGATGCCCGACTTCTCTAGCCTGGAGGTGGACGATCACTGTAGGTTTGACTTCATTGCCATCTACGACGGCTCGTCCACCACCTCTGGCCTGATTGGGAAAGTGTGTGGCCAAGCGACACCCACCTTCGAGTCCTCCTCCAACTCCTTGACTGTTGTGCTCTCTACGGATTATGCCAACTCCTACCGAGGCTTCTCGGCTACCTACACATCTATTTACGTAGAAAATGTCAACACTAGTAAGTCCTGTGTCTTGGCTATTTTGAGCTCTCTGAAAACTGTGTGCATGGAAACTGATTCTTACCTTCTAGCTACCCTGCGGTTATCTCTGATCTCAAATCTGCCACCTGCGCTTTGGACATACTCAGACACTGGAGCTCAGAGCCCACTGGTGTGCGTTGCTTCACACAAGGGGAAATGAATTGTTTTATGTACCTGAAAAACATTTCTGCAGAAGACAGGGGCCATTTGCCTGAAAGCCTTCTGCAAAAGCACAATGAAAAAAAATACTAGATATGCAGAGTCTAGCTGCAGACAAGGTCACTGAACATTGCATAATGTGAATCAACTTCTCTGCTCTGGTGGGTTTCTAATTATGGGTTAGAGCAAGATGCGTTTTTCTGTATCCTCCTGCACACTTTCCTTTCTAAGACCTAAAGTTCCCGACACAACCATAATCATCCTTTTGTTTTTTTAACTTTCTTTTTTGGACAGCATCTTTAACTTGCTCTTCTGACAAGATGATAGCCATCATAAGTAAATCCTACCTGGAATCACTGAACTATAGAGGGGATGAACTCCAACTAAGTGACCCAGCTTGCAGACCCCAAGTAACAAGTGTCGTGGAATTTTATATTCCTCTTGATGGATGTGGCACAATAAGAAAGGTATCAGGAGACCCCAGTGGCTGGGCTTTGTCAAATTCCAAGGGTTTTGCTGACAGTGTCAACAGTGCTTTCTGGTTGCTTCAGCCAATAACTTCTGGATTTCAGTGGATGAATCCACGTTAAGAAAGGGCAGATTTTCTTCACACAAATGTCGACTTGCAGGGGAATGATAATGTAGTGGGTATGGAAAATGTCCTTTGTTGTCGGGCTGCGAAGCAGAGGAGAGAGAGGAGAGATCGGATCGGAGAGGGAACGCAATTCTTTATTTGCGAGGGCACCTCAGAGTTGTGTGAGAGCACAGCAGTTCGGGCCACGTGGAGCTAGCAAAAATTCACTGAGAATGAAAAGCAGGCAAGAGAGCTAGGGGCGGAAGAAGAAGGGCTTTTATGGGAGAAAGTTGGGATGTGATTGGTTAGGAAACAAGGCACTCGGGGATAGGATAATGGGAAGAGGGAGGAATAAACAAAGCACTCCAGGATAGGATAATAGCTCTCATAGGGATGGGAAGGGGGAGGAGTAAACAAAGCACTCCAACTATTGGGGGGGAATTGACAATTTCCTGAGGGGACAACATGGCGGCTGTGACTGCATCTGCACAGTTTCCCAGCACTTTGTGTCTGAGGCACCAGGAGTCTGAGGATCAGTTCCCAGCACCACCATAAGCTGACTTAGAGGCGGTCAGGCAAACAACAAAACAACAGCAGCAACAAAACCCGGTCAAACTGGTGTACTCGTTTCTAGAGTCACTAAGGTGTAGTCATCATTCTCGCGAGGCAGAAGACGCTGAAAACTCATGTGATAGATATTATTTTCATCTAAAAATAAAGATGCTTTGTTTATTTTTATGAGAGGGAGGGAGAGAACAGCTTAGAGGACTGCTCAACTCTGCCACATGGTGGTGCTGGGGCGTGAACCCGGGCCTTATGTATGTCAACTGGGTGCTCTTCACTCGAGACCACTTCCCTTGACTGCTGGAACCGAGCATTTAAAGTGTTTTCTAACAAAACTGAAAAAAAATCAAATCTTTTAACATTATTTTTATTTATTGGATAAAGATAGCCAGAAATTGAGAAGGGGGAGATAGAGACACAGGGAGACACCTGCAATACTGCTCCACTACTCGTAAAGCTTTCCCCCTGCTTGTGGGGACTAGGGGCTTGAAGGCAGGCCCTAGAGCAGGTGCGTTCAACCAGGGGCACCGCCACCCAGCCCCCTGAAAAACACTTGTGTCATGTCGTAAGTTTTCCAAATCCAAGTGACACCTCTCATCTCACACTCTTTCACTGTACTCCAGAATGTTTCTGAATTTAAAAAAAAATGATTGTATTTCTAGCTGATGGTATTCTGATATGAAAGTTGTTGTTATGTGATTCAGGGGAACTGGGTCACCCATCCGTGCTCTCAGTGACTTAAAGCGAGACTCTGAATTTCGCCTTCTCTGCAGGTGGAAGACCACTCAATGATTTACACCAACATAATCACCTTCTCGGCATCCCCGGTGTCTGAGGTGATCACCCGTCAGAAGCGTCTGCAGATCATTGTCAAGTGTGAAATGGAGCACAACTCCACCGTGGAGATTATGTATGTGGCACAGGACGACGTCATTCAGAACCAGAGCGGGCTGGGCCGATACAACACAAGCATGGCTCTGTTTGAGTCGGACTCATTCGACAAGCCCTTGCCGGAGTCCCCCTACTATGTGGATTTGAACCAGCTTCTGTTTGTTCAAGTCAGTCTGCACACCTCAGACCCGAATTTGGTGGTGTTTCTTGACACCTGCAGAGCCTCTCCCACCTCCGACTTTGCATCCGTAACCTATGACCTCATCAACAGTGGGTATGTATGACGGACAGTCTTTTCTGAGGATTACTACCGACCTGAATAAAGTTATGATTTTGTGTGTATGCACGTGGAATTCACGTATATAATTTTTGCAGTACTACGATGCTAGATTTTGTTATTGTTGTTGTTACAGACTAGCTCTGGCCATTGGTGGTGCCAGGGACTGAACTTGGGAATTCTCACAGGCAACTCCTGTACACCACCACTGTGCTCTCTCCCTGAATGACTCTGACATTTAATGGGTTTGTTTTAATTATTTTAAAAATATAGCTGCCGACAGGTGGAGGAAGAGAGAGAGAGAGAGACAGAC
This sequence comes from Erinaceus europaeus, assembly GCF_950295315.1. Lineage (NCBI taxonomy): Eukaryota > Metazoa > Chordata > Mammalia > Eulipotyphla > Erinaceidae > Erinaceus > Erinaceus europaeus. Next base: position 5,366,463 of record NC_080175.1, read on the forward strand.
AGACAGAGAGAGAGAGCATAACAAGGAAACTTCCTCCAATGTGGTAGGGGCTGGGATCAAGCCTGGGTCATGCATATCATGAAGCAACGCACTACCTACGTGAGCTATTTCACAGGCCCCAGATATAATGACCTTACGGTAAAGCAAGAACACAGCAAAGATGTAGTACACAGGACCTGTACAAGAGGTCCTAGGTTTGATCAGAAGCATCACCAGGAGCCAGAGCTGAGTGGTGCTCTGGCCAAAACCAAACCAACCAACCAAGCAACCCACCCATCCACCCACCCTCCAGCGAAACAGCACAGTGGTTTTCTGCGGTAGACTTTCATGTTCATGTTCATGGCTCTAGTGTGGCCACAAGCCAAAGCTGAGCAGTGCTCTGGTCAGAAGAACGATGATAATGATTAAAGAAAAAAAAATTTTGATGATCACATTCTATATCCATTAGGATTTACATTTGCAAAATTTTTCAAGATGGCTTTGTCTTGTTGCTTTTTCCACATGCTGTTCATTTTTCTTTCTTTTTCTTTTGCAAAAATATAGAGGATTATTTCATAGGTTTTCATCTTTAGACTATAAACAAAATGTAAGCCATAAAACATTCATGACATTCTTGGAAAAAGGAACTGTTCTTTTTTGAAAATAAATCTTCCATATTTTCAAAAAGATTATGGATTTTAATTATGTCAGTAATTCTGGTGGTGGCAGATAGCACACTGGTTATGCAAAGAGACTTTCAGGCCTAAAGCTCTAAAGTCCAAGGTTCAGTCCCCTGCACCACCGTAAACTAGAGCTGAGCAGTGCTCTGGTAAGAAAAAAAAATGACATACACATAGAAAGTATTTTAAGTATGTAAAGTGAGGTGAATGTGTGAAATATAGTATTTCAGTACTGATGTTCTCTTTTTAAAAAAAGTATTACTTGATTTTTATTTTATTGGAGAGAGACAGGGAGAAAGCAAGAGGGAAAAGGGAAATAAAGAAGGAGAAAGAGATGGCTACAGCACTACTTTACTGCTTTCTCCCTGCAAATGGTGACTGGGGGCTTGAACCTAGGTCCTTGTGCTTGGTAATGTGTGCACTCAACCAGGTGCACTATTAGCTGGCCCCCAGCATTGATTTAATTTCTTTTAAAAATGTTTTATTTATTTACTGGATAGAGACAGAGAGAAATCAAGAGAGCTGGGGAGAGAGAGAGAGGGAGAGAGACAGAGATACCCGGAGCCCTGCTTCACTACTCACGAAGCTTTACCTCTGCAGGTGTGGGCTGGGGGCTTGAACCCAGGTCCCTGCTCATCGTAACATGTGCACTCAACTAGGTGCTCCAAGGCCTGCCCCCTCCTCCAGCCCCAGTATTGATTTTCTATTGAGTTCACATGGACCAAGGGTTTTAGAACTGGAGAGCTTTGTTACTTCACCCAGGAATCAGGTTCATAGTCATTAACTCTGTAGTCTGTGCTAATGAGATCTTTCTCTTTTTCTTTCTCCTTTCATTCCTTCCATCCCTCTCTCTCTCTCTCTCTCTCTCTCTCTTTCTTTCTTTCCTCCATGGTTATCGCTGGGGGTTGGTGCTTGCACTATGAATCCACTGCTACTGGATGCTATTTTTTTCCTTTTTGTTGGCCTTGTTATTGTTGTTGTTGTCATTGTTATTGTTGTTGTTGGATAGGACAGAGAGAAATCAAGAGAGGAGGGAAAGAAAGACAGATACCTGTAGACGTGCTTCATGGCTTAAACAGGGATCCTTATGCCGGTCCTTGTGCTTTGCGCCATGTGCGCTTAACCTGCTGTGCTACTGCCTGGCCCTCTAATGACATCTTTCGAGATTTTTTTGGATCACAAATAAGTTGAAAGAAAACTGTTTAACGTCTCCTTTCACGACTGAGAGGACCAAACCTCCAAATGAAAGTGTCACCAATTCTGTTCCAGATGTGCCCGAGATGAGACTTGCAAGGTGTACCCTTTACTGGAACACCATGGAAGATTCCAGTTTAATGCCTTCAAATTCTTGAGACACCTAGGCTCCGTGTACCTGCAGTGCAAGGTGTTGATCTGTGACAGTAGAGACCCCCAGTCTCGATGCAGCCAGGGCTGTCTCTCCAGGAGGAAGCGAGATATATCTTCCTACAAATGGAAGATGGATTCTGTCATGGGACCCATTCGTCTGAAAAGGGATCGGACTTCAGGTGGAAATTCAGGTAAGAAAAAAAAAAAGCAACTTCATGATCTGTGAACACCTCAAGGCTCACCAAATACTGCTTGAATATTTTCCTTATCAAGCAAGTAAGGGTTGAAGAGTCAAAATCATTTGAGTTTATTTTATGGAAGTCATCTTACTTTATAACAGCATATAAGTTTCATTTAAAAATCTATGTGTATACTCCCAGAGGGGTAAATGTTAGTGGGAGATGACCAGAAGCTCTGAACTCCAGAAAGGTGAGAGAGAAAGAAAAAAAAAAAAAGTGGGGGGAGGTGGTAGAAAGGACATTTAGAAGTAATAGGTGTGACTTAGGAAGAAAAGTCAGGACCATAAAAATGCGCAAATATATTTAAATATAGACAGATAGTTAAAGAAATGAAGTCAACCCACATCTGTGACCTGGGGAGAACTCCGGAAGTTTCCAGTGGAGACAATGAGGACAGAGAACTCAGCGGTGGGAAAGGGTGGAATTATCCCCCTCTTATCTGACAATTTTGTAAATCAATATTAAATCACTAGTTAAATAAAGAACTAAGCAAATGGTGAAGCAGGGCTGCAGCTATCTTTCTTTTTCTCTCCCTCTTTTCCTTCCCCTCCCCCCTCAATGTCTCTGTTTCTGTCCAATAATAGATAAATAAAAATATTTTAAAAAAGAGATGCAAAGAGGAAGCAGAATATTAAAAAAGTAAACACTCATGAAAAAGACTTGCACGAGGCTTCTATGGTTATTAGCTTGAAATTAATTAAAATTCTGAGCGTTGTAGAAATATCATATACTAGGAACACATTCTTTGCCTGTTTCAGAAGAAGAGACTATTTCCCCACTGATGAAATTAATATTCACACTGGGGTGACGTAATGACCATTGATAAATGAATCTGTATTTCTCTTTCACTATAGTGCTTCAGTTTCACAGGTTTTTCACATTACACCAGGGAACTGAGGTAATTTTTTTTAAAAAAAATTTATTTATTTTCCCTTTTGTTGGCCTTGTTGTTTAACATTGTTGGGGTTATTGATGTCATTGTTGTTGGATAGGACAGAGAGAAATGGAGAGAGGAGGGGAAGACAGAGAGGAGGAGAGAAAGACAGACACCTGTAGACCTGCTTCACTGCCTGCAAAGTGACTCCCCTGCAGGTGGGGATCTGGGGCTTGAACTGGGATCCTTAAGCCAGTCCTTGTGCTTTGCGCCACGTGTGCTTAACCCGCTGCGCCACCACCTGACTCCCGCAACTGAGCTAATTTATCCATCGCATAAATAAAGAGCAACTTGAAGTCAAACACAAACCTGTGGATTTGAGTTTGACAACTCTTTCGGTATGCTGCACTTACAGGCTATATATTAACTCACACATGAGACAGATAGGCTTTGTGGAGATGTGAACATGTGTGGAATTCTATGAAGCCACATGATTTCTGCCTTGTTTCTAATGCAGAAGTTCAGCATCCAGCCAACGCAGAAGGAACTCAGAATCTACCTTTCAACAGTCTGCATCTGTTTGCCTTCACGGTCCTTGCTCTAAACATCGTGATTGTGGCATCAGTCACAGTGAGATATCTGGTGACTCAGAGGACAAACTACAAATACCAGAAACTTCCGGACTACTAGCTAACGGGTTTGGCTTTAGTGAGATGCTTGTCTCCCAGCAGCAAATGCTACCTTGTGGTTCTCATGCAATTCTGAATAAACTAGGACGGAGCTCATCCTAGGGACACACAGGGTGTGTCTTGTGTCCTTTGGTCTGTGTGCCTTCTTGCTAGATGACTGACATGAACAAACAGCAGGGTGAGAGGGAGAGAGAGAGAGACACCTGCAGCCCTGCTTCACTGCTTCTGAAGCTTCCCCCTTGCAGGTGGGGACTGGGGGCTTGGACCTAGGTCCTTGTGTAGGGTACTGTGCACTTAACCAGATGTGCCACCTCCCACCCCCCTTCATGTTGATCAGGGTGGGATCAAGTTGATCAGGCTGTGTCATACTCCCTGGCAGGTGGACTTACCTCACTACCTCTGGGTGGGATCAGATGGCCTTTCCTGGGCTTCTGGACCCCATCCTGAGAAGGCTCACACCTGCTGGGAAATGTGGAAGCCCAGGCTCCCACCTTCATCCCACCTGACAAGGGGGTGCAGGGGAGCTTCTGGTCACTGTCCAGAGGTCCAACAGCACGCTGGTGGGGGCTCACCTGGACTTCACCTTTGAAGTGTGTCCTGAGGGTGGGCCCGTGACTTTGCCCAGGTGTCTGGAGCAGGGCAGGTCTTCTCAAGAGAGTTCCATGTAGCCCCTTGCTGGTGCTTCGGTTAAAGACAGCAGACAAAAACAACCCCAAGAGAAACCTGCTTTCTTCTTATTATTATTACTAGTGATTTAATATTGATTTACAAGATTATAAGATAACAGGGGTATAATTCCACACCCCTCCCACCACCAGAGTTCTGTGTCCCCACTCCCTCCATTGGAAACTGTAGTAGTTCTCCCAAGGTCGCAGATATGGGCTGCCTTTATATTTATCCCTTTGTATCTTTATCTACATATTTTTTTGTCCATTTTTCTTTTTCCTACGGTCATACCGTCATTTCCTTTCTAAGTCATACCTTCACCTGACATTCCTTGCAAGCATCTTTCTTTTTCACTCTCTCTCTCAGATCAGAGAAACAGCGCCTGGCTTCCTCTGGTGTTTTCCAGATTCACCTCCCTTTCAGGGATGGTATAAAAACAAGATTCCTGGTGACAGACGCTTTGGGTCCTGGTGGAATCGGAGTTCAGAGCCCTCTCGTCATCTTACTTAATTAACATTTACCCCTTTAGGAGTATGGACCAAAGTTCTTTTTGGGATGCAGGAGGTGGGAGTTCTGGCTTCTGTAATTGCTTCTCCCCTGGATATGGACGCTGGCAGGTCAATTCATACTCCCAGCCTCAAGAAAACTGCTTTCTCTACCCCCAACAATATTCTTTATGTTTTTAAATTTTTATTAATGGTTTAATATTGTAACCAAATACTTCTTGACAAGTCCTTGTCATCTGCCTCCATAGCTGACTGTGCTCATGCCTGTGTCTTAAAGAACTCGAATATAACTTGGAGGAGGCCAAGATCTTCTGTTCAGAGAAACGAAGATTGTACACAAAGACAGGTGGAAACATGGGCATGTTATGATAAGGAATTGATACTTGGGCTTCAACCCCATTTCTGGCATTGAGCTCCCAAACTCTCGGCATCTCCTGAGTGTGGAGAGGAATGGGACCATCTTTTGTCGTGACACCTGGTCTCTTGTGCTTGGTTCCTGAAATGACTTCAGAGCCATGAAGGTGAAACCCAGGGGTGGGGGGTTCCTTGTTATTGATAATAAGCACATCTCCTCCACGTGTGATCCTGAAGGTAGATTAAGGAAGGCACCAGAGGGTGGGAGATGGCTGCCAGAAAGTCAGGCATGAATCTTGGGCTGAAACTTTCAGTTCCACCTTCTGATTTCCAAGGAAAGAAAAGTCATCAATGACCAGTGATTCTCGGTCAGTCATACCTGTGTAATGAAGCCCCCCATCGGACCCCCACGGGAGGCTGTTGGTAAACAGGTGGAGGGTCTGGGAGAGAGGGTCCTTAGAGAACGAATACATGGAGGCTCCGTGCCCACGTGCCTTCTGTATCTCTTCCTTCTGGCTTTTCATTTTATAATAAACCAGTGACCTAGCAAGCCAAATGCTCTGTGAGCCCCTCTAGCAAATTAAGTGAGCTCAGGGAGCCCTGACCATTGGGACCTATGGCCATGTGACTGGTGTTCACAGTGGTAGAGGTGCCTTATAGTCTGTGATCCTGAGCCTCTGGAATCATGCGGCCCTGCTCTGGATGGATGGCGTCAGAAGTGATTTAATTTACAGGACACCCAGCTGGCTTCTGAGAGCCATCTGTTAAGGTCTCTCTGTCTGTCTCTGAGGTCTGGGGGGGGTTCCTCTCCTACATGCTAGACTTGGTTTCTGACCCACTACGTGTTGATTTCTTTCTGTACTTTTCAGGTTCCTCAGAATACTTAGAGACTCTGGGAAACAGACACTTAGTCATGTCAGAAAACGGACCTGGGTGGTCCTTGCATTATGATTCAGACTCTTATTTTCAAACCCAACAGAGATGGAGTTCAATTCATTCAAATGTCCTTTGAAACGAATACAACTTGCTTTGATGAACAGTATTTGATTCAATTGACCAGTTATTAGTATTTAAAATAAAAAAGAGCAGTAGCTTCCTGACAGTTTATTTTTGCACAAGATTTTCTTGTTAAGATCTGAAAACAAATTCACACAAAACCAGAAGGACAGACACAAAAAATATTCATCTGTTAGCATCTAAACATCGAGTCAATCAAGAAATCTTTAAATTGACGTGATGGTATCCAAGAGGGTGCTGTCCTTTATAATGTTTTGCATATTTTAAGATGATGTGGACAGTGGAGAATTAGAAAAGGCAACATTTCTATCTTGCAAAGAGCCAAATGCCTTAGAAAGTTAGTAATCAGTGAAGTTTTATCTAGCAACAAACCTTAAAGAACCTCTCTAGCCATTTCTTCTACCTATTTCTAGAAGGACAATTTCTGATTTATCCAAACTCACTACTTTATGGAAGGAAAATAGACACTGCTCCTAAATGCTGACAGATTCATGTGAAACCTAGGGAAATCTTGCTCTGACCAGTTCTCTTGTTGACTTCCAGCAGCCCCACCGTTTGGAAATGCTTAGTCTTTTCATCTGTGTCCTCCATGGGGCCTGAACCCCTCTTACTCCGTCTTGCACAGCCCTGGGAACAGCGAGAGGAATGGTCCCCTACTTTGCACACAGCGATCTTACATTGCACATAAACCACATCGTAGCTGTCGAGAAAGCTGAATGCATTGAACTTGAACTGGGCTGTGTTCTTCTGGTTGGAGTGGAGGTTGACGTAGGTGTTGTCTTTGATGCACCTGACAGGGAGAAAGACCCTAGATCAGAAGAATTAATATCAAGCTTGGTGTGAATTTGTTCTGACTCAAATGATCAGACTTGGTCACAGAACTCTGATTTCCATACTAAGCTCATCATGTTGTTTACTGTTTGTTTGATAAGAAAACTATAGAATACTAGTACCAGCGAAAAAAGCCACTATTCCTGGTCAGAAATAAAAAAGAACTGCAACATGAACATGAAAAGAGCAAAATAATTAATATAGCTGTTGCCTGAAGAAGGCCAGCTTTAGTTTGTCAAAAGGGAAGATTAAATGTAGTGGCTGCATTATCTGAAGATGAGCAGTAGAACCACATATGCATGAGCCCCCGGTTCCAAAGAATAAATCAAGGGGATAGATGCTATAAATCTAGCATAAATGTAGCATAAATGAAACATCAAAAACGTAAAATGACTAATATAAAGTCATCAGTTAAAGCCATCATTATTAACTGCTCAGCAAATATCACAGAAGGCAGAAAAAGGTATGCGTATTTGGAAATAAGAACAAAGGTTTCCAATAAGGTAGATTTTAATCCAAGCATATAATAATCACCTTCAATGTGAATGGTGTAAAAATACCCATTTAAAGACAGGGGCTGTCATAGTAGATTAAACAAAAATCCAAGACCTAATTATTGTACTTATTGTCTATAAAAAACCCAATATTTAATTACAAAGATGTAGATCAAATAGAAAATTGGAGAATAACTTCTCACACTAATACTAATCTAAAGAAAGTTGGAGTGTCTATATTAATTTCATACATAACAGACTTCAAAGCCAGGGTAATTATCAAGGATGAGGGAAGCATTACATGATGCTAAAGGGATCAGTTCTTTAAGAAGATAGAATAATCCCTAATGTGTATGTGTTTGATTCTCCTAAGAATATCTTCAAAATACATGAGTCAACAATTGGTACAACTATAAGGAGAAGCCAACTTTTTCGGCTGAAGACATCAACATTCTTCTGTCAAGCAGAAAATCAGGAAAGATATGGATGACCTTAACAGTGATGCCATTCAACTAAACCTAACTGGTATTTATTGACTATTTCACTCATCAACAACAATAACAAAGACTACATTCTCCTCCAGTCCACATGGGACATTCACTGAGATAGTCTCAGTCTATCAGTCTGATACATACCTTGCAAATTTACAACAGAAATCAGACAAAACACATTCTCAGATAACAGTGGAATTAAAGTAGAAATCCAAAACAGAAAGATTGTCAGAAAACCCACAAGTACCAGGAAATCAAACACTATACTTCTTTATCACCTTTTATTTCTATTTTATTTGACAGGACAGAGAGAAATTGAGAGGGGGAGGGGAGATAGAAAGGGAGAAAGAGAGACATCTACAGACCTGCTTCACTGCTTTTGAAGTGTTCCCCTGCAGGCGGGGAGCAGGGGCTCTAACCATGTCCTTGTACGTGGTGGTATGTGTGCTTAACTGGATGCTTGACCACCCATCCCCCTCAAACAACACATTTATAAGTAAGCCAAAGGTCAGTAAGACATTGAGAAATGTTTCAAGTTAGGTGAAAAAGAATACACACTTTACTGTATTTGTGGGTCGCAGCTAAAATGGTAACTAGAGGAAAATTCATAGTATTAAGTGCACAGCACAGCAAAGAAGACATAAACAATCCAAGGAAACCAGAGTATGGACAATAAGTCAAAACTAAAACAGAGCAAAGGGTGTCATTTGTTAAATTCTGGAGCCAAATTGTGTTTCTCCTTGATATATTCATAAAGATATTTGAAAGGGAAGAAATTTCTTTGCTCATTCTGATTCACTGCAGTGTCTGTCACATTCGTGTGCTCACTCCCACCATGAACACAACTATGGAAGACCCTGTGGCCTTTTCACTGTCATTTGAAAACAAGCATCATGGTCCTGGCTGTTGTGACTCTGTCAGCCACAGAGAGCAGCATTTAGGAGGCATGCCACACAATTTAGTAAACTGCATATTTTTTCTTTGACCTATGGGCTCTCTAAAACAAATAATTTCTAAATAGTTGGGACTTTTCTAGCAATCTGTTATTGACCTCTGCCACTGAATAATGATGCATTTTGTTGCCTCACTGGTTGCCAACTGACTATTCAGAAGCATTTTTCCACTGTTGAGAGACAAGGGAACCAAAACTGGGGCAGCCCCTTTGGAAGACTGTATGGACAATACTTAGACAAATAAAAATGCAATTACCTTATGACCCAGCAATACCCACTCTTAAGCATTTATCTGGTGGACACTCAAACATTGATTCAAAGGACCACATGCACCCCGATGTTCACAGCTGCATTATTCACAACAGCCAAAGAGTGGAAACAGCCTAGCTGTCCATCCACAGATGACTGGCTAAAGAAGTGATGTGATATAGACCCTAATGAAATGCTAACTTGGGGGACCAGGTGGTGGTGTACCTGGCCGAGCGCACATGTTACAATGTGCAAGGACCTGGGTTTGAGCTTCTGGTACCCACCTGCAGGGGGAAAGCTTTGCAAGTAGTGAGTGAGGCAGGGCTAGAGGTATCTCTTTGCCTCTCTCTCCCCCCGACCCTCTTGATTTCTAGCTGTCTCTATCCAATAAAGATAAAAAATTAAAAAATGAAATTCTAATGAGCCCCCCCTTTAAACCAAAGAAGCCAGAATTAAATGTCACCACTGTCAGAGCTTCTTATGGGATAACCCACCACTCTACCCATGTAAGAGAAATACCTGAGCAACAAATAAAACCATGAAACTCAAAGGGAAGAGAGGTACAGGCGCAATGGGACACTTCCCAGGACTCTGGGGCTGAAGGGAAGTTGCCTGTTTTCAAATGATCACTTTCCCCCAGTTTGAAGCAGAGAGATGAGGGGGAGCTGGTCTGACACCGTCATTGGGACTTGACGGGGACACTTTTGTTTGCTGTTGTGATTTGGGCTGACAAGCTGCAAGCCACATGAACAGTAAGCCTGAAAGGGCATTCCATGCCTCTCACTTACCCTTGCTGGATCAAGTGGTACTTGGTGGTTGTAAAATCCTGGGGGTCTGGAGAAGCCACGCAGGTGTCTACTGAAATTGTCAGACTGGGGTCTGAGCTGTGTAGTGTAGCCTGAAGGAAGACCTCCTTCCTCTGGACGGTGGATGACAACCCCTTGCTTCCCACATACGGGTCCATGGGCAGCTCCAGGAATGATATGGACACGTCATAGTGGGCTCCGTCGCTGGGCATGTCAGCCCCGTCCACCTTGCAGGTAAACTTCAGCTGGGGAACCCTGTGACGCACGATGACCCGGCCAGGGCGGCCACGGATGCGGCCTCTGATGGAGTTGGAGTAGCTGAGGGAGCCAAGGTGCTCCTGGGAGGACGAGAAAGGACGCTTGGTGGCCAGTGCTCCTGGCTCCCCGGTTTCCACCTGCCTTCAGGAGCAGACGCCCCTCCTTCATGTCCCCTGCTTGATGCCAGCCTGTGACAAGCTGGGAGGCAGGAGTCCCAGGCCCAGTCTCTATGGTACCCAACACAAGGGTGTTTGCTTTGTCAGGTGCACAAACTAAGTTTGAGCCTGGCACCCTCAGTACTGGGGAAAACTTTGGTGCTGGGGTGTCTTTCCCTTCCCCTCCATTCCTCCTCCCCCCTCCATCCTTTCATTTCTTCCTTTCTTTCTCCCTTTCTCTCTCACCTTTCTTCCCCCTGCCTCCCTCTCTACTTTCCTTCCTTTCTCCTTTTGTCTCTCTCCTCTTTCCCTCCTTTCCTTTCTTCTTCTTGTGAATAGGGTTATTAAGAGGACTCAATGCTTCCATGACCAATCCACTTACCCCAGCAGCCATTCCCCTCTTTTTTCTTTCTTTTATTTAATAAGACAGAGAACAACTGAGAAGGAAGGGAGAGAGACAGAGAGACACCTGAAACACTGCTTCACTGCTCACGAAACTTCTCCCCCTTGCAGGTGGGAACAGGGGACTTGAACTCAGGTCCTTGCACATGGCAACATGTGCTCTCCTGGATGTACTAGTGCCTAGTCCCCGGCCTCACTCTTTCTGTCTGAAGAAGTCAACCCAGAGAGGTGAAGCCCTAGCAAAACCTGCTTTGCCGAGTACCAGGATGTTGTAAGCTTCTGGCCTTGCTCTTTGAATGCAGGAAGTCCCCATGGGGTGTGAGGGGAGTGTGTGTGTGTGGGGGGTCCCCAGTGGCTATGAAATGCCTCCCCCTTCTTTCGCGCCTCCCTGCCGGGATAGCCTGAGGGGGCTTCTTCCTGAGCACGTGCTCTCTGGGTTGGAGAGAACTCGACTGGAGACAACCTAGGCTGCTGCGTGGGAGAGGGATCAGGAACTCGTGTTGGGCTAGTGTAGCAGGAGAGAGACAGACTCTGGGATTCACGGAGCCGGAAGGCAATCCAATTTTTGTTTAATCAGAAAAGAAGATTCTTTTATACATCCCAAGAAGGAAGTGGTAGGGTGTGACTAGGAGAGGGGGCGGAGTGAAAAGAGAGTGCAAACCAGTGGGTTTAAATGGTGGAAAACAGGGTGTGACTAGGAGAGGGGGCAGAGCGAAAAGAGTTCGGACCAGTGGGATTAAACCAGTGCCCTGCAGGCAGGGTGGGTCTCAGGTAAAACAGTGATTATGTAAATAGACCACAGCCTTAAGCAATGGAGCAGGGGGAGCTGGCATACTTCCCTCCCCCCTCTGTCACTGGAGCTCTCCTGCCTGGACCCCAGACCATGTGATCTCTGGGCCACACAGCCTGGTGGCCTTTGCTCCCAGCATTGCTCCTTCAAATCCAACGTCACCTGACAGAGCTCAGGGGTCTGCCACACACCCTGTGTGGCACCTAGAGGGTCACCCATGCAGGGATACTTGCTCAAAGTGGCCCCTGATTGTGTCACTCAGATGCTGGGACATTCTGCTGGGCACCCTCCAGGGACGGCCCCATCAGAGGCAGAGACCAGAGCTTCCCAGTCTCTTCCCCCTGATAACCCTCCCAAAGAAAGAACCAGGCATACTCTGGTTTCTCTTCAGGTCATAGCAATCTCTCGCCTTTTCCTAAAGGAAGGGCCAGGAAATACAGCTGGCTGCCTGGTCAGTGGCACAGCAGGTAGAGTGACAGGCTCTGTCACCGCTGTGCGCTTGGGGGAGGTGTGTGCTGGTGCTGAGGAAAGGAATAATAAATAGCCTCTTTCCAGACAGCTGGCATCAACCAACCAGGGAAGCACAGGTGTTTGCAAAGGGACTCTGCTTCACTGCTGGTGGGAATGCAGACTGGGGCAGCCCTTTTGGAAGACTGTACGGAGAGTCCTTAACCCAATAAAAATGGAATCACCTTATGATCCAGCAACACCACTCTGGTATTTATCCAGTGTACACTCACACACTAATTAGAAGGGATGCATGCACCCCTGTGTTCATAGCTGCATTATTCACAGTAGCCAAAGAGTGGAATCATCCTAAATGCCCAACCACAGACGACTGGCTAGAGAAGTTATGGGATATATATTCCATGGAATACTACTCTGCAATCAGAAAGATGATATTGTGACTTCTGGGACAAGATGGATGGAACTGGAGGTGATGACACTTAGCGAAATAAGTAAAGAGATAAAAGACAACCAGATGGTTTCACTCATATGTGGAATCTAGAGAACTGATACAAATTCCAAACAAAACAGAAGCAAGCCAACTGTAAGACTTGTGAGAACTCTGGTGGTGCTCTCTGGGAGGTAGGGGGGTGGGAATATGGAACTTTGATGGTAGGTGTGGTGTGGAGCTATACATTGTCATTCTATGATCTTGTAACAAAGTACTAATAACAAATAAAAATGTTTAAAAAATAGCCTCTCTCTGTCCTTCCACCCTCTAGTCATCTGCCCATCCCCATTCATCCATCTGTCTGGCCTTCAGCCCTCAACACTCACTACTACGAGTGTTCAGTGTAGACTCCAGCTCCCAAAGGAAGGAGTGTTCAGAGAGATTGGTGACACCTGCACAGGAGAAGCTTCACGAGCGGCGAAGCAGGGCTGCAGGTCTCTCTCTCTCTCTCTCTCTCACTCTCTCCCCTCTACATCTCTCTTCCTTCTTGATTTCTCTCTGTTGCTATCCAATAAATAAAAATAAAACTGACAGATTAATGAGCTCTGCTGGGTCTTACATGCCTCAGATACATGATCTTGCATCTGTCTGTACCCAGGCTTTGAATTCCCCAAACCCTTCTCTTTCCCTCCTTCGCAGAAGGGCAGCCCCCACCCCCAGTTCTCACCTGTCTGATAGTGCCACAGCCGCCATAGGGGATGTTGAAGATCAGGTAACGCCCTGTGACTTGGGGGCGGCACATCTCATCATTCAGGTGCATGTCCCAGGAGGAGTAGCCCAGCCTCCGGAGGTAGCCGCGGTCAACAACGACTTGGAAGAGATGGGGCAGGCAGGAGAGCTGGGCTGCAGGGGGAGGGGGTGGGGAGGTGCTGTGGACAACTCCTCACTCTAGTCGCTCCCCACCTTCATTTGATTTGCATTGTTTTTTTTTTTTTTTTTGTCCTCCAGGGTTATCACTGGGGCTTGGTGTCAGCACTACAAATCCACTGTTCCTGAATCCATTTTTTTTATTGTTGTTGTTGTTATTGATGTTGTTGTTGGATAGGGCAGAGAGAAATGGAGAGAGGAGGGGAAGACAGAGAAGGGAAGAGAAAGACAGACACTTGCAGACCTGCTTCACCACCTGTGAAGCGACTCCCCTGCAGGTGGGGAGTCAGGGACTCGAACTGGGATCCTTGCGCCAGTCCTTGTACTTACTTTGCGCCATGTGCACTTAACCGCTGCGCTACTGCATGACTTCAGGATCTCATGTTTTTTCTTTCATTTTATCAGATAGGACAGAGAGAAACTGAGAGAAAAGGGAGAGGAAGGGAGGGATAGAGACAGAGAGACACCCGCAAATCTGCTTCACCGCTTGTGAAGTGTCCCCGCTGCAGGTGGGGAGCAGAAGGGGAGAGGGGGGCTCAAACCAAGATCCTTGCGTGGTCCTTGTGCTTTGTGCTATGTGAGCTTAGCCAGGTGCACCCCTTCCATCGCTCCTTCCACAGGAGCTATACCACATTCTAGTCATGCCGCAGTGTCCCTAGGGCTCAAACCAGAGCCTCCTCCAAGGGTTGAAAGGACAGCACCTTTCACACGTTGAGAACAGGTGAGGCTGAACAGGTCTGGGCCTCTGCAAGGCAGGTCGGTTGGCAAAGAGACTGGGGGTGGTGGAGAAGGGAACACGGGTGCACAGGGGGCTCTTGCCCAATCTCCTAAGGTCAGTGGATGGAGAGGTGAGAGATCTCAGTGGGGACACAAAACGGTCCCTTAGAGCCTGGCCCCCCAGCCCCCGCCCCACTGGTCTGCTCGTGTCCCCTTTCTTTAGCTTCATGTCCTGGGGAGCATGTGGGTGGTGGGAGACTTTACCGTTGTCCTTGGGTACCGCAGAGTCCGCTGGACCTGGCAGGGGACAGGGACAGAAAGCTGGTGTCAGCCGGGTGGGAACAGGGGAGGACGATCACGCAGTGGGAGTGGGTGGTGAAGCCAGATGCAGTGACATGCACTTTCTCCAGGGCCTGCTGAGGGAAGGGGACCCAGGGCCTCCTGACGGAGCGTGGGGCTGAGCACACTGGGCACACCAACTCCAAGCCTTGTGGAGTGAGTAACAAACACAGGGCTTTGCTGGTGAGAGACACCGAGATGTCTGGATGCCAGCTGGGATCCCTCCCCACAGAGGTGGCATGCTTGGGCCTGGGACATAGGCTCCTTGTGGGCATCAAAGGTGTCCTTCACGCAGAAACAAGATGGGACCATGACCCACAGGCCAGGAGGCTGGGGCAGATGGACTTACTCAGTTCCTTTGGTCATTAAAAAAAAAAAAAGTGAAATTGGGAGGATCAAGAAAGGTGACCAAAACAAACATACAAAATACCTGTGCACTCTTTCCTAAGTGTTACCTATGTCAGACATCACTCACTGAGTGCCATACACAATGTAACTGAGTGTTGAAGGCAGACAGAACCAGTAGATTTGGACTGGTACATGTGGAAGGCTGCTCTGGCTTCTTCTCTGAAAGACTTGTTTCTGTCTTTTTAAAAAGACATTTGAAGGCAGGTGAGGTAACATGGCGACTACGTAAAAAACTTTCATGCCTGAGGCATCAAAGGTCCCAGGTTCAGTCTCTAGCACTACCAGAATGCTCTGGTCAAACAAACAAACAAGTAAATAGTACAGATAAGAAGAGTGTTTCCCCAATCAGGGTACAGTCAACAATTCAAGAACTTCTAATCTGTTGATGTTCAGTATTTATCCAGTGTTGATGGATAGTGGAGCAGCATTTTACTATCAAAGTAGGATTTTGCCTAAAGTTTTTAATTTTTTTTAAATTGATCTACTTTAGTGGTTCTCAACTCTGGCAGTCATTCAGATCCCCTGGGTAGATTTGAAAGACACTGATGTCTGAGTCCCACACATGGAAGTTCTTATTGCAACTGATCTGACCTGAGTCTGGACCCAGGTTTTGAAAAACAACATCAACAAAAACTAGCAAAGCCTTCACCTGAACCCCTCCCCATCACCTCCTTGAGACACTTCTGGACCCAGATCACCATCCTTTGGTCCTGTGGATGTCGTACCCAACAAAAGAGAGAGCCACTGGAGTATAATCCAAGAGTAAAAGTGAATTACCGTTTGAACTGGGCCTCCTATTAGAATGACCAAAGGCTGCAACTGGGGAGAGAGAGAGTCACAGTGAGGTTCTGGGAGACAAGGGCCCGTGTCCTGCGGCCTCAGGCCAACTCAGACAAGGGGGCTACCCACAGGAGTGAAGTCTGACTACGTGGACCCCTGATGCTTTTATGCAAGTCAGGAGTAACAGCTTGCAGGAGGCAGAAGCAATGGCCACAGTCTCTTTAGGGGTGGGGAGATGGCTCAGCCTGGTAGAGCACCAATTCGCAATGGAGGTCTCAGAGGCCGTGGGTTCAATCCTTGGCACCACCTTTTGCCAGAGCCATGAAGGAAAAAACAAATCTTAAAAAAATTAAAACCCAAAACCAAGCAACTAAACAGACCCGTCCCTTTGATTTGCCTGTAAAAACTAAGAATGGGGCAGATGAGGGGAGCTCGGACTTGCTCAGGGAACCTTGGGATTCATTCTACACCTGACTCCTTGTGAGTTACACTGATACAATTAGGGTAAACAAAGGAAGTATTATTGATAAAAGGGCCCCAGCCCCTGGACGTCAGAATGCCCAGGCAGATACTGGCTATAAAGAGCATTCCTGGAAGAGTGAGGGTAGACAGCATAATGACTATGCAAAGAGACCCTCAAAGAGACTGAGGCTCTGAAGACTCAAGTTCAACCCCTGTACCACCATAAGCCAGAGCTGAGCAGTGCTCTGGACAAAAAAGAAAAGAAAATTTCTTGGAAAGACAGCGACCACATCTTGGATGAAAGGACACATGGAGGGGCCAGGTGGTAGAGCATCTGGTTGAGCGCACATGTTACAATGCGCAAGGACCCAGGTTCAAGCCCCCTGGTCCCCACATACAGGGGGAAAGCTTTGCAAGTGGTGAAGCAGTGTTGCAGGTCTCTCTCTCTCCACCTCTCTATCACCCCCTTCCTGGTTATCTCTATCCAATAAATCAATAAACATAATAAAAAACATTAAAGAAATGAAGGAGGGTTGAGGGCAATGGGAGGTTCTGGCTCCTGAGGGTGAGGCCAAGAGGAAGAAGGGCTCCACTGACCCCAGCATTCGTATGTATCTGTTTACAAATGCTGCCCTCAACTGGAATTAGACAAAAGTTGACTTCATAAAATCCCAAGACTGTGTGATAAAAAAAAAAAGTTAATCGTGTTGATTGTTGGGTATCATACTTGCTGAAATGGGAACGATACAGAGATAGTCATTGTGGCTCAGAAAAAGGCATTATCCCCAAATTGGCCGATTTGTGGGGTTGTCCACATTGCCCTTAATTTCTCTCTTTTTCTGTTTTACTTGATAGGGCAGAGAGAAATTACAAGGGGATGGGGGGATAGAATGGGAAAGAGAAAGAGATACCTGCTGATCTGCTTTACTGTTCCTGAAGTGTCACCTCTGCAGGCAGGGAGAGAGGGCTTGAACCCTGGTCCTTGCACATGGCAGCATATGGGCTCAAATGGTGCACCACTGGTAGGTCTCCCTCGCCCCCCCCCCTTTTTTTTTTTTACCAGAGCACTGCTACCGTCTCTTAAATATCCTGGGAACTGGGGGTCGGGCTGTAGCACAGCGGGTTAAGTGCAAGTGGCATGAAGCGCAAGGACCGGCATAAGGATCTCAGTTCAAGCCCCCGGTTCCCCATGAGCAGGGGAGTCACTTCACAGGCGGTGAAGCAGGTCTGCAGGTGTCTGTCTTTCTCTCCCCCCTCTGTCTTCCCCTCCTCTCTCCATTTCTCTCTGTCCTATCCAACAACAATGACATCAATAACAACAATAATAGCCACAACAACGATGGAACAACAAGGACAACAAAAGGGAAAATAAATAATAAAAATATCCTGGGGATTGAACCCGAGACCTTGCAGTCTCAGGCCAAAAAGTCTTTTTGCAAAACCATCACGTTGTCTGCCCAGCCCATTATAATTATAATCACAATTATTCTGATTTCCTAGAGCATTGTTCAGCTCTGGCTTATAGTGATGCTGGGAATTGAACCTAGGATCTTGGAGCCTCAGGCAAACAGTTCTTTTTGCATCACCATTACGCTGTCGGCCCAACTCATCATTATCATTATGATTATTATTAATTTCCCAGAGCACTACTCAGCTCTGGATTATAGTTATGCTGGGGATTGAACCTGGGAACTCGGAGCTCCAGGCACCAGCATGTCTTTTGCAGAGCCAGGATGCTGTGCGCCCCGCTTGTGGACGACCGTGCAGCACCGGGCCGGGTACCTGCGCAGACCGCGCCCGCATCCTCGTCGTGCCTGCAGTTGTGCCGCGCCCAGCCGGCGTGGGCGCAGTGGCCCAGGGCGTCCTCGGAGCCGGTGCAGCGCACGTCGTCCAGCAGGATGGGCCCAGCGCCCCGCCCGAAGCGGGCCCGTCCCGGGGCGCCCAGCGCTTGCCCGCAGCCCAGCAGGCGGCACACGACGCGAGCGGCCGACAGGCTCCAGTGGTCGTCGCACACGGTGCCCCACGCGTCCCCGCGCCGCACCTCCACGCGGCCCTCGCACGGTCGGCGCCCGCCCACCAGGCGCAGGGGGGGCTCTGCAGGGAGAGGGGGGGCAGCCAGTGAGGACTGGGGGGTGGCCAGGGGGTAGGGGACAGGGGGCAAGGGCCAGGAGGCAGGGAGTGGGACAGGATGGGGGGTGGGGGTAGGACAGGCCTGGGGACAGGCCAAGGGACACGTGGGGTTGTGTGGGGTGGGCCAGGGGGCAGGGAGTGGGACACGATGGGGGGTAGGGGTAGGACAGGCCAGGGGACAGGCCAAGGGACATGTGGAGTTGGGTGGGGGTGGGCCAGGGGCAGGGAGTGGGACACGATGGGGGGTAGGGGTAGGACAGGCCAGAGGACTGGCCAAGGGACACGTGGAGTTGGGTGGGGGTGGGCCAGGTGTTAGGGAGTGGAACAGGATGGGGGGTAGGGGTAGGACAGGCCAGGGGACAGGCCAAGGGACACGTGGAGTTGGGTGGGGGTGGGCCAGGGGGCAGGGAGTGGGACAGGATGGGGGGTAGGGGTAGGACAGGCCAGGGGACAGGCCAAGGGACACGTGGGGTTGTGTGGGGATGGGCCATGTGGCAGGGAGTGGGACAGGTTGGGGGGTAGGGGTAGGACAGGCCAGGGCACAAGCCAATGGTACCGGTAGGGGATGGGGTGGGGGGAATAGAGGCCAGGGGACAGAGGGACAGGGTAGGTGGGAGGACAGAGGATGGGACAGGGCAGAGGGGAGCTGGCAAGGTGTGTGTGGGGCAGGACCGGGGTTATGAGGGAGGCAGACTAGGAGCAGAAGGGGTGGGAGGCCCGTGGGCAGGATAGGTGGTTGTGGTACAGGACAGGGTCTGGACAGCGGGCAAGCTGCGTGCCACTGGAGTCACCATCCTCTTCTCAGGGGTCACTCATGGGAAAAAATGTTGCCTGTCTGGTTTCATTCTTTCTGTCTTTCTTTCCCTCTCTCCCCTCGTCTCTCCCTGCTTTCTCTCCTTTTTCTTCCTCTTTTTTTTTTAAACATCGGTGTCAATTTGTAGATTGCATGCAAACCTTGCAGAGTCTTCTCCCTCCCTCTCTGATTTGATTTGATTTGACAAGATAGAGGGAAATTAAGAGCGAAAGATGGTAGAGCAGAGACATATAGAGAGAGACACCTGCAGTGCTGCGCCATCATTAGTGAAGCCTGGGGGCTCGAACTTGGGCCCTTGAGCATGATAACACATGCCCTTATCCAGGTGCACTGCCACCCGGCTCCTCACCCCCATCCTCTTCTTCTTCTTTTCCATTCTGCTCTTTCTCCACTCCACTCTCCCTTTTATTTTGTCATCGTCAGGATCTCGCTACTCTGGGTTGACCATACAATGGGGAAATATATATATATATATATATATATATATATATATATAATATATTCTCTCTCTCTCTCTCTCTCTCTCTATATATATATATATATATATAGAGAGAGAGAGAGAGAGAGAGAGAGAGAGAGATAATAGAGAGGGGAAGATAGATAGGTTATGTGGGGGAAGGTGACCACAGCATAGGACAATTCAACTGCTGAGTATCTTCACAATGACCTCATTCTGAGCAACAAAAAAGGAGTGAATTAGCAACATATGGGATCTAAGTGTCACATTTTTTTTTTTGTTTAAGTCAGATACGGAAGGACATATATTACCTGATTCCATTTATATGAGATTTGACAAAAATATAAACCACAGGCTCAGAGAGCAGATCATTCTCTGCCAGGGAGGATTTGCTGTGAAGAGTCACAAGGGAGCTCTTACATTTGGCAGTGTGTGTGACAGAGATGTTGTGTGTCTCAGATGCTCTGGGGTGCCGCTTCTGTATATAATAGAGGCATGCAGTTGTGTGCAATTATTACTACTTTTCCCTCCAGAGTTATCATTGGGACTCAGTGCCTGCACTCTGGAATCCATTGCTCCTGGTGGCC
Source organism: Erinaceus europaeus (assembly GCF_950295315.1). Classification (NCBI taxonomy): domain Eukaryota; kingdom Metazoa; phylum Chordata; class Mammalia; order Eulipotyphla; family Erinaceidae; genus Erinaceus; species Erinaceus europaeus. Next base: position 5,386,762 of record NC_080175.1, read on the forward strand.
ATTTTTTCCCCCATTTGTTGTTGTTGTTGTTATTGTTGTTATTGGATAGGACAGACAGAAACTGAGAGGGGCAGGGAGAAAGATGGACAGGTGGGGAGACAGAAGCAGGATCTTGCCCTGGTCCTTGTGCTTCATACAATGTGCACCTAACCCAGTGTGTCATTATTTTTCAAAAATTTAATTTAAATGCCAATAAAAGAGTATGTGGATAGCCCCATATGATTTTTTTTTTTTCCACAGCTGGGTATAAAATTTTGTCTCTTTGTAGAACCTGGTTGCTAATGACTGTATGTTTCAATTTCTTTTCTTTCTTTCTTTTTTTTTTTTTTAGAAGTTGTTATTTATTTAGTTATTATTGGACAGAGACAGAGCGAAATTGAGAGGGGATGGGGAGATAAAGAGGGAGAAAGACAGAGAGACACCTGCAGCCCTGCTTCACCACTTGTGAAACTTTCCCCCGCAGGTGGGGACCGGGGCCTTGAACCTGGGTTCATGTGCACTGTAATGTGAGCACTTAACCAGGTGCACCTCTGCCTGGCCACATATTTCAATTTCTTGCTCTGTTTGAGCCATTGAAGATGCTTAGTATATGTTGGGAAACATCACTGGTGGGGCTGGGTTGTGGTGCTCCTGTACAGTGCACATGTCACTGCGCAAAGATCTGGGTTTAAGCCCCTGGTCCCCACCTGCAGGGGAGAAGTTTCATGAAAGTAGTACTGTGGATGATTTTACTTCTCTCTCTCTTTTATGTTTCATTCTCTTTCAAAATAAAAAAAAGGAAAGAAAGAAAGAAAGGGAGAAAGAAAAAAGAACCATCACTGGCTTTGGTTTCTCTGTGTCCCTGGTCCAGGATGGCTCCCTCCTCCTTGCCTAATTTGTCGTGTTGTTGCAAGCAAGATAAATGCGTTTGCCAGAAATAGGAATAAAGGCTGTGTCTTCTGACTAAGTCTCTAGAGGTGAATTTGTAGCACCTGGCTCACAAAACAGTGAACGTGTGTATGTAAGTGCACAGACTTTTTTCTGTAAAGTGTTGGAAGCTTCAAATTCACTTCCAGAGACTTAGAAGCTTAGAAGAATAGAAACTGAAATGAAGAAGAAATATGATTCTAACATAAAGATATGATCATTTTAGTTAGAAGAAATACATTTTAGTTTAGAAAAATACATGTTACCTGGCAGAGGGGTCATTTCTTCACCAACAACTGAAATTGTAACTGTGAAAAAGAGAAAAAAATTAAGCTTAAGAATATTTATCCTCAAATTCACATTTTTATATTCAAAGTTGTCAAAGGACAAATGTCTTAAATTTTAAAAATTGATCCTTTCCTTTAAGCTTTTAGTTTGGTTGGAAAGTTGGGATATAGTCCAATGAGTTTCATTTTCATGGCATCAGAATGTAACAAGAGGTGTAGTCTGTTTACTCTCCAGAAATAAAGTATTTATTAATGGTTAGAAAGCAAGTCATATATAAATGAATTTAATTTTTGCAAAAGGAATACAAAAACCTAAGATTTTGTTTTTTAAAGCCCTATTTATGGGGGGTCGGGTGGTAGCACAGTGGGCTAAGCACACATGGTGCGAAGTCCAAGGACCAGCATAAGGATCCCGGTTCAAGCCCCTGCTCCCCACCTGCAGGGGAGTTGCTTCACAGGTAGTGATGCAGGTCTGCAGGTTTCTATCTTTCTCTCCCCCTCTCTGTCTTCCCCTCCTCTCTCCATTTCTCTCTGTCCTATCCAACAATAACAACAATGAAATCAATAACAACAATAATAATAATGACCACAGAGATAAAAGAACAAAAGGGAAAAAAAAAAAAGACCCTATAGGAGCAGTGGAATTGTGGTGCTGGCACCGAGCTTTAGTGATAACTCTGGAGGCAAAAAAAAAAAAAAAAAAAAAGACCTATTTACTAGAGAGAGAGAGAACTCCAGAGTCCAACCTGGCACATGGGATTCTGGGGATATAGGTAGGCATCTCAGCCTTGAGAGTGCAATGTCTTATCCACTGTTGCACCTTCTGGGGCCCCAAGTAAGAAAGCAAATCTACAGGAACTGAAAATGAAGTGAGGAATATTAAGTTAGATCCTATCAGAAACATTTCTAGACGAGGTAAACTCAAATTTGAGAGGTGTAATTTTATCTGAAAATATATAGAAAGTAGCAAAGTAAGAAAACGGACAATGGACTTTATGACAATATGGTTGTGGAACTTGTCAGCAAGGTAAGGGCAGATCTAGCAACTCAGTCATGATAATTACCTGGCGACGGCGTCATTTTTGTGGACATCAGATCTGTGGCTGTCAAAGAAAATTTTTAGGCATTAAAATTGGGCTTCGTTGAAAATCTGTGCTGTAGACTATAACCGTCTACTCTGCTAATTCATCCTGTGAATTGACACATTCTGGTGTGATAGGGGTTTTGAAAACTTGGCAATTTGCAAAGAAGATGAATAACAATTCCCATTTTGAACTTCTTCAATGTGTTAGCTAATTTAAACGTCTAAATGTTGCCACTGTGATGGCAAATACTATCATTGTTTTAGAGAGTAAGAAATAGAGACTCAGAAAGACTTTATGACTTGTCCAGGTGACTCCCAGTCAAACTTGCAAGGCCACCATTATATGTGCTTCCTAGATTAAATGGCTCTGCCATTTGGAACATAGCTGTGGGTCTCTTACTCACTCTTGACTTGACAGGGTTAAACCTCTCCTCTTCACTGTTCTGATCTCTTCAAGGGAACACAGGAAGAGTTTACATGGAATGCCTCCTGTTAGGCTGGGTTTCCTTAGAAAGGCACTCACCAGTTACTGCAAGGCGCAGAAAGCTCACCTGGTGAAGAAGACACTTCATCTGTCATGGGAGTTGTAGCTATAAAGAAGGAAGGCCCAAACTCAAATAGCAGTGAAAAGAAAATAGAGCATTTTGATTTGAAGAAAAATATGTTCTCCCTCTGTTTCTTTCCATAGAAATAAGTGAGATGTATGCAAAGAAAATTAAAGAATAGTGACTAGAACCAATGAAGTCACAACCAAGCTCCTCACTGTGTTGACTTAGGGGACTGAATGGGTGAGTGCACCACCTGGAACATATATGCCCCAGCAGGGGACAGTGTGGAACCCAGCACTCACTCCCCTCAGGCAGACCTGACTCAGGCCGGGGCAAGTGGCAGGGCAGAGGGGTCTCTAGTGGAAAGACCACTCCTGCATCTGTGAGAGGATGCTGAGAACATGTGAATGGAAAGGCCTGGAGAGCTCTGTCCAGCTGGGGACTGTGTGCCAGGTGGCATATTCAGCACATGTATGTCTAGTTATCGGGGAGAAGGAGCGGCACAGATGATGTTTAACTTCAGACACAAGTGAGGCAGGGACATTACCTGAGGGCATGTCCTCTTCTGCTGAGACTGATGCTGTGTCTGTGTCACAAAGTGAATAGGACACTCAGAAAACTTGGACAAGGACACTTCTAGAAGATTTGACAGTGTGGTTTACTTTGTGGTCAAATGGTCACTAACTTGCCCACTTTTTCTCCATAGGACACCAACAGTAGGAGGCTGGTCCCCTGGATGTCAGCAGAGAGCTCACCTGGTGAAGAGGAGTCTTCATCTGCTGCAGGAGCTGTGTCTGCAATGAAGAAAGTGCCAAGCTCAAGTCTCAGTGAAGAGAAAAGGGAAGGTTTGGTTTGCAGAAAGTGTGTTAGGAAGCAGAAGAGCAAGGCAGGAGGTGGAGCTCAGAGTAGGACACAGGGCATCCATTCATGTGGCCCCAGAGGCCCTCGGTTCAATCCCCTGGACCACCAATCTCTACCTCTCAGTCTCTCTCTTTCCCAATATCATTCCCTCAGTGAAAGTACAGAGAGAAAATAGAAGAAAGCCGTTGGATTGAGTTTGGGGGACTAAATGGGTCAATGCACCACCTGGAACATATATGCCCCCAGCAGGGGACAGTGTGGAACCCAGCACTCACTCCCCTCGGGCAGACCTGAGTCAGGCCAGGGCAAGTGGCAGGGCAGAGGGGACCCTAATGGAAGGACCACTCCTGCATCTGTGAGAGGATGCTGAGAACATGTGCATGGAAAGGCCTGGAGAGCTTCTGTCCAGCTGGGGACTGTGTGCCACGTGGCGTATTCAGCACATGGATGTCCAGTTATCAGGGAGAAGGAGCGGCACAAATGATGTTTAACTTCAGACACAAGTGAGGCAGGGACAGTACCTGAGGGCATGTCCTCTTCTGCTGAGACTGATGCTCTGTCTGTGTGTGACAAAGTGAACAGGACACTCAGAAAACATGGACAAGGACACTTCTTGACAGTGTGGTTTAGGTTGTGGTCCAAGGGTCATTAAGTGGCCCCGTCTGTGCCATAGGACACAACAGTAGGAGGCTGGTCCCCTGGATGTCAGCAGAGAGCTCACCTGGTGAAGAGGAGTCTTCATCTGCTGTGGGAGCTGTGTCTGCAATGAAGAAAGTGCCCAGCTCAAGTCTCAGTGAAGAGAAAAGGGAAGGTTTGGTTTGCAGAAAGTGTGTTAGGAAGAAGAGCAAGGCAGGAGTTGGAGCTCAGTGTAGGACCCAAGAGGTCCATTCATGTGACCCCAGAGGCCCTAGGTTCAATCCCCTCGAACACCAAACTCCAGCTCTCAGTCTCTCTCTTTCTCATTCTCATTCCCTTAGTAAAATACAGAAAGAAAACAGAAGAAAGAAGTTTAATTGAGTTTGAGGAACTGAATAGTTCAATGTACCACCTGGAACATACATGCCCCCAGCAGGGGACAGTTTGGACCCCAGCACTCACTCCCCTCAGGCAGACCTGAGTCAGGCCGGGGCAAGTGGCAGGGCAGAGGGGACCCTAGTGGAAGGACCACTCCTGCATCTGTGAGAGGATGCAGAGAACATGTGCATGGAAAGGCCTGGAGAGCTTCTGTCCAGCTGGGGACTGTGTGCCAGGTGGCATATTCAGCACATGGATGTCCAGTTATCGGGGAGAAGGAGCGGCACAGATGATGTTTAACTTCAGACACAAGTGAGGCAGGGACAGTACCTGAGGGCATGTCCTCTTCTGCTGAGACTGATGCTGCGTCTGTGTGTCACAAAGTGAATAGGACACTCAGAAAACATGAACAAGGACACTTCTAGAAGTCTTGACAGTGTGGTTTATTTTGTGGTCAACAGGTCACTAACTTGTTCCTTTTTCTCCATAGGACACTACAGTAGGAGGCTGGTCCCCTGGATGTCAGCAGAGAGCTCACCTGGTGAAGAGGAGTCTTCATCTGCTGCAGGAGCTGTGTCTGCAATGAAGAAAGTGCCAAGCTCAAGTTTCAGTGAAGAGAAAAGGGAAGGTTTGGTTTGCAGAGAGTGTTTTAGGAAGCAGAAATGCAAGGCAGGAGGTGGAGCTCAGTGTAGGACCCAAGAGGTCCATTCATGTGGTCCCAGAGGCCCTCGGTTCAATCCCCTGGAACACCAAACTGCAGCTCTCAGTCTCTTCCACATTATCATTCCCTCATTAAAATACAGATAGAAAACAGAAGAAAGAACCAATACAATGACAACCCATTTCCCCAGTGTGTTGAATTTGGGGGAATGAATGCACCACCTGGAACGTACATGCCCCCAGCAGTGGACAGTGTGGACCCCAACACTCACTCCCCTTTGGTAGATCTGACTCAGGCCAGGGGAAGTGGCAGGGCAGAGGGGTCCCTAATGGGAAGACCACTCCTGCATCTGTGAGGATGCAGATAGCATGTGAATGGAAAGGCCTGCAGAGCTTCTGTCCACCTGGGGACTGTGTGCCAGGTGACGTATTCAGCACATGGATGTCCAGTTATCTGGGAGAAGGAGGGGCACAGATGATGTTTAACTTCAGACACAAGTGAGGCAGGGACAGTACCTGAGGGCATGTCCTCTTCTGCTGAGACTGATGCTGTGTCTGTGTGTCACAAAGTGAACAGGACACTCGGAAAACATGCACAAGGATACTTCTAGAAGTCTTGACAGTGTGGTTTACTTTGTGTCAAATGGCCTTTTTCTCCATAGGACACCAACAGTAGGAGGCTGGTCTCCTGGATTTCAGCAGATGTTGTATGCTTCACATTGGTTTTGGTCTCACCGCCCCCCCCACCTCTGGGAGATTGTGGTATGGCCCCTGCTAGTTTCGCGGGTGCCCTTCTCCCCACCCCTGGAACCCCTACAGACTTCCAGAGTTCTGGCCGCAGCTGCAGGAGAAGGATGCAGGACAGATCTGTGTGGTGATTAGTTTGGGGAGTCCCTCTCTGCCGCCGGAGCAGCGGAGCAGAAAGACAGGAGAGCACATGTTTGCCCGCTCCTGAATAAAGATTAAACTGCGTTCTCAGCTCAGCCGTGTGTCTCTGGTCGTCTCTGTTACCTGCCTGTGAAGCCAGCCTGGTTAAAACAACATATGGCACCTACAACATGGTGTTGTTAAAATTTCGGGAGGCTCCAGCTGGCTGGGCTGGCTTCACGGTGGTGAACAGAGACGCGGAGACAACGGCTGGGCAGGGCAGCTGTATTTCTTTATTCAGGAACAACGATTCACAAACTAAGACAAACTAATCACCAAACAGAACTCCGCTGTCTCTTTGCGGCGGCGCAAGCACTCTCCCTTACTCTCGAACTCAGGAACCGTCTCTTACTCTGGAACTCAGGAACCCAGGAACTCTGTCTCTCTGGCACTCTCTCTTACTCTGTAACTCTGAAACTCTCGAACTCAGGAACTCTCGCACTCTCGAACTCAGGAACCCTCACTCCCGGTTTCCTTTGGGGCAGGGCCAAGCAGGCCTGCCAGATTAATAGGACTCACCCAATTCTCTTGGCAGGGGAGGGCTAGAACAATCTAATGTAAAGCATACGACAACATGGGACATGACCTGCCCATCCCCCAGATATTGACAATTTGGCTACCTATGCACTATGGCCTTCTCTTCTGCTTGTGAAGAGATCTCCAAAGGCCTCTGCCCTTTCTTCACAAGACTGTTTCACTGTTTCTGGAACATTTATCTCTGGACCACTCTGTGGTTTCTGCCCAACGCCAGCCCGCAGGAGCCCAATGCCAGCCTGCATGAGCCGGCTTTCCGCCTCATGGCGCGGGGCATTGGGCACGGGCTCCCTCCACGCTGCTCGGCTGCTGGGAGCAGGGCAGCAGACATGGCAGGCAGGGCTGCAGGCTATCATGGCCACCACCCCGGGGCACCTCGGCCGGCGCCTTCTGCACGGCTGGCGCACCCACCCTCCTGCTATGAAGTCTGGGCAGATCCTGGACCACCCGGAGACCACCGAGATCCCCAGCTTGGGTCTGAAGGCAGACGAGCTAGAATACGCAGATATTCGTCTAGAGATCGCAACCTACAATTCCTAGAGCTGAAGTTGCACAAGAGGCCACCGCTAGACAATGCAATCCCCGAACGGCTAAGACAGTACAGATCTAAATTCGTGTTTAAAATGACATGTCTTTGTAACAAAGGTTTCTCTCCTTGTGTATTAAAGACCATGTTTACGTGTGTGTTTAAAGTTTGGTAAACATTAACTTTATGGTTAAAAATGTAACTTTAAGGCTATATTCTTTTTTTTTAATATTTATTTTATTTATTTATTCCCTTTTGTTGCCCTTGTTGTTTTATTGTTGTAGTTATTATTGTTGTTGTCGTTGTTGGATAGGACAGAGAGAAATGGAGAGAGGAGGGGAAGACAGAGAGGAGGAGAGAAAGATAGACACCTGCAGACCTGCTTCACCGCCTGTGAAGCAACTCCCCTGCAGGTGGGGAGCCGGGGTTCGAACCGAGATCCTTATGCCAGTCCTTGTGCTTTGCACCACCTGAGCTTAACCCGCTGCGCTACAGCCCGACTCCCTAAGGCTATATTCTTACCAGACAGAGTTAAATGAAAAAGGTTTTTAACATAGTTCTCATAAAGGTAAAATTACCTTACATTTAAAGTCTCAGATCAAAATTAGTTAAAAGTCAATATATTTTAACTAAGTTAGTCTAAAAAAAACCCAAAAAACAAACAAAAAAACCTGCACACAACTAGGGTGTGTCTCCATCTTGAATGGGTGTAACAAAAGGTTAAATAGACTTACTGATATGTAAAACTCTCAAATTCCTTCTCAATTAGAAACGTTAGATTGCGCTATGGTTATGCGAATGATTCTCATGCATGAGGCTTTTTTCTTTCCATGCTTTTTATGTTTACCTTTCCACATTCTATTGTTTAAACTTTTAACAACCTTAAAATAATACTACAAAAGACTTCCAGTTGTAATAGAGTTATCAATTGTGATAAACTTCTAACCTGCTACAAGTTTTGTTTCATAGTAAGTAAATTGCAGCTGTCAAGTTCTCTACAGAACAGCGGAATTCCAGCAGCTGACCTTCCTCATACAACGCTCCACCCCCTGGCATTCCTCTGTGGACATCTGCTTTGGATTGGCACTTCTATCGGACTCACTGGTACACCTCTTGGACACTTTGCACAAAACTAGCAGCTTCCCTTTATGCTGCTGGGTTTCTCAAAGACTGACTGCAGCCAGCTGCCTTGGGACTCTAGGCCATTCCCCGCACCCATGCTAAAAAATGCCCATCGAGGGAAGTAACGCCTCCCAGAGGCAAAAAAAAGTCCCCCTCAGGCCTTCCCTTGGCAGCACACTGGTTCTTGTTGCTCGCTTACATGTTCCTCCATGTTTGTGCCAGTTTCTTTTTTAAAAAAATGCCTGTACGATAGAGGTTTCTGTTCACCCCATACCCCTGATACTGTGGTATTTAGTTAAAAAGAAAAGGGGCAATTGTTGTATGCTTCACATTGGTTTTGGTCTCACCCCTCCACCTCTGGGAGATTGTGGTATGTCCCCTGCTACTTTTGCGGGTGCCCTTCTCCCCACCCCCGGAACCTCTAAAGACTTCCAGAGTTCTGGCCGCAGCCGCCGGAGGAGAAGGATGGAGGACAGATCTGTGTGGTGATTAGTTTGGGGAGTCCCTCTCTGCTGCCGGAGCAGTGGAGCAGAAAGACAGGAGAGCACATGTTTGCTGGCTTCTGAATAAAGATTAAACTGTGTTCTCAGCTCAGCTGTGAGTCTCTGGTTGTCTCTGTTACCTGCCTGTGAAGCCAGCCCGGTTAAAACAACAAGCAGAGAGCTCACCTGATAAAGAGGAGTCTTCATTTGCTGCGGGAACTGTGTCTGCAATGATGAGAGAGCCAAGCTCAAGTCTCAGTGAAGAGAAAAGGGAGGATTTGGTTTGCAGAAAGTGTGTTAGGAAGCAGAAGAGCAAGGCAGGAGGTGGAGCTCAGTGTAGGACATAAGAAGTCCATTCATGTGGCCCCAGAGGCCCTCGGTTCAATCCCCTGGACCACCAATCTCTACCTCTCAGTCTCTCTCTTTCCCAATATCATTCCCTCAGTAAAAGTACAGAGAGAAAATAGAAGAAAGCAGTTGTATTGAGTTTGGGGGACTAAATGGGTCAATGCACCACCTGGAACATACATGCCCCCAGCAGGGGACAGTGTGGAACCCAGCACTCACTCCCCTCAGGCAGTCCTGAGTCAGGCCCGGGTAAGTGGCAGGGCAGAGGGGTCCCTAGTGGAAACACCACTCCTGCATCTGTGAGAGGATGCTGAGAACATGTGCATGGAAAGGCCTGGAGAGCTTCTGTCCAGCTGGGGACTGTGTGCCAGGTGGCATATTCAGCACATGGATGTCCAGTTATCGGGGAGAAGGAGCGGCACAAATGATGTTTAACTTCAGACACAAGTGAGGCAGGGACAGTACCTGAGGGCATGTCCTCTTCTGCTGAGACTGATGCTGCGTCTGTGCGTCACAAAGTGAACAGGACACTCAGAAAACATGGACAAGGACACTTCTTGACAGTGTGGTTTAGGTTGTGGTCAAATGGTCATTAAGTGGCCCCATCTGTGCCATAGGACACAACAGTAGGAGGCTGGTCCCCTGGATGTCAGCAGAGAGCTCACCTGGTGAAGAGGAGTCTTCATCTGCTGCGGGAGCTGTGTCTGCAATGAAGAAAGTGCCAAGCTCAAGTCTCAGTGAAGAGAAAAGGGAAGGTTTGGCTTGCAGAAAGTGTGTTAGGAAGCAGAAGAGCAAGGCAGGAGGTGGAGCTCAGTGTAGGACCCAAGAGGTCCATTCATGTGGCCTGAGAGGCCCTCGGTTCAATCCCCTGGAACACCAAACTCCAGCTCTCAGTCTCTCTTTATCAACCTCATTCTCTCAGTAAAAAGTAAGAGAGAAAACAGAAGAAAGAACCAGTACAATGACAGCCCAGTTACTCTGTGTGTTGAGTTTAGGGGACTGAACAGTTCAGTGCACCACCTGGAACATACATGCCCCCAACAGTGGACAGTGTGGACCCCAGCACTCACTCCCCTCAGGCAGACCTGACTCAGGCCGGGGTAAGTGGCAGGGCAGAGGGGTCCCTAGTGGAAACACCACTCCTGCATCTGTGAGAGGATGCTGAGAACATGTGAATGGAAAGGCCTAGAGAGCTTCTGTCCAGCTGGGGACTGTGTGCCAGGTGGCATATTCAGCACATGGATGTCCAGTTATCGGGGAGAAGGAGCGGCACAGATGATGTTTAACTTCAGACACAAGTGAGGCAGGGACAGTACCTGAGGGCATGTCCTCTTCTGCTGAGACTGATGCTGCATCTGTGTGTCACAAAGTGAACAGGACACTCAGAAAACATGGACAAGGACACTTCTTGACAGTGTGGTTTAGGTTGTGGTCCAAGGGTCATTAAGTGGCCCCGTCTGTGCCATAGGACACAACAGTGGGAGGCTGGTCCCCTGGATGTCAGCAGAGAGCTCACCTGGTGAAGAGGAGTCTTCATCTGCTGCGGGAGCTGTGTCTGCAATGAAGAAAGTGCCCAGCTCAAGTCTCAGTGAAGAGAAAAGGGAAGGTTTGGTTTGCAGAGAGTGTGATAGGAAGCAGAAGAGCAAGGCAGGAAGTGTAGGCAAGTGTAGGACAGAAGATGTCCATGCATGTGGCCCCAGAGGCCCTAGGTTCAATCCCCTGGAACACCAAACTCCAGCTCTCAGTCTCTCTTTATCAATCTCTTTCTGTCAGTAAAAAGTACAGAGAGAAAACAGAAGAAAGAACCAATACAATGACAACCCAGTTCCCCACTGTGTTGAGTTTGGGGGACTGAATGCACCACCTGGAACATATATGCCCCAGCAGGGGACAGTGTGGACCCCAGCACTCACTCCCCTCAGGCAGTCCTGAGTCAGGCCAGGGCAAGTGGCAGGGCAGAGGGGACCCTAGTGGAAGGACCACTCCTGCATCTGTGAGAGGATGCTGAGAGCATGTGTATGGAAAGGCCTGGAGAGCTTCTGTCCACCTGGGGACTGTGTGCCAGGTGGCATATTCAGCACATGGATGTCCAGTTATCGGGGAGAAGGAGCGGCACAGATGATGTTTAACTTCAGACACAAGTGAGGCAGGGACAGTACCTGAGGGCATGTCCTCTTCTGCTGAGACTGATGCTGTGTCTGTGTGTCACAAAGTGAATAGGACAGTCAGAAAACTTGGACAAGGACACTTCTAGAAGTTTTGACAGTGTGGTTTACTTTGTGGTCAAATGGTCACTAACTTGCCCCTTTTTTTCCATAGGACACCAACAGTGGGAGGCTGGTCCCCTGGAAGTCAGCAGAGAGCTCACCTGGTGAAGAGGAGTCTTCATCTGCTGCGGGAGCTGTGTCTGCAATGAAGAAAGTGCCAAGCTCAAGTCTCAGTGAAGAGAAAAGGGAAGGTTTGGTTTGTAGAAAGTGTGTTAGGAAGCAGAAGAGCAAGGCAGGAGGTGGAGCTCAGTGTAGGACACAGGGCATCCATTCATGTGGCCCCAGAGGCCCTAGGTTCAATCCCCTGGAGCACCAATCTCTACCTCTCAGTCTCTCTCTTTCCCAATATCATTCCCTCAGTAAAAGTACAGAGAGAAAATAGAAGAAAGCAGTTGGATTGAGTTTGGGGGACTAAATGGGTCAATGCACCACCTGGAACATATATGCCCCCAGCAGGGGACAGTGTGGAACCCAGCACTCACTCCCCTCGGGCAGACCTGACTCCGGCCAGGGCAAGTGGCAGGGCAGAGGGGACCCTGGTGGAAAGACCACTCCTGCATCTGTGAGAGGATGCAGAGACCATGTGCATGGAAAGGCCTGCAGAGCTTCTGTCCACCTGGGGACTGTGTGCCAGGTGGCGTATTCAGCACATGGATGTCCAGTTATCAGGGAGAAGGAGCGGCACAGATGATGTTTAACTTCAGACACAAGTGAGGCAGGGACAGTACCTGAGGCCATGTCCTCTTCTGCTGAGACTGATGCTGCATCTGTGTGTCACAAAGTGAACAGGACACTCAGAAAACATGGACAAGGACACTTCTTGACAGTGTGGTTTAGGTTGTGGTCCAAGGGTCATTAAGTGGCCCCGTCTGTGCCATAGGACACAACAGTAGGAGGCTGGTCCCCTGGATGTCAGCAGAGAGCTCACCTGGTGAAGAGGAGTCTTCATCTGCTGCGGGAGCTGTGTCTGCAATGAAGAAAGTGCCCAGCTCAAGTCTCAGTGAAGAGAAAAGGGAAGGTTTGGTTTGCAGAAAGTGTGTTAGGAAGCAGAAGAGCAAGGCAGGAGGTGGAGCTCAGTGTAGGACCCAAGAGGTCCATTCATGTGACCCCAGAGGCCCTAGGTTCAATCCCCTCGAACACCAAACTCCAGCTCTCAGTCTCTCTCTTTCTCATTCTCATTCCCTCAGTAAAATACAGAAAGAAAACAGAAGAAAGAAGTTTAATTGAGTTTGAGGAACTGAATAGTTCAATGTACCACCTGGAACATACATGCCCCCAGCAGTGGACAGTTTGGACCCCAGCACTCACTCCCCTCAGGCAGACCTGACTCAGGCCGGGGCAAGTGGCAGGGCAGAGGGGACCCTAGTGGAAGGACCACTCCTGCATCTGTGAGAGGATGCAGAGAACATGTGCATGGAAAGGCCTGTAGAGCTTCTGTCCAGCTGGGGACTGTGTGCCAGGTGGCATATTCAGCACATGGATGTCCAGTTATCGGGGAGAAGGAGCGGCACAGATGATGTTTAACTTCAGACACAAGTGAGGCAGGGACAGTACCTGAGGGCATGTCCTCTTCTGCTGAGACTGATGCTGTGTCTGTGTGTCACAAAGTGAATAGGACACTCAGAAAACATGAACAAGGACACTTCTAGAAGTCTTGACAGTGTGGTTTACTTTGTGGTCAACTGGTCACTAACTTGTTCCTTTTTCTCCATAGGACACAACAGTAGGAGGCTGGTCCCCTGGATGTCAGCAGAGAGCTCACCTGGTGAAGAGGAGTCTTCATCTGCTGCGGGAGCTGTGTCTGCAATGAAGAAAGTGCCAAGCTCAAGTCTCAGTGAAGAGAAAAGGGAAGGTTTGGTTTGTAGAAAGTGTGTTAGGAAGCAGAAGAGCAAGGCAGGAGGTGGAGCTCAGTGTAGGACACAGGGCATCCATTCATGTGGCCCCAGAGGCCCTAGGTTCAATCCCCTGGAGCACCAATCTCTACCTCTCAGTCTCTCTCTTTCCCAATATCATTCCCTCAGTAAAAGTACAGAGAGAAAATAGAAGAAAGCAGTTGGATTGAGTTTGGGGGACTAAATGGGTCAATGCACCACCTGGAACATATATGCCCCCAGCAGGGGACAGTGTGGAACCCAGCACTCACTCCCCTCGGGCAGACCTGACTCCGGCCAGGGCAAGTGGCAGGGCAGAGGGGACCCTGGTGGAAAGACCACTCCTGCATCTGTGAGAGGATGCAGAGACCATGTGCATGGAAAGGCCTGCAGAGCTTCTGTCCAGCTGGGGACTGTGTGCCAGGTGGCATATTCAGCACATGGATGTCCAGTTATCGGGGAGAAGGAGCGGCACAGATGATGTTTAACTTCAGACACAAGTGAGGCAGGGACAGTACCTGAGGGCATGTCCTCTTCTGCTGAGACTGATGCTGCGTCTGTGTGTCACAAAGTGAACAGGACACTCAGAAAACATGGACAAGGACACTTCTTGACAGTGTGGTTTAGGTTGTGGTCCAAGGGTCATTAAGTGGCCCCGTCTGTGCCATAGGACACAACAGTGGGAGGCTGGTCCCCTGGATGTCAGCAGAGAGCTCACCTGGTGAAGAGGAGTCTTCATCTGCTGCAGGAGCTGTGTCTGCAATGAAGAAAGTGCCAAGCTCAAGTCCCAGTGAAGAGAAAAGGGAAGGTTTGGTTTGCAGAGAGTGTGTTAGGAAGCAGAAGAGCAAGGCAGGAGGTGGAGCTCAGTGTAGGACCCAAGAGGTCCATTCATGTGACCTGAGAGGCCCTCGGTTCAATCCCCTCGAACACCAAACTCCAGCTCTCAGTCTCTCTCTTTCTCATTCTCATTCCCTCAGTAAAATACAGAAAGAAAACAGAAGAAAGAAGTTTAATTGAGTTTGAGGAACTGAATAGTTCAATGTACCACCTGGAACATACATGCCCCCAGCAGGGGACAGTTTGGACCCCAGCACTCACTCCCCTCAGGCAGACCTGACTCAGGCCGGGGCAAGTGGCAGGGCAGAGGGGACCCTAGTGGAAACACCACTCCTGCATCTGTGAGAGGATGCTGAGAACATGTGCATGGAAAGGCCTGGAGAGCTTCTGTCCAGCTGGGGACTGTGTGCCAGGTGGCATATTCAGCACATGGATGTCCAGTTATCGGGGAGAAGGAGCGGCACAGATGATGTTTAACTTCAGACACAAGTGAGGCAGGGACAGTACCTGAGGGCATGTCCTCTTCTGCTGAGACTGATGCTGTGTCTGTGTGTCACAAAGTGAATAGGACACTCAGAAAACATGAACAAGGACACTTCTAGAAGTCTTGACAGTGTGGTTTACTTTGTGGTCAACTGGTCACTAACTTGTTCCTTTTTCTCCATAGGACACAACAGTAGGAGGCTGGTCCCCTGGATGTCAGCAGAGAGCTCACCTGGTGAAGAGGAGTCTTCATCTGCTGCAGGAGCTGTGTCTGCAATGAAGAAAGTGCCAAGCTCAAGTCTCAGTGAAGAGAAAAGGGAAGGTTTGGTTTGCAGAAAGTGTGTTAGGAAGCAGAAGAGCAAGGCAGGAGGTGGAGCTCAGTGTAGGACATAAGAAGTCCATTCATGTGGCCTGAGAGGCCCTCAGTTCAATCCCCTGGAACACCAAACTCCAGCTCTCAGTCTCTCTCTTTCTCATTCTCATTCCCTCAGTAAAAGTACAGAAAGAAAACAGAAGAAAGAAGTTGCATTGAGTTTGAGGAACGGAATAGGTCAATGCACCACCTGGAACATATATGCCCCCAGCAGTGGGCAGTGTGGACCCCAGCACTCACTCCCCTTGGGCAGACCTGAGTCAGGCCAGGGTAAGTGGCAGGGCAGAGGGGACCCTAACGGAAGGACCACTCCTGCATCTGTAAGAGGATGCTGAGAGCATGTGTATGGAAAGGCCTGGAGAGCTTCTGTCCAGCTGGGGACTGTGTGCCAGGTGGCATATTCAGCACATGGATGTCCAGTTATCGGGGAGAAGGAGTGGCACAGATGATGTTTAACTTCAGACACAAGTGAGGCAGGGACAGTACCTGAGGGCATGTCCTCTTCTGCTGAGACTGATGCTGTGTCTGTGTGTCACAAAGTGAACAGGACACTCAGAAAACATGGACAAGGACACTTCTTGACAGTGTGGTTTACTTTGTGGTCACATGGTCATTAAGTGGCCCTGTCTGTGCCATAGGACACAACAGTAGGAGGCTGGTCTCCTGGATGTCAGCAGAGAGCTCACCTGGTGAAGAGGAGTCTTCATCTGCTGTGTCTGCAATGAAGAAAGTGCCAAGCTCAAGTCTCAGTGAAGAGAAAAGTGGAGTTTTTGATTTGAACAAAGTATTTTAGGATGCAGAAGAGTAAGGCAGGAGGTGTAGCTCAGAGTTGGGGCTGAAGACTTGCATGTATGTAGCCCCAGAGGCCCTAAGTTCAACCCCTGGACCTCTAAATTCTAGTGCTGTCTTCACTAGAGACTTTACCTAGTGGAGAGATCACTTCTGCTGAGATGGCTGTGATATCTAGAGAAAGCAAAGAAGAGAAATTAATGGCAGCACTGCAGAACGGTCCTGGGCTCTTGTTTGTAGAGAGCCAGTGTTTAGGGAGAAATGCTCCTTAATTCTCTTTCTAGGTGAGACACTTAATGGGATAGCAGGGCGTTTACCTGGTGCAGGGCTCAGAATTCTTGAGACGAATCCTGCGGAGAATCAGAAATGACAAGGAAGCAATAAGACAGCCCTACCACCTCATGTGTTTGTACAAGAAGCAGGAGCTGAAAGATCGCTCCTTTGGCAGGGCAAATCCTGATTCTCCAGACCCCTAATTCTTGGGGTCTGCCTTCTGCAAACCCAGTTCTTACTTCTTCCCTAACGGGAGGATCAGGTGCTTGAAGGTCAAAAACCATTGGTCCAAGTGTTTTTTCCACTCTGTGGGTCTATTTGACAGAAACTTTCTAAATTTATTTTTAGATTTGCTTTTCCCAGCTCCACTTCCATCTCTCAAGGTGGTGGGAGGCAGTGGTCCAGGACAAGAGGAGAGCTATCAAAGGGGACTTTCCCTAAGCTCCAAGATCCACGCTGAGCTGAGGAGGGCCTGACACGTTCATATGTCCCGAGTACTTGGTGTCACCCTCTCAACCGACTTTTGGAGTAATTAAGGTCATATTTTGGTGTTGACTGGCTTTTTGTTTCTCAGTGGCCTCATTAACAGTTGTAGAACTCCCCTGCTGTGGTATTGGACCCCCCGCCAATAAATATTTAACACTGTGCTGAACCCAGAGTTGTGGCAGGAACTCTCTGGGCATTTCAGCCAGCATCACTCAAGATCTGTTAGACCTGTCTCCTTGCTCAACTCTGCAACCCTCTGTCTTGTATTGGCAAAGCCTTGAACTGTCCACTGGGCGAGGACTGGCTGTCCTAGGAGGCTGTGTGAGACCTAGGACTAGATTCCCCACCACTGTGACAGCAGCCACGCACCAACTAGGCTCCTGCATGGTTGCCATTAGCTCACTACTGGCCAAGCCATTGGATGAGTGATCCATTGTTTGTGTTTGGCTGAATTAATTTCTCTCCTTACTTATTTATGCACCAATTGGGATCTCAGGCAGGACAGGGGGACCAATATAAACATTTAAAAACTCTAAAGAGTGGTCCGGGAGGTGGCGCAGTGGCTAAGGCACTGGACTCTCAAGCATGAAGTCCTGAGTTCAATCCCCGGCAGCACATGTACCAGAGTGATGTCTGGTTCTTTCTCTCTCTCCTGTCTTTCTCATGAATAAATAAATAAAATATAAAAAACTCTAAAGAATCAAAGTGTTTGCTTAGATATGAGTAGTTGTTTAATACTACTACTAGCGTTTGCCCTTCTTCCGTAGCCAGTCAACAGCGTCAGGTTGAGCCTGATAGTTGTTTAATGAGTTCATTGGAAATATCAGGTAAAATAACCTATTGCATGCCAGGTGGATGGAAGCTAACGTACAACCACAATCACGGGTTGTATTGGTTACTGGAAATCTCACAGATCCTGCAGAAAAAGAAAAAAAGCAACTAGTCAACAATTACCCAAGGGCAAAAATTACTGTCTTATAACCAATGTGTGCATTTTTTTCTTGCAAATAGAAGTGAGGGACAGGTAGCAACCCAATTGGCTAAGCGCATGTTTTATCATGCACAAGGACCCAGGTTTATGCTCCCAGCGTCCACCTTTATGACCTGTGAAACAGAGCTGCAGGTCTCTCTCTATTCCCCCAATTTATTTCTCTGTGTTCTAGCAAATAAAAAAAAGAAACAGTGGAGGGAGTCGGGCGGTAGCGCAGCGGGTTAAGTGCAGGTGGCGCAAAACACAAGGACCGGCTTCAGGATCCCGGTTCGAGCCCCCGGCTCCCCATCTGCAGAGGGGTCGCTTCACAGGTGGTGAAGCAGGTCTGCAGGTGTCCAAAAATAAATAAAAAAGAAACAGTTGACTGGGCAGGGGTGCAGCAGGTTAAGTGCACATAGTACAAAGCACAAGGACCTGCGCAGGGATCTTGGTTTGAGTCCCTGGCTCCCCACCTGCACAGTGTTGTTTTACAAGTGGTGAAGCAGGTCTGCAGGTGTTGTCTCTCTCTCTCTCTCTCTCTTCCCCTCCCTTCTCAATTTCTCTCTGTCCTATCCTATAAAATGGAAAAAAAAAATGGCTGCCAGGAGAAATGGAATCATAGTGCCGGCACGGAGCCCCTGGAGGCAAAAAATAAAAAGAGGAAGAGGAGGAGGAATTGGAGGAGGAGGAAGAAAGAAAGAAAGAAAGAAAGAAAGAAAGAAAGAAAGAAAGAAAGAAAAAGCCATGGACTTTACCAATAAGTCTTTTAAAAATATGTGTGTTTATTTTTATTTGGTTTGATAGGATAGAGAGAAACTGCGAGGGGATTGAGAGGTAGAGAAGGAGAGAGAGGAAGAGAGACACTTGCAGCTTCACCACTCGTGCAGGGAGGGACTGGAGGCTCGTGCATGTTATCATGTGCGCTCAAACGGCTGCGCCGTCGCCTAGTCCCTAATAATAAGTCTTGATTAAGTCATCTGCCCTGTGGCAGGCACGGTGCTCTGCTGGGGGAAAACCACAGAAGTCCCTGGTCCATAAAATGACCACCTGGAGAGTTCTATGAAGGACAGATGTGTGGTGCTACCAGAACCTGCAACAGGCAGCCCTGCCTGCCCGGAGAAGTTCCCTCTCTGTCTTCTCGCCACCTCCTCTGGCCACCTGTGCCTCTTCGCTCCGGACCCTCTCTCTCTCTTCTCTGCGGCCCGCGCACTACAACATCTGGCTCTACAACACACCTGGAGCAGGAAGGGTCTGGCCGAGACTAGACGCTCTTTTCAAAAACAGTGACAACCTGGGAGTCGGGCGGTAGCGCAGCGGGTTAAGTGCAGGTGGTGCAAAGCACAAGGACTGGCGTAAGGATCCCGGTTCGAGCCCCAGGCTCCCCACCTGCAGGGGAGTCGCTTCACAGGTGGTGAAGCGGGTCTGCAGGTGTCTGTCTTTCTCTCCCCTTCTCCATCTTCCCCTCCTCTCTCCATTTCTCTCTGTCCTATCTAACAACGACAACAATAATAACTACAACAACAATAAAAAACAACAAGGACAACAAAAGGGAAAATAAATAATAAAAAAAAACCAATGACAACCTGACAGCACACTATCCTTAAAGTTCTGTAGTGACAGGGGTCCCCTTGCTGTCCTGTGTCTGTGTTTAGAGAGAGTGGGCAGAGGGCATTACCAGAGGAAGGAGTCGTTTCTGCTGAAGTGGCAATTACCCCTGAATCTGAAACACAAACAGGAGAGTTAGAAAAGTAATTAGAGAGCAGGTAGTTGTTGTCTCTGTTTTTAATCATTTTTCTGTCAAGGTTTTTATTCTGGGGTTTCAAGTCTGTGCTATTCCATTGTTCCTGGCAGACAGCCAGATAGAAGTTGAGAGACTGGGAGGAAGAGAGAAACAGAGAGGGGAGAGATAGCACAATCCTGCCCACCATTCTTAGCCTTCTCCTTTGCACGGCGCTCCTATGTGGTGACCAGAGGCTCGAACCTGGTCCTTCTGCGTGATAGGTTCTACCCCAAAAGCCATCTCCATCCTGTCATTTTCTCATTTAGACAGTTTGCTTGTCCTATTCTCTCCTTTAGCAGGTCTTGCTGGTAAAATTCAACTGGGAGAAGTAGCTATTTCCCACTCTCCTGAATACAGTTTAAAATAAAAAACATATGCTCAGTACACATTCAAACTCTTCTCATAAAAAAATGTTTCCCTGTCCCTTTCAACAAAAGGTACATTTAGAAATGCCTGAGTGTGTGTGTGTGTGTGTGAATGTCTGTGTGTGTTTAAGTGTGTGTGTGTGAGTGTGTGTGTGTGAGTGTGTGTGTGTGAGTGAGTGTGTGTGTGTGAGTATGTGTGTGTGAGTGAGTGTGTGTGTGAGTGTGTGTGTGTGAGTGTGTGTGTGTGAGTGTGTGTGTCTGTGTGTGTCTGAGTGTGTGTGTCTGAGTGTATGTGTGTCTGTGAGTGTGTGTGTATCTGTCTGTGTGTGTGAGTGTGTGTCTGTTTGAGTGTGTCTGTGTCTGTGAGTGTGTGTGTGAGTGTGTGTGTGTGAGTGAATGTGTGAGTGTGTGTGACTATGTGTTTGTGAGTGTCTGTGTATGTTTGAGTGTGTGTGAGTGTGTGTGTGTGAGTGTATGTGTGAGTGTGTGTGTGTCTGTGAGTGTGTGAGTGTGTCTGTGTGTGTGTCTGTTTGAGTGTGTCTGTGAGTGTGTGTGTGTATCTGTCTGTGTGTGTGTGTCTGTTTGAGTGTGTCTGTGTCTGTAAGTGTGTGTGTGAGTGTGTGTGAATGTGTGAATGTGTGTGACTGTGTGTGTGAGTGTATGTGTGAATGAGTGTGTGAGTGTGTGTGTGAGTGTGTGTGAGTGTGTGTGTTCAGCAGCCTAGGAGTTGGTGGGGTGGGCCGAGTGTTGAGTTCTCAAGCATGTGGTCACATATTTGACAGCAGGCACTGCATGTGCCAGAGTGGTGCTCTGAGTCTCTCTCTCTCCTTATCTCTTAAACACATTAATACATCTTTAAAAAATAAACCCTCTAAAATGTTTTAACTGTTATTTAATAATTTTTTGCAAGCCAGGGCCTTATGTATTCTCAACTTTACAGCTCCCCAGCTGACATCTTCATTTCAATAGACAGGCAGAGAGGAGAGACACCGAGAGTAGGAGAGACACTGGAGAACTGCACCACGGGTGGATTTCTCTCGGTGCTGCCCACCGTGCTTTCCTGTGGAGCCACTGACTGAGCCCAGGGCCTACACATACATGTTCAAGTACTTGCTCTACCCACTGGGCTGTCTACTTACTGGGCTGTCTCCTGCCCCATCCCCTTTGTGTGGTCTCTTGCAATACTCAGTTTGTGGGAAGACCAGACAATCTGGTGTGTGTGTGTGTGTGTGTGTGTGTGTGTGTGTGTGTGTGTGTGTGTGTGTGTGTGTGTAACTAAAACCCACAACCACTGTGGAGCACACCTGTATGCATTCAGGCTCTTCAGCCTGAACGTTGGAACCCCGACCTGGGTCACTAGAGGCTGTCTTTTTCTCCTTCTGGGTTCTAGTCTGTTTCCTAAGGTAGCAAGTCAGCCCAGTGTCTCCTGAACAGGTAGTAAAGGTACACTATCTAGAATTTCAACCCAGCACTTTCCCTCAGATCAGCAGTAGGAGAAAGGTCAGTGGAACACTTGTTACCAGTTGTAAGGACCATATCTGTGGTTGCAACTGAGGTAGGAGCTGTCAAAAGAAACAAAAGAAAATGATAATTAAATACCATCCTTGTCAATAAATTCACTGGCAAGCTGTTCTGTAAATCACCCTACATATAGATTATGCTCCATCTGTGTTCATGGTTGATTGTGCTTTGTTCCTGTTTTACTGCTTTATTTTTAAAATTATTTATTTATTTATTATTGGATAGAGACAAAGAGAAACTGAGAGGGGGAGACAAAGAAGGGAAAAGAAAGACACCTACAGCTCTGCTTTACCACTTGTGAAGCTTTCCCCCTGCAGTTGGGAACCGGGGGATTGAACCTGGGTCCTTATAGTGTGTGTGTGTTTAACCAGGTACATCACTGCCTGGCCCGCTGTTTCACTGCTTAAACTAAGGCAACTAAATAATAGGGGCATGGCTCCTGGGTTTGAAGCTAAAGAGTCCTGGATTCTAGTCTCTTTCTGCTCAGGATGTAGCAGATTCTGCAACTTTGGGAAAGTTATTTTGAATCTTGGAGCTTCTGTTGTACCTGAAAGACTAGTCCATGAACCAGGAGTGTCTGCCCACATCACCTAGGTAGCACTGCAGTGTCTCAGGCTTACTAAATGGCTGTCTAAAACCATACAAGATCATCAATTGACTTATATGTATTTCAGAGGCGTGCCAAACATCTCACTAGAGATGTCTGTGGGACCAGACATGACTGACATCAGTCAGAAGGAGATAATGGAGAAGCATGTGTTATAGGAGGGACCTCTCCTGCTCAGCCCTGGCCAATTGGAGCATTGCCAAAACTCATGCTAGAATCTTCCACCTTCTGGTGTTTCCATCAGAACTTAAAATACGACCTGTCCTATGAAATCTTTCATACTTGAAAGGGAGTATTAAAAAATTAGATATCACACAGGCAAAACTCTGGTATGAACTGATATCTATCTAGAGGCCAAACCAACGCACAAGATGCTCGTTTGTGATGTGTGGACTGAACAATCACTAAGGCTTTGAGTTGAACTGTTGGGGAAAAGCTACGCTGTAATTCATCATATTTGCCAAAACGACTTGGTAGTTGATTCTCACAGGTCCACCCAGAAAGGGAGAAGTTTGATCCATCATCTGTTTTTTCCATAAAAAGGCATTTTATTTTTAATTTTTTTGTACTTTACTTCATTTATGACTTTAAAAATCTTATTTATGTATTATGAGAGAGAGTGAGAACACTCACTGCTGTGCTCTGGTTTACTAAGGTGGTGCTGGGAATTGAACCTATGATCTCTGGGGGCTCAGGCAGGCAAGTTCATACTCTAACCTCTAAGTTATCCTCAATGCTTCTTCTTCTTCTTCTTCTTCTTCTTCTTTTTTTTTTTTTAAGCCTGGTCAAGAGATCTGAGATTAAATATATATATAGACACAGACTACTTTCTTAATTGTTTACAGTTCGGAGAAAACTTGAGATGACATACTTCTCTGATTGACTTAGTCACCTGCTGGTCAGTCTCAGCCCTATGGTTATCCTCAAAGTGCCCAGTGTGTGTGTGTGTGTGTGTGTGTGTGTGTGTGTGTGTGTGTGTGTGTGTGCGCACAAAAGATCACATGGGCTGCCCGTGTCAATGAGCAGATGGCAGTGACACTTGCCCATCGGGACTGTGTGCCTGAGCTCCCAGAGGCCACAGTTAAATTCTTTCCCTCACTGTGTACTTGATCCCCAGGGATGGCTTCACCTCCAGTTCTCCAGGAAAGGGATCAAAGCTCTGAGAAGCCAGGGGCTGTGCTGTGCCCATGCCAACAAAATGTCAAAATCAGAACCAGACATGATCCCAAATTCTCTGGCTCCAAAGCCGGGAACCTGTGATTCACTCCATCTTGGATGGAGCGTGAAGGAATCATGTTTAGTGAGATAAGCCAGAAAGAGAAGGAGGGAGAGGGGATGATCTCACTCATGGACACTCAGTTGAGTCCAGTGGTCAAAGGAGTTTGAGAATCACTGAGCTAAGGCAAGTTTAATAAAGATCGCTCACTACAGGACTGCTCAGTGACTCCTATGTAAATAAACTGAATGTACAAGAGAGGGATGTGCTATTTCCCCAGTTGATTTAGTCATGCAAATTGAAACAAATTGTCTATCACTGATTTGGTGTCCTGTACTGGGAAACTCATGTGAGAGACTTGGTACTTCGCTATCTGGAAACACAGGATAGATAGTCGTGACTGAGATGCCTCGAGGTCTGTGACTATTAAAAAGAAAACCTCACTCATAACCTCAAGATGACAGTCTCTGAGGAGAACATGACTGAAGATGACGTTGCCACAGTTAGATTTCAAAACCCAGCTACGGTACTGAGGGAGAAGATAGCAAGCTGGACAGTGTTGGAGGTGGCTGCCGAGTAGCTATCAGCTTCCTGTGTCACCGGTGACTGTCGGAGCACCCTGAATTAGCTTGATGGGAACTTGATGTTTAGATTTTTTTTTCAAAGACTTATTTTTTAAATATTTATTTATTTCCTTTTCTTGCCCTTATTGTTTTATTGTTATAGTTATTACTGTTGTTGATGATGTCATCATTGTTGGATTGGGCAAAGAGAAATGGAGGAGGGGAAGACAGAGAGGGGGAGAGAAAGATAAGACACCTGAAAACCTGCTTCACTGCTTGTGAAGCGACTCCCCTGCAGGTGGGGAGTCAGAGGCTCCAATCAGGATCCTTATGCCGGTCCTTGCGCTTTGTGCCACCTGCACTTAACCCGCTGCGCTACTGCCCAACTCCTGATGTTTAGTTTTCTATGAGGTATAAACACCCACCCTACCTTCATACAAGTTCATCTGTACTGTTACAATTTATAGGAAACAAACAAGAAAATATAATTACCAGATGTCACGGTCTTTCCTGTGGCTGAGGCTGAAATTATATATATATATATAAAATAATGATGAAACAAAAATAAGATGAAATCCAAAAAGAATCCCACCCACAAATAGGAAGTTTTAAAAGATAATTTTTATGTTCATAGCAGCACAATCTGTCATAGAAACTTGGAAACGACCTAGGCATTCTCCAACAGATGAGTGGCTGAGGGAGTCGCGGTCTGCATACACACAACGCAATACCCCTTCTTCACCTCATCTTGGATGGAGCATGAAGGAATCTTGTGAAGTGAGAGAAGCCAGAAAGAGAAGGATGAATATGGCATGATCTCACTCACGGACAGAAGTAGAGCAATAAGGACAGAAAGAGAAGGATGACTATGGCACGATCCCACTCACAGACAGAAGTAGAGCAATAAGGACAGAAAGAGAAGGATGACTATGGCACGATCTCACTCACGGACAGAAGTAGAGCAATAAGGACAGAAAGAGAAGGATGACTATGGCACGATCTCACTCACGGACAGAAGTAGAGCAATAAGGACAGAAAGAGAAGGATGACTATGGCATGATCTCACTCACGGACAGAAGTAGAGCAATAAGGACAGAAAGAGAAGGATGACTATGGCATGATCTCACTCACTGACAGAAGTAGAGCAATAAGGACAGAAAGAGAAGGATGACTATGGCATGATCTCACTCACGGACAGAAGTAGAGCAATAAGGACAGAAAGAGAAGGATGACTATGGCACGATCTCACTCACGGACAGAAGTAGAGCAATAAGGACAGAAAGAGAAGGATGACTATGGCACGATCTCACTCACGGACAGAAGTAGAGCAATAAGGACAGAAAGAGAAGGATGACTATGGCACGATCTCACTCACGGACAGAAGTAGAGCAATAAGGACAGAAAGAGAAGGATGACTATGGCACGATCTCACTCACGGACAGAAGTAGAGCAATAAGGACAGAAAGAGAAGGATGAATATGGCACGATCCCACTCACGGACAGAAGTAGAGCAATAAGGACAGAAAGAGAAGGATGAATATGGCATGATCTCACTCACGGACAGAAGTAGAGCAATAAGGACAGAAAGAGAGACACAAAGCAGAACTTGGACGGGGTCTGGTGCATTGCCCAAAGTAAAGGACTCTTGTGGAGGGTGGGGGGGTGGTGGTGAAGACTACCAGGTCTGGTGCCTGATGGTGGAGGAGGAGTTAGGCTGGGGGCGGGGAGTGTTTTGCAGAAAACTAAAAATTTTGCACATGTACCAACACATATATTTACTGTTTGCTGTAAAGGATAATCCTCTCCAATAAAAATAAAAATGCTACTATGATTACATCCTGAACTTCATGGGCAGACGATCTCACTTATGTGTCCTGGAACCTTCGCTCTCCAGAGCCCTGCCCCACAAGGGAAAGATAGAAACAGGCTGTGGGGTATGGATCCACCTGCCAACGCCCATGTCCAGCAAAGAAGCAATTACAGTAGCCAGAATGCCCGGCTTCTTCACCCCGTAAAGATCTTTGGTCCATACTCCAAGAGGAAGAGAAATGACTAGAAATGACTAGAGGGGAAGATGACAAGAGGAGCTCTGAACCCCAATTCCAGCAGGACCCAGAGAGAGAAGAGGACAAAGGTAAAGCCACTCAGAAATAGGTATGACTTAGAAAGGAAGAGAAAAGTCAGGACCAAAGGGGAAAAAAAAGACAAATACATATAAATACAAATAGTTATAGAAATAACAGGCAACCCATATCTGTGACCTTGGGAGAACCACTGCAGCGTCCAGTGGAGGGAACAGAGACGCAGAACTCTGGGGGTGGGACAGGTGTGAAACTGTATCCCCTGTTACCTTGTAATTTTGTAAGCCAATGCTAAATCACTACTAAAAATGAAATTAAAAATAAAAGAGCTCAAAACAGGTCAATTCAAGACTAAGGGTAGGATGGGCAGGTACCCCAGTGAATGCTTAAGAGAGGGATGGCAGATACTGAGAACCCACCCAGCGGTGTTGGTTCATTCAAGCACTGGCAGGCCATCCAAATTAAGAGGCAAAGAGGATGGACAGACCTCCCGGAGCCCCAGCTGAGGACGGACCTGGGACCAACCTTCCTCACATGCATCTCCGGACCCCCCCACCGAGAGTTGTGGCCAGGGGCAGCCGCAGGAGGAGGCAGGCCTGAGCACCTGAGCAGATGACACCGGCGTCCTCGTGGTGGCCGCAGTTGTGGATGGACAGACCCTGGTGCCTGCACTGGCCCAGGCTGCTCTCGTCGCCCCGACACTGCACGTCGTCCAGGAAGATGCTGCCCACGCCCTCCCCAAAGTGGCTGTTCCCTGGGGCACCCGCGGCCTCCCCGCAGTCCAGCTGGCGACACACCACGCGGGCAGCGGGGATGCCCCAGAGGTCGTCACACACCGTCCCCCACGTGCCATTGTGGGACACCTCCACGCGCCCCTCACAGCGGTTCCTTCCGTCCACCAGTCTGACGCCAGGCAAGTCTGCGGAAGACTTGGAGGTTAGTGATGAAGCGAGCGGCTCTCCTGGCAGCCATCCTAACAGGGCTTCTCTCTAGCTCCCACTGCATCAAATCTGAATTCCAGGACATCTAAAGCCCAGGCTTCCTTTGACTTATAAAGGCAGTGACTGGATGCCTTTCCCAAAATATAGTTCACCATTTCCATGTCTGGATTTGAAATAGGATCACTGCAAGCATAAGGATAAAAATCGGCTTCAGGGAGTCAGGTGGTAGCACAGTTGGTTAAGCGCAGGTGGTGCAAAGCACAAGTGTTAGCGAGCAAAAATCAAACCACCATCCGCTGCAAGAAAGCAAAGATGTTTATTCACGAATTCGAATCCGGGCCGAGAGGCGACTGGCAGCAGTCTACCAGCTCGACCCTGAACAAGGTTCAAACCACACAGTTTATAGGAATTCAGACTACACTCAGGGAGGGGGAACCCATCACCTTATCAACCTATATCCAATAACATGCTATAAAAAACGCAAAATCCAGTCATTTCAAACCTAGCAAAAAGCGTGATCCACTCAAAGCAAAGCGCAGGCTAGTTTCAAACATTGCAAAGTCACACAACCAATAGAATCTAGCCAGGTAGGGTCACCACATCCTCCTGCCATCAGCTGCCCCTTCCTGGAAAATAATTTCCTTGTGCAAAGGCCCTGATAAGCCTTGCCTGTTTGCAGGGTCTTTCAAGCAACTTGCAAAACAACCGATGGCCTTCACTGATTAGGTCCTGTTTTTCAAGGGGAAAAGGGCAAGGAATTTTCCAACTCACACTACAAGCAACTTATACTAAAAGGAACTTAAAACTTCTGCATAAAAAGGGAACTTCAAGGCTACTGCCTTTTACAACAAGGACCTGCGTAAGGATCCCAGTTCGAGCCCCCGGCTCCCCACCTGCGGGGGGGGGGGGGGGTCACTTCACAGGCGGTGAAGCAGGTCTGCAGGTGTCTATCTTTCTCTCCCCCTCTCTGTCTTCTCCTCCTCTCTCTATTTCTCTCTGTCCAACAATGACAACATCCATAATAACTACAACAATAAAAAATAAGGGCAACAAAAGGGAATAAATAAATAAATATTAAAATTTTTTTTAAAAAAACCTTAAAAATCTGCTTCATCAGATTGCTAAACAACAGCATCAGAGGGGTCAGGCAGAAACGCACTTGGTTAAACGCACACATTATATTGCGTAAGGACCCGGGTTCAAGGCCCCGGCCCCCACCTGCAGAGGGAAAACTTCAAGAGTAGTGAAGCAGGGCTGCAGGTGTCTCTCTGTCTCTTCCTCTCTACCTCCCCCTTTGAAATTTCTCTCTCTGTCCAACAATAAATAAATAAGAATAAAAAAGTAAACAACCACGTAGCCAACTATTTCAAACTCAAGCTTTCATTAATACCACACTTGTCCTTTGCTCAGCTTTGATTCAAAGGTAAAGAAATTTAAGAGAAACAGACTAGCTAAGAGGAACACCACCCCGCCCCACCCCCACCCCCGCCCAGATCAAATCTGAGTTTACTTATCCCGGGAAGTCAGGAAGGTGCATGGACACTGATGTTGGAAACTTCAGGGAATATGCTAGAATGATTCAATGACTGAGAAGATTTGAAGGAAGCCATAAGAGAATTACCAATGGAAAGAGCTGCATTTGCTGACTCTCGGGCATCTTCTGTAGATAAAAGAGAAAACCCAAGGCATCGGTGTCAGTGGAGGTGAACACTGACAAAACACTCACCAGACTTAGGCTTCCACACCTACAGTTGTCATGAAACCACCAGGGTGGCAGTTTAGAACATTCTGGCAAACGAATCACACAGATGAGCATTTCCAAAGACTGAGTCCAAACCAGATGGCGCCTGGGAACCACCTGCCCCTTTTCTGGGTGAGACCCTGGATTACTGACACTGACTGGAAGCATCTATTTGAACTTGTCCAGGAAGTTAATCACTCAGAAGATGTGCAGTAACAAAATGACACAGGCGAGCACTTGCTGTTGTTTATTTACTTTTCCTTGGGAGGTACTATGACTTGCTTGCAATGCAGAGTACTCTCTGCGCCAAATAAAACTGAGAAACAGGGAGTCGGGCGGTAGTGCAGTGGGTTAAGCGGAGGTGGTGCAAAGCGCCAGGAAATGCATGAAGATTCTGGTTTGAGCCCCTAGCTCTCCACTTGCAGGGGAGTTACTTCACAGGCCGTGAGGCAGGTCTGCAGGTGTCTGTCTTTCTCTCCCCCTCTCTGTCTTCCCCTCCTCTCTCCATTTCTCTCTGTCCTATCCAACAATAACATCAAAACCAGTA
Organism: Erinaceus europaeus; assembly: GCF_950295315.1. Lineage (NCBI taxonomy): Eukaryota > Metazoa > Chordata > Mammalia > Eulipotyphla > Erinaceidae > Erinaceus > Erinaceus europaeus. The sequence goes on from NC_080175.1 coordinate 5,415,772, forward strand.
ACTACAACAATAAAAAAACAAGAGCAAAAAAAGGGAATAAATAAATAAATGTAAAAAAAAAAAAACGCTTGAGAAACAGCAATAGAGTAGGGCAGAAATATCCTTATTCTATGTTTCTCTTCACCGCAACTTAGACCTTCCTTTCTGCCCTGTTCTCTGAGGATTCCGGAAGGGTGGCTATAAGATGTGGAGAGACCTAGCGGTGGAGTCAGGACCTCAGACATCTGTTATAAACACATTATTTACTAGTATATATACCTGACATGACCTTACAGGGGTGAGGTGACCCTGCGACATTGATACATCTTGCAACGCTCTTTACAGAGACATTAGATATTAGATCCACTAGAACTGATTTTGCAAAGGGCTAGAAGCATAAACACACCCATTAGTTCCTGGCTGCCTTTTGCCTCCAGGGCAAACAAAATGGAAAACACAAAGTGATTCAGAAGGTCACATGACCTCAAGGCTATTTAACCAGAAACCCAACCCCTTTGTTTGTCAAGATTTATTCAAGATAGGGGTTCCCAAGTTCTTCCTTCCTATTTACCTAAACAAAGGAAGAGGGAAGTAGGTCTGAGCAGGGCTCCTACCCCCATCACACTCTGCAACGCAAATGCTGCTCTTTATTTGCAAAGCTCAGTGTGACAGTGTTTGTGCTACTAATGTCCTTGCAGGGGCCCATAGTGAGTTTTATTTATTTATTTTTAGTAAATAAATATTAAAAAAGGTAATAAAAATAAAATAAAATAAAATAAAGAATATAAAAAAGGTAAAGAAAGAAAAAGAAAAACTTGAGGTAGGGAGGCTACTCAGCAGTGGTATCATACATGCATGAGGCCCTGGGCTTATTACTTGGGGTCACAAAAAACAACAACAACAAAAACTACAAGAAATTCAGCATGAACTCTCTCTCTCCCTCTCTCTCTCTCTCTCTCTCTCTCTCTCTATATATATATATATATATATATATATATATATTGCCATTAGGTGTTTTCTTTATGGGATGACAGGTCAGGTTATATAGTGTCTTTGTTGAAGGTTCAGACGCTTAATTGCACCTGGGACTTTGAAGCCTCAGGCATGACTTTATTATGCTATTTCCACAACCATTATGCTATTTCCCTTGTCGCATATTGACCTTTATTCACAGACTGCCTCCTCTGTCACTCAGATTGTGACATTAGGCAGGCTTGAGACTAGAGTGACCAATGTGCTGAGTCTGAATCTAAAAGGTTCTCAGGATGACGGACCTGCAGAGCTAAGCCTGGGAAAATGTCACGCAGATCAGGGCAAGTTGTTCCCCTAACCTAAACCCCCAAACTTTGAGGTTGGCCCACATCACATGCAGATTCGACTGTGCAGCTTGGGAGGGGGAAGCAGTGTCGGGAGAACTTGGTACCTGAGCAGACAGCCCCGGCATCTTCGTGGTGTCCACAGTTGTGGATGGACAGGCCGAGGTGGTGGCACTGCCCCAGGCTGGTCTCGTTGCCCGTGCACCTCACATCGTCCAGGAAGATGGGGCCAGAGCCGTCCCCAAACAGGCTGCTCCTGGGGGCTGCTGTGGCCACCCCACAGCCCAGCTGCCGGCACACCACCTGGGCGGCGGGCAGGTCCCAGAGGTCATCACACACGGTGCCCCAGGTGCTGCCGAGCTGGACCTCCACCCGGCCTTCGCACCTGCTCCTGCCATCCGCCAGCCTCACCATGGGCAGATCTGTGGGAGCAAGAACCAGGTGGGGCTGGGAGGCTGACATGAGCTCTCAAGTGAGACCTTAAGTCACTTAGAAATGATTCTCCTCTCTCTGCAGAGAACCCATCTCGTGAGAAGTTGGCCTAGTTATCCTGCCCCTGGGCCATCAACACAACACTGGTGACATTTCTGACGGTCACAGATGGCGCCAACCCAACCAGAGAGAAGCAGGTACAGTAGAGTGGAGTGGCCTGGGAAACAGCTCAGCTGGTAGATCACTGGACTTGCACAACTGAGACTCTGGGTTCGATTCCTAGTAGGGTGTGTGCTGGGGTGTTGATTTGGTTTTGATTTCTTTGTCTCCTTTTTTTTTTCTTTTGGTTCTCTATTTCATATGAAATAAATAAAACACACCTTTAAGTAAAACCAGAAGGATGGGAAACGTACCTATGGGCTGAAAAACATGTGTCTGCTCCCCAGGAGTCGAAGAAACTATATGGGTAAAAAAGAAAAACCGGCATAGTAAATCCATTCTAAAGAAATGGGGCACTGCTCCTCTCCACTGTCTCCAATCAAGTGGCCACCATTCAGAATGCATATGGCGGGACACACACACACACACACACACCCTTTATGCTGGTGAAGAGCCCAGAACACCCCACCAGAAACACAACCCATGTAGGGATTATGAAGCTCAGACTCTGCAAGCTTGTGTGTCTGGTCTAAAGCAGAGGTCCCCTGCAGTGGCCTGCACCCACTTCCTGCTCTACTTTTCCTTCTGCTGGAACGCAAGCCCGTGTGTGAAAGGAGTGACACCCAGGAGCCTTGCTCTGGATGCAGAGTGGGGCTCTGTGGGAAACAGGAAGCAGCTCTGGACCTCTGTGTCCTGGGAGGGGGAAAGGCCTGGAGCTCTAGATGGTCAGGGCTGGTCATGAGGCTCCCACTCTAGACAGCCAGAGAGTCACCCACCAACAGGTCAGATATGAACTCCAGTACCTGGGTGTCCAGCAGCTTCAGACTCTGCAGAGATAAAGGCAAGCATGGTAATTTAATAACATCGACCAGAGGGGTTGGGGGCGGTTGGGTGGCCTACACAGTGCACACCCTCTACGCATAAGGCCCTGGGTTCCATCCCTGTGTCACATGAAGCACGGTGGGTGGCACTGGGTGGGTGGTGCTGGGGATTCCATGGGTATTGTGGCCTCTTTTTGCTTCTCTCCCTCTCTCTCATTCTTTAAGAGATAATGCATGAAAAATTGGACTGTGGAATAGCTCATTAGGGCAGTGTGTGTGTGTGTGTGTGTGAGTGTGTGTATGTGTGTATGTGTGAGTGTGTGAGTATGTGTGTGTGTGAGTGTGTGTGTGTGAGTGTGTGTGAGTGTGTGTGTGTGAGTGTGTGTGTGAGTGTGTGTGTGAGTGTGTGTGTGAGTGTGTGTGAGTGTGTGTATATGTATGTGTGTGAGTATGTGTGTGTGTGAGTGAGTGTGTGAGTGTGTGTGAGTGTGTGTGTGTGAGTGTGTGTGAGTATGTGTGTGTGAGTGTGTATGTGTGAGTGTATGTATGAGTGTGTGTGTGAGTGTATGTATGAGTGTGTGTGTGAGTGTGTGAGTATGTGTGTGAGTGTGTGAGTGTGTGTGTGAATGTGTGTGTGTGAGTGTGTGTATGTGTGTGAGTGTGTGTGTGTGAGTGTGTGTGTGAGTGTGAGTGTGTGTGAGTGTGTAAGTGGAATCCCGGGCTCACTTCTCAGAGCTGCATGAAGCAAGCAGCCAGTGGCGTGGTGGAGTGGGGCAAAGCTGCACAGACACTGGTGCTGGCAGGCATCTGGGACCACCCCTTCTAGGTTTTTTAAATATATATTTTATTATTTATTTTCATATATTGGATAGAGACAGAGATTAATATAGGGGAGGCAGAAAATGCTGGTGTGGGAGTCGTGTGGAATTATAGCCCTATTATCTTACAATCTTTAAATCACTAATAAAATAAAATAAAATTATACTTGTTCTGACAGAAAAAAACGAGAGAGACCTAGCCAACCAAACAAACAAGTAAAAAGAAATTAAGAGGAGATAGAGAGATAGGGGGAGATAGAGAGGGAGCAGTAAATAGAGGGAAGAGAGGGAGAGGGAGAGGGAGTAGCACTGGGAGAGAGACAGGGAGAGACCAGCAGCTATATTTCACTGCCTCCATAGGAGGGAGCTGGGGGCTTGAACCCAGGACACTGCACAATGTAACGCATGCACTCAACCTGCTCCCCTCACTTGGCTCTATAGCCAGGTATACGGAGGGTGTCACCTGGTCTAACATTGCTGGGTGATGCTGGTGGAATGTACCTCAGGGCCTAGCATAACCCCGATTGGTTCTCGTTCTTGTGCACCTGGGTGTTTGCCTACGTGCTCTGTGCGGCGTGACTCCTGGGATTCTCTCAGCTACCTTATAAGCTTCATTTTTAAAGAGGCACTCAACCACCAGTCTATTATTAAACAGCAGGGGTATTTATCTGTGTCGGAGCAGAATCTGCTCTTCTGAAAGTGTCTGTGTGAGCGGGAGAAGGCACAGAGGCCTTTCCAGACTCAGTCTGTGAGCTCTGGGCTTGGCTGGGCCAGTCCCACAGCTCCCAGGCGACTCACCTGAGCACACCACACCTGCATCTTCCTGGTGCCTGCAGTTGTGGCTGAACCAGTCACCGTGGGAGCACTGCTCCAGGGAGGACTCGCTTCCTGTGCAGTTGACTTCATCCAGCAAGATGGTGCGCGACCCAGGGCTGAAGCTGCTCCCCGGGAGGGCAGACACGGCCGGGCCACAGCCCAGCTGCCTGCAGACCACATGGGCATCCTCGATGGACCAGCTGTCATCACACACTGTGCCCCAGGTGTTGGCATGGTAGACTTCCACTCGACCCTCGCACCTGCTTGAACCGTTCACGAGCCGTAGCCCCAGACCTGGGACAGAGACAACGGCCTCTGTGAGGCTTATCCAGAGGGAAGAGTGTTTTCTGGACATCATACCCTGGCAAGCGACCATCCCAAACCTACTCTCACTGATTTGTCTTTTGCCTCAGATACAACACTGTGTGTTTTCCAAAGTTGTAATTGGTTAATGGTCTTCTGGGCATGGGAAATGAAAACAAGAGTAAATCAACGGGATTACAAGAAGCTGAAAAGCTTCTACACACCAACAGAAAAATACACAGGGATAATCAGGCTGTCAAAGTAAATGGAAGAAGATACTTGCACATCATATATTGAATAAGCAACTGATAGCAGATATCTATAAAAAATTGGTACAGCCTAACAAGAGAAAAAAAAGTGGGCCCAGGAAGTAAATAGTTTTCTAAAGAAGAGATAAATGTGGCTCCATTTCCCTTATTATTAGAGAAATACAAATTAAAACTATACTGAGATTCCATCTCACAGCTGAGAGAACTGCTTACATCAACACGTCAGAAAATGACAAATATTGATGATTTTTTTTTTTTTTTTTGTAGAAAAGGTAGAAAAGGGACTCAGCTCCACTGCTGGTGAGACTGCAAAATGGTGCAGCCCTTAAACTGTACAGAGAAGAGTGTATGGACAGTCCTTAAACAACTAAAAATGGAATTACCTTATGATTCAGTAACACCACTCTTAAGCATTTATCTAAAGGACACGCAAACAGTAATTCAAAGGGGCGCATGTACCTCTGTGTTCATACCTGCATTATTTCCAATAGCCAAAGAATGGAATTAGCCTAGATAATTACCAACAGATGACTGGCTAAGAAAGTCACAGGGTGAACTACTACTCTGAAATCAAAAAGGTGATATTGTGTCAAAAATGAATGGAACTGGAGGTGATGATGCTTCATGTTAGTGAAATAAGTAAAGAGGTGAAAGATGGTTTCACTCACGTAGAATCTAGAATAGGAACTTACCAAAAAAAAAAAAAAAAAGAGAGAGAGAGAAAGAAAGGAAGAAAGAAAGAAAGGAAAACCAAACTGTTTTAAGACTGTGAAAACTGTGATGGTTATCTCTGAGAGATCGAAGGAAGGGTGGTGGCTACTGTGTGGAACTGTACCCTGTCACCTTGGAACCCATATTGGTCACAAATAAGAAGAGAGAGAAATAGTTTTGGGGGGCCAGTAAGATAAGCCACCTGGACAGGGCATCTGCTCTGCCATGCACCCTGCCCAGATCTGAGCCTGCCTTCCCTGGACTGGAGGAAGAAACTTCTGTGTTGTGGTAGCTTCCCTTACTCCCTCTGTGTCTTCTGTGTCTCTCTATCTGAAAAAGTCAGCTTGGAGCAGTGAGTCTCCATGATGATAAAAACAAACAAATAAACAACAGTTCCGCTGGTCAAGCCATCTGCATCTGATAGCTAGCCCTGTCTGATCACCAAGTGCTGTGAGATCTTTATTTGCGAGGCTTTCCAAGGACTTGTTGGATTTCTCATGAGAATCCATCACAGTCACGGAAATAGGTGCGTGTGGGAGAGCTGTATGCAAGGTTCTCTGCACGTGCTGCTCAAGTGACACAAACAGTAGATCCCACCTGTGTCGTTTCCAGCATCAGGTGTGGCCACATATGTAAAGACTCCCCAGGGACTGCAAAGGGGGCGTCAACCAGCTGGTCATGGTCAGGGACCATGTCTAAGAGAGCAGGTGACACTCTGGTGCCAGTGTGGCGTCATCCAGGCTTCCTAACCAGCCCCAACGACCTGGCTTTCATCTCGCCACTTCTTGGTGCCTCTCATTCTCCCACAGCAGAATTCCTGGTGAATCCAGGTTCAGCAGCAGCTGGTCATGTGGCTGTAGGCTGTGAAAGAGGCAGTTTCCATCCGGGACACTTTCTCCTGTGGGGGCGTGCTGGCTCTTCTAAGTAAACCCTCTGCAGAGAGAAAAGCTTACCTGTGGAGGTCCGCATCTCTGTGGACTGGGGAGTAGAGGCTAGGGACAGACAGAAAGAGGAAGTAGAACATTACGCAACATCTTGGCTAAGTGGCAAACATTTTTCAACTTCTCTGTCAGCTGTGTCTGTTCTCTGGGGGTAGGGGGAATACTAACTCCTGATTGCCGGGCTAGCGTGAGGGTGTTTCTTCCCGGGCATGTGCTCTCTGGGTTGGAGAGAACTTGACCGGAGCCAACCTGGGCTGCTGCTTACTCAGCGACATGGGAGAGGAACCAGGAACTCGTGGCTGAGTGGGAACGTAATGTGTCTTTATTGATCAGAGAAAATGCTTTATATCTTTTGAAACGGAAGTGGCAGGTCGGAAAAGGAAATGGCTAGGAGAGGGGGTGGAGAAAGGTAGAAAGCTTCCATAGCAGCTGTTGCGAAGGTTCTAACCAGTGGGATTAAACCAATACCCTGCAGGCAGGGCGGGTCTCAGGCAAAACAATGCTTATGTAAATAGACCATAGTATCAACGATGGAGCAGGGCGTAATGCCCAACACTGATTCTAGACAAATTTCCTTCCCAAGGCCTGCCTCTGCAGGGAGCACTCTTTCCATCACCAACACCAGCCTGTGTACACAGGAAATGTTGGCAGGTGTTTCAACAGTATGAAAATCACAGGGAAGCAATTACAGAAGCCAGACCTCCCACCTTCTGCACCCCGTATTGATTGACAAGATCATAAAACCACTGCAGCTATGCTGACAGTTTTGTTTGTTTTGATTTTTGTTTTTGAACCTGTTCCTTCTTGCTTTACAGTTCTGCTCAGCAGGAAGCAGCAGGCAGAGACAAATGTCCTTAGTGCTTTGCGACCACACTCCGAGCTATCCTCTCTAGCCCAGAGTGCTCTGATGGATGGGGATGAGGAAGAAGGTAATGACTGGCATCTCAGTGGGTAGTCCACAAGGCAAGCAACACTCTATTTATTCTAGAACAATCCACTGAGTCCCACATGACCTTGGCACACAAATACTATTCTCTACCCCCTCCTCTTCCATAGGAGAAAACCAAGGCAGGAAGGGTCCAGGTATCTGCTAGTAAATGGTGAAGCCAAGATGACAAACCCAGGGCATCAGCCACTACCCTGCGGCCTGGGAGACTTGGACAAGACAAGTCAACCAAAAAGAAAGTACCTGAAGCTGGGTAGTTCATAGCAGTTGATGGTGTTGAGTAAGGCAGGGAGTCTGTGAGGGAGAAATACAGAGTGAGGCTAGGTCATGGCTGTTCATTCTTACTAACCCACAGAAGAAGCTGTCTCCCTGAATCAGCAAGGTACATGCCTTTTGCTAGGGAGAACTGTACCCAACTTGGGCATCTGCGAGCAGTCCTGAACGACCAAGGGCAAAACTATGAAATATCCAGGCCACTGGGTTTCGTTTCTGTCCTGAAACTAGGTACTGCAGTGATATTTTCAATGTTCTCTTTGTTTTGCTAGCTTTGATTACAGTGATGGTCTCCTAGCATGAAGTGTCTCTCTTGCCGGTTGGTTTGTTTTTGCAATTTTATTTTATTGTCATCCATAGGGTTTTACGCTCTAGGTTGACTTTTTCAGATAGAGAGATAGGGACAGAGGAGAGGAGGAAAGACACCACAGAATAGAAGCTTCCTCCAACCTGGTTGGTGGGGTGAGACTCCAACCTGCTTCATGCCCATGACAAAGCAGGTGCGCTATCCACGTGAGCTATGGTTTTGTAATTCTTCTAGGCTGCGTGGATCTTGCCATGGAGTTGAAAAACCTGACTGTACATACATATTACCAAGTGCAAGGACCCAGGCCAAGCCCCTACTCCCCACCTGCAGGGGGGAAGCTTCACTGGTGTTGAAGCTGGTGTCTCTCTTTCTCTCTCCCTTTTCTTCTCCCCCTCCCCTCTCAGTTTCTCTCCATCCTAACAAATAAAACAATAGAAAGAGAAAGAAATGAAAATATAGATCTTTAAAAAAAATGACAAGGTCGGCTCATTTGCAATATTGTGGCCAGAACTTGAACGCATCATGTTGAGCGAGGCAAGCTGGAAAGAGATATATCAGCACCAAATGGTCTCACTCACTGGTGGAACTTAAGAATAGCACAGTGGATAAAGCACTGGATTCTCAAGTATGAGGTCCTGAGTTTGATCCCCGGCAGCATGTAGCAGAGTGATGTCTGGTTCTTTCTCTCCTCCTATCTCTCTCATGAATAAATAAATTATAAGATAAAAAAAAAGAATAAAGAACAACAAAAGGAAACACAAGGTGAAAGCTGGACTGGGTGTGGCATATTGCGCGAAAAGCAAAGGACTCTGGGGGACAGAGGAAAAGGAGCAGGATAAAGGGACATTGGGCTCCTGGGGTGTCTCCTAGATGCCAATTAAGGGGAGATGAGAGACTGTACCTATGTGCTAAAGACAAGACTGTGAACTACTAACCACTCAATAAAATAAAATAAATAAAATAAAATAAAATAAAATAAAATGACAACAAGAGGGTGGGAAGCAGATACTTAGGGCACTGAACTATGGGAAACAAAGATGCAAGTCCATCGTGTCTCTACAGTTGGAGTTGTCATTCTCTTCCCTGAGGGCCGGCCCACCTGAGCAGATGACGCCGGCGTCCTCATGGTGGCCACAGTTATGGGAGAACCAGCCGCTGTGCAGGCACTGCCACAGCCTGGCCTCGGTACCCGCACACTCCACGTCATCCAAGGCAATGAGGCCCAGGCCCCGCTGGAAGTGTGCCCGCCCGGGGGCCGACACGGCCTGCCCACAGCCCAGCTGCCGGCACACCACCTGGGCGTCGTGCAGGTCCCAGCTGTCGTCACACACCGTCCCCCAGCTGCCGTTGTAGTGCAGCTCCACGCGGCCCTCACACAGGTGGCTGCCGTGGACCAGCCTGAGCGCCACATCTGGAGAGGAGACACACTGGGGTCACCACCTGGGGGGCACCCTTTACATTTTTTTTAATTGGAGGGATTAATGGTTTACCGTAAACAGTTGTTGGTACATGTGTAACATTTCTTCACTTCTCCATATAACACCCTCATCCCCAGCCTAGGTCCTCCTCCACCATCAGGCACCAGGACTGAAAGCCCCCCGCTCCCACCCCCCAGAGTCCTTTACTTTGATGCAAGACACCAAACCCAGTCCAAGGTCTGCTCTGTGTCTCCCCTTTTTGTTCTTATTTCTCAGCTTCTGTCTATGAGTGAGGTCATCCCACATTCACCCTTTTTTTTCTGGCTGATCTCACTTCACAGGATTCCTTCAAGCTCCACCAAGATAAAGTGAAGAAGATGAACTCATCATTTTTAATAGCTGAGTAGTATTCCATTGTGTATGTAGACCACAACTTGCTCAGCCCCTCATCTGCTGCTGGACATGTAAATCACACCCAGGTTTTGGTTACGACAAACTGAGCTGCTGTAAACATACGTACACGCACAGATCTTTTGGGATGGCTGTGTTTGGTTCATTAGGATATTGCCTGGTCATAGGGTAGGTTCATTTCTAGCCTTCTTTGAGTTCTCCAGACTGGTCTCCACAGGGGTCAGGGGCGACTATTGAGGAAGACCTGGGCACTTTGAAGTGATCAGCCTCCCAGGGGCACCCTCTCCCACTGAAAGAGGAGACAACTGTGGAAGTAAAGGGACTTCAAAGAAACACTGGACTTGAACTCTCTTGTCAATATGATTCTATTTTTACTTTTTTGGTTGGGGAGGGAGTGTTTTATGAAGCTTTCCTTTCAGATGGGATTGCAAGAAGGGATTCTTTTTTTAATTTTAATTTTATTTATTTTATTTATTTTATTTATTTTTTATTTATTCCCTTTTGTTGCCCTTGTTGTTTTGTTGTTGTTGTTGTTGGATAGGACAGAGAGAAATGGAGAGAGGAGGGGAAGACAGAGAGGAGGAGAGAAAGATAGACACCCACAGACCTGCTTCACCGCCTGTGAAGCGACTCGCCTGCAGGTGGGGAGCCGGGGTTCGAACCGGGATCCTTATGCCGGTCCTTGTGCTTTGCGCCACCTGCGCTTAACCCGCTGCGCTACAGCCCGACTCCCCTGCAAGAAGGGATTCTATTTCAAGAAGGATTGCAAGATGGGATTCTATTTCAAGAAGGTCAAAATAGGCCCCTGAAAACCTTGGATGAAAAGGAAGCTCTAGACACACCCACTTTGGTCGAGCAGCCTGAGTAACAATAGCACTCTAAACAGGAGGAAAGGAACAGCATATATGCTTCGGATGAAATGTGTTCAAAGTCAGGACCAGCCCAGTCCCCTTCCACATCACATGTGCTATGGTAACCCACAGGGGAAACTCCATTTTGTATTAAGAAAAGCTTAAACCTTACAGCCAAATGCTGACTTATTGTAACTCGTAAATACAGCTTGACTTATAGGAAAATTAGTTTTGTTTAAAAATCCCAGGAGCAGGACCTGAAAAAGCTAACAAATCTTTGGTGGGAGTTGGTAGGAATTATCTTGAGGTTGAAGTGACAATGAGCAGACCACTGAATGACAAGGTTCAAGGACACCGTGGGAGCTGACGGTGCTGTCGGTGCTGTCTGTAGCTATCTCCCTCTTCCCGCCTGCTGAGTTTCACCTCCTTTCCCCACCAACCTCCCCACACATATTCTTCATTTTCTTTTGGTTTTGGAGATGTGAGCCTGTCATCTTCTTAGGTTGAATCAACTTGTTTTCCTTTTACCAAGATTTCTCTCTGAATTTTTATTTATTTTTATTTTTTAGATTCAGCACATGAGCCCTGGCATCTGGCAATACTTTAATATCAAAAGATGCACATAGGAGCTCAACTGTTTTCTCCATGAAGATCTTGGAGGCCAGCCAAGAAGTACGGGGACCCCCTGCAAGTATCTAGTGCCTGAGAGTGGAGTGGGTCGTTCAGCCTCACCATCAACATTAAGCCAACCTACCAGTGTCATTAAGGACCTACCAGTGTCATTCTCATCTTCCACTAAGGACTCATAGGATGCATAAAAGCCAGTGTTGGTGATGATGGCATCGCTGTGGAACACCACAGTCATGCGATTTGAAGAGGAGGTAAAAATCGGAGTTGTACCAGAACAGAACCTTCCCAGTGAGAACGATTCACTCTGTGGACCATCGAAGATTTCAATGAAGTCATAGGGACAGCTGTAGAAATTCTCCATCCTGTAAAGCAATTGTGTCATTATTTAGACTCCATCCACGATGCCCTCCCCCTGCTCCTCTGCCCCAACCGAGCATCGCCCAGATTGGCTCAGGAAGGAATTCTGGGAAAGTTGTCTGAAACCCCTGAAATCTCTTCAGGAAGGCCCGAGGAGATGATGATGGAGCAGACATGGGTGCTCCTGTTTCTACAACATCTCTTTATTGGGAAAGTTTTTTTTCACTCAGCTGTATTTTCTGAATATGCAAAGGAAGCACAATGAGGAGAATTTAAATAGTTGTGGTACTTAAATTGACACACTGGCAGATGACGAGAAGCACCTTTCTTTCATCCTCTTTTATTTCCTCTTTCACTTCATTCTCCTCAGATGTGGCTACAACAAGCAGCTCTTCTCCCTCTCCCTCTCCCTCTCCCTCTCCCTCTCCCTCTCCCTCTCCCTCTCCATCTCTCTCTCTTCCTTTGTTTCTTCTATCGCATGTCTAAATGGCAGTGCATAGCACATCTGTCAATGATTTTCTTGCAGGCCATTCACTCCATAGCAACACAGGTCACATGGGCAACAGCTGTATTGGATTTAAACGATCCCTTTCTGAGAGGCACTTAGGTTGTTTCCAGCGTCTTGCTTTCAGGATTACCCTCAGCAATCATAAGACTTTCTAGGCAAAACAAATGCCTGGAACAGAATCGCTGGGCTAAAAGATTTTATGTTTACCTTTCAAGACAAAAATGATAGAATTTAAGGTGGTGCCACATGAACGAAGTCAGGAGGTGAAAGACCACTAATGGAGCATTTCACTCATATGAAAATCCACACAAGTGAAGTGACAGAACACAGCAAAAATAACTTGGAGACTGAGAAATATGGCAGTTTCCAGCAGATAGGGGAGGAGAGCAGGGGCGATGGGTGGGCGGTGATTGTGAGAGAGGAATGGTAGGAGCACTTGAATAAGTGTGGTGAGGCTCACGCAGAGAGAGATGTGCACAGCTGTGCTCTGGAGACTTTACAGTGCTATAAACCAATGCTCAATTGGTACAAATGGATTGGAAAACAAAGAGTCTGTACACTTAACTTTCTGATCAATAATATTGATTGAATCCCAAAGGCTACCCTTACATTTGTAATTAAAGAGATTAAGTCGTGTTTCTTTTTCTTTTTCCTCCTTTTCTTTTTCTTCCTGGTCTCCTTGTGTTCTCATTCTTTCTTTTTGGTGGGCAGGTGTGTGGGGAGGGGCGAGTGGGGATAAAGCAGTCTAACTGATGTTTACAACAATGCGAAGATTGTAAACACAAGGAGTAGTTAGTTACGCACCTTACCACTTCAAAAGTCAGCTTGACGTGAGCCCTGCTGTCCACTTGTATGTCCCAGGCACACACCACATTTGTTGGATATTTTTTGGGGTACCACGGGCTAGAGAAGTAGCCTGAACTATTTGTGAGTACACCACCACAGGGGAAATTCTCATCTGCAAGAAACAGCGAAGATGTCCCATTGGAAAGGGACCTGACCTCTGCTAGTTTTCAGAGGCGAGCAGAAGGATGGAGGGAGTGGCAGTGCAGAGGACTTGCTGGGGGGCTGCATGTGCTGCTAACTAGAACCACTAGCTTTGGAGACCCTCTGAGCTTTCAATATTGTTCTCCCTCAGATAAAAATCATGGCTTACGCACTATGAAGTTGACAGGGGTTTTGTGGAAATGTATTGGCCGTAAACATGGTTGAAAGGGGGTTTTTGAAGCCATGTGCACAGGCAGTTCTGAACCCAAATGTTCACAACATGTGAACCAAAGTGTCTTTTCTCAGTTCTGTATGTCACACCCTGCCTTCATCAGAAAGTTAGTACTGAGGTGACGTAAGGCGTCCAGCGTATAGCTGAGGTGTTGCCTTTGGCAGGGGGCTTGTTACACGCCGCATGGCCTCATATGTAAAAGACGGAGAGAAGGCTCGTCTAGTGGTGGGAAAGGCTCACATGGAAAACAGACACCTGCAGTCTGAAGACATGCAGATACCAAGCCTGCAGTGGGTAAGCTGACGTACCTGTAGCGGGGTTGTCTCCAGACAAGTCTGTGAAAAAATCACAGAAGAGAAGGGACACCATGAGCAAGCATTTTCACCCAGACAATAATACTCTAAAGTACTCACAAATATTTCCACTCAAAGCTGTGATTTCTCTGGGCCCCAACAGAGACTCTGGCTCATCAAGAGACTGGGGCATTTGTACACCAAAGATACACAGCTGGGTCAAATCTGGCATTTACTGAGGGCCCAGCCTTCTGTTTCCCCAACACTTCATAGCATGAACATTACTGCACGCAGTTAAGCCTTCTCCTCACTGTGCCTAACACCACACTGTGCTAGGGGCTAAGAGATTACACTCCTGGTGAATCTGAACTCACTTTCTGTTACCTCTCTCCCCATCCTTGCTTACCCCAAGCCCACCATTCCGTCAGCTCCAATGGGATGTACTGCTCTGGTTCATTGGAAACAGAGAATCTGTCTGGACCATTCCCAGATTTCAGGCTTAAAGAGCAGCCAGAATTCACCCGCCAAGGGGAAGGGCTGTCTGGTGACTGAATGGGGTGAATGGAATTGTGGTACCTGTTAGCTCCAGCTTTGCACCAGCACTGACACCTAATCAAAGACAGAGGAGAGAGTGAGAGAGTGAGAGAGTGAGAGAGTGAGAGAGTGAGAGAGTGGAGTGGGAGAGGCAATCACATAATTCATACAATAAAACAGACATTAAAACATTTTTTTCAGGGGCCGGGTGGTGGTGCACCTGGCTGAGTGCGCATGTTACAACGTGCAAGGACCGGGTTTAAGATTCTGGTCCCCACCTGCGGGGGGAAAACTTGCGAGTGGTGAAGCAGGGCTGCAAGTGTCTCTCTATCTCCCCCATCCCTCTCGATTTCTGGCTGTCTCTAGGTAATAAATAAATAAAGATAATAAAAAAATTAAAAAGTATTGAAAGTTGTAAGAAACAAAGTTTTAAAGCATCAGAAACACTGCATCCCGGGAAGTTGGGAGTGTGACATCCAATCTATCTGTGACAGAGATTGGCGGCTGAATCTGTACCAGCGGGACATTTTGCCTTTTGGTCTTGTGGTAGCTCAGGTGAAACGTGTGTCTTTGCTTTTGGCCAGTTAGGGGCTAAAGGAGCCCCAGTAATAGAGTCAAGGTCACACCTTGAAGGGAATATTCATGTGGAGCCAGGTGGGGACACACCTGGCTGAGTGCACATGTTATAGCAAGGACCTGGGCTTGAGCCCCCGGTCTCTACCTGCAGAGGGAAAGTCTTTGACGGACGGCAAACAGCCTCCCTCTCCATGGGCAGGTTCTGTGCCGGATCTGAGTTCACCTTCCATCCCCCAGGCTCCTTTACTTTGGTCCGATACACCGAACCCAGTCCGAGTTCTGCTTTGTGTTTCTCTTTCTGTTATTTCTCAGCTTCTGTCCATGAGTGAGATCATCCCATATTCACCCTTCTCTTTCTGGCTTCTCTCACTTCACAAGATTCCTTCAAGCCTCATCCAAGATGAGGTGAAGAAGATGAATTCATTATTCTGAACAGTCGAGTACTATTCCAAGTTGTGTATATAGACCACAACTTTCAAGGTTGACTTTTATATTCTTTATTTTTTTTTTCCCATTTTATTCAACAGGACAGAAAGAAATTGAAAAGGGGAGGAGGAGGTAGAGAACGAGAGAGAAACCTGCAGACTTGCTTCACCACTTGTGAAGCGCCCCCTCTGCAGATGGGGAGTGGGGACTTGGACCTGGATCCTTGATCGGGTCTCTGAGCTTAGTACTATGTGTGCTTAACCAGGTGCACCATTGCCTGCGCCGCCCCCAGCCTCCCTTTATATTCTTTATTTTAGAGACAGAAGGAGAGCGGAGGATGAGATAGACAGAGAGGAAAGAAACACCACAGTATTCCTCCACCATCCAGGAAACACCCTCAGGACTGTCCATGGTGCTGCCAATTGACGCTGGGGAATCTAACATGGCAGGAATCTAGCATGGCGGGCCACACTGTTAAAGGTGAGCTATCTCCTGGCCCCTAATCACATCCACTTGCCAGATGAAACCTTGCTTGTTGTGACCCCAACAGGAGTTTGGGACTATTAACATACGAATGGCATCAGCCTGAGGTGGGACACACAGAGAAGGGAATGCATAAAAGCCTGGGGACTTTGAGCAGCTCGCTCTCTTTGGCTGCTAATTCTTCTCCTGCTCAGAGGCATCTCTATGGAGGTGTACCAGGTATCCGCCATGGCTACTTCTCCTGGGAACTGAACACGTGTGACTCTGCTAGCAGGTAAACTTTTAGACCCCTCTACAGCCATGAGCAGCCTTTACCAGAGCTGATAATCGTTTATCTTATGGGATTAAACTTTTGATAACTATACTCAGACTTTATGGACCTGGCATACTCTTAACCCTTGATAATTGCTGATTTTGCCTTTTGTTTAAACCTTGTATTGTTTAAACCCGTTCCCAGCTCCCCGCTGCAAATCCTTTTACGTGCCACAGCAGCCCCCCACAATTCCTTTTTAACTTGAAATTACAACACTTGATCATCTTGCTGTCACAACAGGAGAAGAGAAAGACAATGAACTCTTAAATCGAAGGCGACTTGAAGTCCAGACTTTGAGTATGAATAGTCGTCTACTGGCATTAATGTCTTCCTCCCCAAGGTGGCCAAGGGGCTGGGACTCCCTCCTAGGCACTGGGTCCCACAAGGCTCACCTGAGCAGACGACGCTGGCATCCTCCTGGTGGCCGCAGTTGTGGGAGAACCAGCCATCGTGCATGCACTGCCACACCTTGGCCTCGAGGCCCGTGCACTGCACGTTGTCCAGCATGATGTGGCCAGTGCCTCCGTCGAAGTAGCTCTGAGCCGGGGCTGACAGGGCATCTCCACAGTCCAGCTGCTGGCAGACCACCCTGGCGTCTGCCAGGTCCCAGCTGTCATCACACACGGTGCCCCAGGTGCCGTTGTAGAAGACCTCCACCCGGCCCTCACACCTGTGACTGCCGTTCACCAGCCTCAAGGACACACCTGGGGGAGAGAGACCCCAAGCCTTGAGACTGTCTGCAGACTGAGAATATCTCTCGGCACCTGGTCACGATTTCCTCATTATGCTGTGAGACTCTAAGCAAGGTGACCTGATTTGCTGGGAATCGTCCTGGGTTATGACTATGGAGATCAAGTAACAGTTGTTATTTTTAAATATATTTTTGTTTTTTAAAATAGTTATCTATTTATTATTAGACAGAGACAGAGAGAAATTGAGAGGGGAGGGCAGAAAGAGAGGGAACAAGATAGAGAGACACCTGCAGCACTGCTCCACCACTCATGAAGCTTTCCCCCATACAGATGGGGACCAGGGGCTTGAACCTGTGTTCTTGTGCAAAAATAAGATGAAATCCAAAAAGAATCCCACCCACAAATAGGAAGTTTTAAAAGATAACTTTTATGTTCATAGCAGCACAATCTGTCATAGAAACTTGGAAACGACCTAGGCATTCTCCAACAGATGAGTGGCTGCTGAGGGAGTTGTGGTCTGCATACACACAACGCAATACCCCTTCTTCACCTCATCTTGGATGGAGCATGAAGGAATCTTGTGAAGTGAGAGAAGCCAGAAAGAGAAGGATGACTATGGCATGATCTCACTCACGGACAGAAGTAGAGCAATAAGGACAGAAAGAGAAGGATGACTAGGCATGATCTCACTCACGGACAGAAGTAGAGCAATAAGGACAGACAGAGAAGGATGACTATGGCATGATCTCACTCACGGACAGAAGTAGAGCAATAAGGACAGAAAGAGAAGGATGACTAGGCATGATCTCACGGACAGAAGTAGAGCAATAAGGACAGACAGAGAAGGATGACTATGGCATGATCCCACTCACGGACAGAAGTAGAGCAATAAGGACAGAAAGAGAAGGATGACTAGGCATGATCTCACTCACGGACAGAAGTAGAACAATAAGGACAGAAAGAGAAGGATGACTATGGCATGATCCCACTCACGGACAGAAGTAGAGCAATAAGGACAGAAAGAGAGACACAAAGCACAACTTGGACGGGGTCTGGTGCATTGCTCCAAAGTAGGAGTGCAAGGGGACCGTCAGGTCCTGGTGTATGATGGTTTGGAACTCAAAATGACGATGCTAGGTGAAATAAGTAAGGAAGGGAAAGACAATTATGGATTGGCTTTACTTATATGTGGAATATAAACAAACAAATGAATAATTGGACTTCCAAAAAAATAATCAAACCAATACTTGATGAATATGGTGGTTATCAGAGCAAGTAGGAAGGGAAGGAGTTTTGCAGAAAACTGAGCAAGTTTTACACACGTACCAATATTGTTTTTATTGTAAGTTACATGTACCAGTGACTATATTTACTGCAAAACATTCATCCCCCCCTAATAAATAAAAAAAGAAACCATTCCCTCTTCTAAAGGGAAGAAACCGACAATAGATTCAGCTCATCTCCAAGGCTGGTACTGGGGTACCTACCACTCTCCCTCTCTTCTTGCCGGATGGTGTTGTACAAAGCATAAAACCCCGTGTTGGTGATCATGGCGTCACTTCTGAACACTATTGTGATGATGTTTGCAGAGGAGAAGAAGGTGAGCTCAGATCCGGCACAGAACCTGCCCATGGAGAGGGAGGCTGTTTGACGTCCGTCAAACACCTCAACAAAGTCGTAAGGGCAGCCGTAGATGTCCTCCAGTCTGAGGAGGTAAGAGCAGAGTTATCTCCTCAGGGATGCCTGCAGACATGGTCTATAGAAAATCACTTGCTTGGCTTCATATGTTAACTCTCTTTTCAGTCACCAGGTTCCAGATGCCATCAGGATGCCGGCCAGGATTCCCTAGACTGAAGACCCCACCAATGTGTCCTGGAGCTCCGCTTCCCCAGAGACCCACCCTACTAGGGAAAGAGAGAGGCAGACTGGGAGTATGGACCGACCTGTCAACGCCCATGTTCAGCGGGGAAGCAATTACAGAAGCCAGACCTTCTACCTTCTGCAACCCACAATGACCCTGGGTCCATGCTCCCAGAGGGATAAAGAACAGGAAAGCTATCAGGGGAGGGGGTGGGATATGGAGATTGGGTGGTGGGAATTGTGTGGAATTGTACCCCTCCTACCCTATGGTTTTGTTAATTAATCCTTTCTTAAAAAATAAAATAAAATAAAATAAAATAAAAGAAATGATAGTGTCATGAACACAGAAGTTAAACCTTCCACCCTCTGCACCCCATAATGATCCTGGGTCCATACTACCGAAGGGATAAAGAATAGGAAAGCTTCCAATGGAGGGGATGGGATATGGAGCTCTGGTGGTGGGAATTGTGTGGAATTATACCCCTCTTATCCTACAGTCTTGTGGATCACTATTAAATCAATTTAAATAATGGTAAAAAAAAAAAAAGAAAATCACTTGCCTAGGATCTAGCAGAGCCGTCAGTCACCCCTGCCACCTCCCTCCAACCACACCTCTTGCCTGCCAGTGGACCCAGGATTGCTCGAGCTGTCTCTCCTGCCCTTCCATGTTGGAACCACCCACAGTCACCCATGTTCCATCGTTTCTCATCTGGTCTATTTCAGTGGACTTGCAACTGGTGTCATGGGCCTCTCATCATCTTCCTTTCTACCTTCAAGGTTCTCTGACTTTTTCTGTCTTTTTCTTTTTCTTTTTCTCCCCCCCCCCCACCCCAAGTCCCGCCCTGAGCTGTTGTTACAACAGCCTGAATGGATAAAGATCACTTCTTTGAGGAAAAGCATGGAGGCAAACCTTTGAGGTAGAGAGAGGCAAAGCTGCTTACTTCAGACTTGGGATCTTCAGTTCTATGTGGAACTTCTCTGCCACGTGTACCACCCAGACACACTCCACATCTGTGGGGTAGTTTGCTGGATACCAGGGGCTGGAGAAGGAGCCTGAGAGACTTGAAACGACCCCTCCACAAGCGTTACTTCCTCCTGCAAAAGCACACCAGAGACTGTGGTTGGCTTCCTCACACACATTCCTTGAGTTTTCCAGTGGTAGAATCTAGAGTCCCAGCCAAGTCAACAGTGGAATCACAAACATGGGTATGGCTTAGCAGGTATGTGACAGTACCCTAGAGCAAATGAGGGAGGAGGAGTGGAGAATGATGGGTAAGCAGGACCCCTAAGACTGATTGTAGGTAGCCCAGAATCAAGACCAGGCACACGTGTGTTAAGGTGTGGGGTGTCTAGCTCTCTCCCCACTTCCTGCCATGCAGCCAGCTCAACTCAGAGGGAGATAATCCACCCACACGTGAGGGCTCCCTCCCACCAACGCCTCCTGCTCAGACAGCCGGGACAGACAGCTGTCTATCCAAGTGATCCCACAGCTTACAGGCTAACCTTGCGATGAAGGAGAGTTACCTTGTGGCACAGGGGCGACAGGAATGGGAGCTGCAAGACAGTCACAAGCAGAGAAAGTTAGGAAGGAACTCAGAATCGTGAAATCATCCTAGACTTCAGGGTGGGTCAGTTGGAATACATGCTGTTTGCATATTCATTCATTTATTCATTTTTCTCCCTTATCTGGTATTTCTCCCCTCTCTTAGCTGATTCCCCAGAAAACCATAGACAACACAGCCTTCCAACTTTCACCTCGCCTCACCTCCACTTTTCTCTCCTTCCCTCCTCTTTCTTTCTTTCTTTCTTTCTTTCTTTCTTTCTTTCTTTCTTTCTTTTTCTCTTTCTTTCTTTCTTTCTTTCTCTCTCTTTCTTTCTTTCTTTCTTTTTCTCTTTCTTTCTTTCTTTCTTTCTTTCTTTCTTTCTTTCTTTCTTTCTTCTTTCTCCAGGGCTATTTCTGGGGTTTGGTACCTACAGGACTCCACTATCCCCAGTGACCATTTTTTTATTTTTTGACAGAAAATGAGAGATAGGCAGGGAGAGAGAGTGTGAGAGGGAGTAGTACACACACTCACTCACTCACACACGCACACACACACATACTCTCTCTCTCTCTCTCTCTCTCTCACACACACAGAGAGAGAGAGAGAGAGAGAGGGAAAGAGGACATCTGCAGCACTGCTCCACCATTCATAAAGCTTCCCTCCCTGCAGGCAGAGACTGGGATAACATGTGTGCTCTACTGGGTAAGCCACCCCCCCCCACACACACACTAGCTTTCTTACGTGCTAGGTCCACCACCCCAGGCCTGTCCTTAGCCTGGTCATGAGGAGCAACCTAAAGTAATACCGCAGGCTGATGGCCTGCCACTGTGCCAGGAGAAGCTGACCAAATGCTAAATGCGGAAACCAGACCTGACCCACAAGGATCCCCATATGGCTTCACTGTTCACCCCAAATCTGTTCTTATCCCACAGGGAGGAGTTTTGGTGTTGAGTGCATGTGTGTTTTTCTGCATCTATTAATTTTTTTGTATAATAAAAAAGAAATTCATTTAATTTTGAGAGAGGGAGAAGGAGGGAGAAGGAGAGAGAAACACTGACATAGGGGAGTTCAGTGCTGGGGAGTCAGCGCCCCCCACAGCCAGGACTTCAACCATGTTAGAGGTGTGAGCGAGTGCTAAGTATCTCCCTCCCTCCCTCCCTCCCTGCAGCCCTCCCTCCTTCCTTCCCTCTTTTTTCCTGCTTTATTTATTTCGTTCTTTATTTGTGATAAATAGTGGTTTACCAGGTTGTCAGGTTACAGGGTACGGCTCCACACCACACCCACCACCACAATTCTGTGTCCTTCCCTTTCCAAGGAGAACCACCAGACCTCTGACCGAGTCTTAGCACTATGCTTTCATTTTCTAATCACCTTCTCCACTCTCTCTCCTTCCATGTCCACCCTCTTTCTCAGCCACAGGGATGGAACTTTCCTGTCCCTTCCCCTCTCGCCTTCACTCAGCTATCCAGCAAGGAGAGTTACAAATGTCCTTTGGAACAAATGTCTTTTTGCTCATTGTTCAAGGAACACATTATCACTCTTGACTGTCCATCAGAAATACAGGGGAAGCTTTGCATAACACGGATGCTTGGGCCTGACCCCAAGGATCCTAAGGCGACTGGTCTGGGGTCTCAGACTGGGCACAGAGAATTTTCAAAGTGACTGTGTAACTATCCACCAATGTCCAGGTCTGGACAGAGCTAAGTCTCCTTATCTGCGTTGTAGCAACTGGAAAGTTATGATATCAGACATACCTGTAGGCACAAAATTCACATCTGGAGTCCAGTCCCCAGCATCTGCAGGTATGAAAAAAAAAAAAAACAACCAAACTTAGAGCTTCTAAGTTAAATCCCATGTAAAGAAAAGAGTGTTTTAGGGGCCAGGCGGTGGCGCACCTGGTTAAGTGCACACATCACAGTGCTCAAGGACCTGGGTTCAAGTCCCCGGTCCCCATCTGCAGGGGGGAAAACTTCATGAGTGGTGAAGCAGGGCTGCAAGTGTCTCTCTGTCTCTTTCCTCCTCTATCTCCCCTATTTCTTCTCTATTTCTCTGTCTCTGTTCAATAATATATACGTAAATACACGTGTTTTTGTGCGTGACCTTGCAGTGTAGCTGGGTCTCAAACAGGCTGAGCTGAGTAACACAAGAGCCAGTGCAAGGGAGGGTCTAGACATTGGAGAAGCAGCTCACGACCCGGGAGAGTCACAGAGAACAGTGGCTGCCAGCCGGGTGGCTCTGACACGGCTGCACAAAGGAATCAGGTTGCCTGTGTCCCCCATCAACCTGGCTGAAGGGACATTCATCGTGGGGCCACCCGCCCAACTCCCCAGGTCCTGCCCTCCGTGCACTTTCTATTACTAAGATGAGGATCAGAAGACCCCCCCCCCTTCCCAGGGTGGACTGGCTGCCTGAGCAGATGACCCCCCCCTTCCCAGGGTGGACTGGCTATCTGAGCAGACGATCCCCCCTTCCCAGGGTGGACTGGTTACCTGAGCAGACGACCCCGGCGTCCTCGTGGTGGCCACAGTTGTGGTCTGACCAGCCAGAGCTGGGGCACTGGCCCAGATGGCTCTCGCTTCCTGAGCACTGAATGTTGTCCAGGAGAATGTCTCCAGAGCCTGGGCCAAACTGGGCCTTCCCAGGGGCGGCGACGGCCTGACCGCAGCCCAGCTGCCGGCACACAACCTTGGCTTCGTTCAGATCCCACAGGTCATCACACACGGTGCCCCAGACGCCCTGGTGGAGGACCTCCAGGCGGCCCGAGCACCGGCCCGAGCCGCCCACCAGCCGCAGCTCTGGTCCAGCCTCTAAACAGATCAGAGTTTCATCTTTGAGTTTTGGATGCCTTGACTGGAGGACTCCCACAGTTGTGGGAGAAGCAACCAAGTGGAGAGGCAAAGCCTCACGGTGACTCTGTTTTAGATACTGAGGTTTCACCATCTACAACACCACTGGGCAGCCTCCTCAGCCCAATTTCCCACTTATTCTTTAGCTTTTCTTGAGGGAGAAAGAGAGGGAGAGAGAGAGGCAGAGGGAGACAGAGACAGAGAGATCAAAACTCTTCTGTCAACCATGGAGTACCTCCAGCACATTTTCTGGTTCTTTCCTGAAGTTCTGGCATTCAAAGCCAGGCACTCCTTCATAGCACCATGAATGTCTTACCGAGTAAACGATTTCCTGACCCTTAAGTCAGTCTTTATTTATTTATTTTTTTTAATTTTGGATAGAGACAAAGAGAAATTGAGAAAGGGGAGATAGAGAGGGAGAAACACCTGCAGGGTGTTTACCACCTGTGAAACTTCCCCTTTGTAGGTGGGGACTGGGGGCTTGAACCTGGGTCCTTGTGCATTGTAATGTATTCACTCAACCAGGTGCCCTACCACCAGGTCCCTTTAAGGCAGTATTTTATTTATTCTGTCTTTCTGGGGGATTTTCACCACTCCAGGTGAGTGTGTGTGTGTGTAGACAGAAAGAGAGGGAGAGAGAGAGAGAGAGAGAGAGAAAGAGAGAAAGAGGGAGAGAGAGAAAGAGAGAGAGAGAGAGAGAGAGAGAGAGAGAGAAACAGAAGACAGAAGAGGGAGACCAGGTTTGATCCAAATCTCCACCACATTGAAGAAAACTGTGGTGCTGTAATCTCTTTTACTCTCCCTTCTTCAGTCTTCTCTGTATCTAAACGCTATCCAGGGAAACATCTATAATAAGACTAAAGGAAGGGCCTCAACTGTATTTCATGTATACAGAATAAAAGTGCTACGCTTTCAATGTTCTGTATGTAGTTATCTCTTGCCAGTGTTATTCGAGATGCAGCCATTGAAACTCAAGATCTAGGAATCCTGCTACAGTTGGCTAACACTTCTATCAGTTCACAAAGACATAAAGCCAGGGACTATTCTGGGGAGGCATTCTATTTTTTAAAATTATCTTTATTTATTTATCGGATAGAGACAACTAGAAATAGAAAGAGAATGGCATGAGAGAGAGAAACCTGCAACACTGCTTCACCACTTGTAAAGCTTTCCCCCTGCAAGTAGGGACTGGGGCCTTGAACCCAGGACCCTTTGCATTGCAACGTGTGCACTCAACTAGGTGCGCCACCACCTGCCCCCCAAATTCTACGTTCTTTTTTAAAAATATATTTTTCTTTTTTTATATTTATTTGTTTATTTATTCCCTTTTGTTGCCCTAGTGTTGTAGTTATTATTGATGTCATTGTTGGATAGGACAGAGAGAAATGGAGAGAGGAGGGGAAGACAGAGAGGGGGAGAGAAGACACCTGCAGACCTGCTTCACAGCCTGTGAAGTGACTTCCTTGCAGGTGGTGAGCTGGGGGCTTGAACCCGGATCTTATGCCAATCCTTGTGCCACCTGCGCTTAACCCACTGTGCTACCACCCGACTCCTCAAATTCTATTTTCTAATGTGTTTATTTTTTATCAAATCCTAACAGAGTCTTCTTAACAGTGTTGTAAGAAAATATTTATCATGGTCTACAATCAACAAGACAAAGAAAGTTGGTCTCATTGGACCCATTTCTGTATGTCTATACCTTTATCTCAACTGTCTATCTTAATATTGTGATGATCAAAAGAAGAAGGAGGAGGAGGAAGAGAAGGAGAAGAAGAAGAGGAAGAAGGAGGAGGAGAGACATCACAGTCCTGAAGCACCTCCTGGGTCATGAGACTTCCACATGGTGTGTCGAGGATCTGAGCCCCAACTTAGTGTAGCACAAGGTGTCCTACTTGGCAAGATATCTTGTTGGCTCTTAGGGCACTCTGTATTTCCAGCACTTATAACTAGACTCAGCACATAAAGACCGTAGCAAATACTCTTGGATGAGTGAATGATGCTGCTGAGTTAAACAGTGGTCTGGACGTCAAATACTGGACCTTAATTAACTTCCTGAAGGCAAGGTCTCAAACAAGCCTTTTAAAAAAGTATTTATTATTGGACAGAAACAGAGAGAAATTGAGAGAAGAGTGGAAGATACAGAGAGACACCTGCAGCCCTATTTCACCGTACAGTGGGGACTGGGGCCTTGAACCTGGGTCCTTGCATGCTGTAATGTGAGCATATGTAAGGTGAGCCACCACCTGGCCCCCTCAAACAAGCCTTTGAAGGTGAAATAGAAGAAATTCTTTGTTTGTTCATTTGTTTTAGTTTTTCTTCCCCCCCCTTATTTATTAGGGACTGGACCTGGCGCACCCAGTTTAGTGCACATGTTACTATGTGCAAGGACTTGGGTTCAAGCCTCTAATCCCACCTGCTGGGGGGAAGCTTCATGAGAAGCAAAACAGGACTGCAGGTGTTTTTCTCTCTTCTCCCTCTCCTCTTGATTTCTGTCTTATTGAGTATAAAGAAAAAATACGATGGGCCTGGTGTCGGCACACCCAGTTGAGCATACACATGGCCACATGCCGAGATCTGGGTTTGAGTACCCGCTCTCTGCCTGAAGGGGAACCCTTTATGAGTAGTGAAGGAGGTCTGCAGGTGTCTCTCTTTCTCTCTCCTTTCTCAATTTCTCTGTCCTATCTAATAAAAAATGGGAAAAAATGACCACCAGGAGCGGTGGATTTATAGTGCTGGCACCAAGCCCCAGTGATAACCCTGGTAGCAACCACCACCACCACCACCACCACCACCATCATCATCATCACCATCATCACCATCACCATCACCATCACCATCATCATCACCATCATCATCATCACCATCATCATCATCACCATCATCACCATCACCATCATCATCATCATCATCATCATCATCATCGTCTCTACTCAGAAACAAACATTTGTGCGACCTTCCTCAACTCTTTTTATTTTTTTTCCTCCAGGGTTATCACTGGGGCTTTGTGCCTACACTATAAATACACTGCTCTTGGTGGCCACTCCCCCCCATTTTGTTGCCCTTGTTGTTCTTGTTATTATTATTCTTGTTGTTGTTGGACAGGACAGAGAGAAATTGAAAGAGGAGGGGAAGACAGAGAGAGGCAGACAAAGATTGACACCTGCAGACCTCCTGCTTCACTGCTTGTGAAGTGACCCCCCTGCAGGTGGGGAGCCGGGGCTCAAACTGCAATCCTTACAGGCCCTTATGCTTCGTGCCATGTGCACTTTACCTGCTGCAGTTCCTAGTGGCCTACGTTCTTGGGGTTGCTACAGGGGCTTCTATGTATCAGCAGATAGAGTGTTGTCTGGGTACAAATGACTGCTCCTAGGGCTGTAACTGAAAAAGTCCCAAGCCTCACATTTGGGTGAGTCAAGCTGCACTGCATACAAGGTAGAGAGTGGACCAGCTGTTGGGTAGAGGAGACTTCAAGGGTGGTTTCAGATTTCAGTACTCTGGACAGTTCCCAGGTATTGACACTGACAGAGCGACTCTTGCTCCTTCACCAACAAGAAGAACACCACTGACTATTTCAGTTGACCTAGTGACTCTCCCCGTGGGGAAATCAGAAGCTGAGGAGTACAGCTAATGGGGCTCAGTGGGTGAGGTTGTTATTCTTCTTTTTATTGGCAGGTTAATGGTTTACAGTCCAGTTGTTGGCACATGGGTCCAATTTCACATCTCACCATGATAGGTGTCTGCAAAACACTCTCATTTCCAATTTGAATCTTTTTCTACCATCTTGCACCAGGACCCAAAAGTGCCCCCCCCCTTGTCTGTTTATTCAGAGTCCTTTGCTTTGGTGCAACACACCCACCAAGTCCAGTATTTTCTTTGTGTTTCCCCTATAAGGAATCATGTTAAGTGAGATAAGCCTGAAAGACAAGGATGGATATGGGTTGATCTCACTTATGAGGGAGACTTTTAAAGCAGAATCCCAGACCTCTGCTAATAGAAGAGTCTTTCAAGTTAGAAAGCTGTTCTGTTTGGAGCTTCCTACCTGGCTCTCTTTCATCCTGTGGCATTGCATTGAACAGAGCATAGAAGCCAGTGTTGGTGATCATAGAGTCACTCCGGAACACCACTGTCATGATGTTAGAGGAGGAGAAAAACATCACAGCAACAGAGGCACAGAACTTCCCCATGGAGAGTGCAGCAATCCTGGGGCCATCAAAGATTTCAACAGAGTCATAGGGGCATCCCAGGATGTCCTCCAACCTGCAGGAGTCCAAATGGAAGGTGACATGGTAGGGGAGGTGGCCTAGGACATCCGAGAAATTGATGCATAGAAATACATGGTAGGGGACCAGGTGGGGGCTTATCCAGCAGAACACACACTACCATACACAGGAGCCAGGATTCAAGCCCCTGGGCCCCAACTCTCTCTCTCTCTCTGTATGCTTCGTGAGTGGTGGATCATTGCTATGGTGTCTCCTTCCCTCAATTTCTCTCCCTTTTCCTATCTGTCTCTCACACTCTGTCAAAAACTGAAAAGAAAAAAAAAGGGAAAATGAAGTGGCCAGCACAGACACAAAATCTGGCAATAACGTTTGGCAAAATAAGTGTGGCAATACTAGAATTGACTCCTTGGATTAGAGTTTAAATTGTTAATTAAGATATAAAATATTAGTTAGCTTTTTCAAATATTTATTAGAACTCTTGATAGTTTTTGGTTTATTTATTTGTCAGGGAAGATAGGAAAGGGAGAGAGAGATAGAGAGGGAGAGAGAAAGCCAAAACATCACTCTGGCACATGTGAGCTAAGGATTTCATGCATGCAAGTCCAGCATTCTAGCCACTGTGAAATTTGCCAGGGCACTGTAAATATAATATCTTTTCCTATATTAAATTTTATTTGTTGATTTATTTTGTTGTAAAATTTGTTCTCTAGGGGACAGCCAACTTTCCATGACTAAGTTACTGTAGCTCCAACTTGGAAGTCCCTTAAATTTCTATTATTGGGGATTTAACTTTTCTTTTTTTTTTTTTACAAAATTGTAGAATTCCAGGGGTATAGTTTTATACCCATATATGGTATGCATAAGACATCACACCTTCCACCAGGGTACTGTCCACTGCCACTCCCCTCCCCCCACCCCAACATAACCACTATAGCTCTCAAGTCTGAGAGACAGCTTGATTACTTTTTTCTTCACAGATTCATTTGCTTTAGTCAACTCTATAAACTACCTCCAGTCCCACTTGCTTTGACCCAATCATAACAGGTAAATCACCCCCTAATAATCATAATTGGAACAACATCTATTTTCTTCTATCTCTGTATTTCAAAACATTTCTCATCCCTAAATTCTTGAGAATTTTTGAAGAACCTGATTTATTTATTTATTATTATTATTTTTTTGATAGGACAGAGAGAAATTGAGCAGGGAGGAGAGATAGAGAGGCAAAGAGAAACACCTGCAGCCCTGCCACGCCACTCAGGAAACTTGCCTCCTGCAGGTGGGGACTGTGGGCTTGAACCTGGGTCTTTGTGCATGGTGATGTGTGTGATCAACCAACTGGGACACCATCCAATCCCAAGGACCTGATTTTAGAATACAAGGAATGGCACCACAGAGAAGAGAACTCACACTCACAATTACTACTGGCAATAATTCACAGGGAATGAGCATGAGGAATGGTTTTGAAGAAACAGATAACTGTTGATGGCAGAGTTTGTGGAAGTGTGGGCTCAAGATTTTCACTCAGTTGGGGACTCCGTTCCTTCGCATGTTAGTCAACCAAGACAATATAGTTTTAGGATCATCTTGGCATCAGGCACGTCTGACTCCGTGAACTGACAACAGTTCCATGCTTGCAAGGTGGATGATCTTAGCACTTTATGGTGACGTGTGGCTCTTAGTTTGGCGTATGTCATAAGGAGGAGAGCTTTATGCAGACTTATACACATTTGTGCTTTGGTAAAGACTTGGATCTGTGCCCTCAGGCAGACCTAGGTGGCTTGCCTTGGGCTACCTCTCTGAGTCTCAGTGTCCTCATGTCTAATGGGGAAAGGAACACCTACTATCGGACCACAGTGAATTTGTAATATGAAAAAGCACTGGCAGGATATAGTACAGAGCCTGGGCACACAGCCAGTGTGAAAACTGACAGCTTTATGAAAATATGGAGATGAAAATATGGCAGTGGGCTTGGAAAATGTGTTTTCTTTATGTCAGAGGTGAGGCAATGAATCTACTGTCTCTGTCCAGTTTGTGGCAACATTTCAAAATACAGCATCCATGGCTGTGTGTGTGTGTGGTGAAGCTTTTTACTGGTTGTTAAGAATTTAGTTAAAACAAACTTCTAAATATTAAAAAAAGGAAACCTAATAGGAAAAAACACTAGTACCCAGTAAACAACAAAGACAAAGCTAAGGGATGGATTTTGCCAAGATTTTAGAAACAATTATTTTTTTAAAGCTATTAAAATTAAGTTCAGTAAAATATGCCAACAAGTCACTTAATGAATCTTTGAAATTATCACTAACTCATTAGGCATTAGTACACTGTTAACCCACATTTCAACTGGGAAATAATTTTGTGCTCTCGTTTTACCTCTAAATGTTTCCCACTCAAATAACTGGTTTTGCTATGCCTTTATAAACTAACACATGCAGTTAAATCTCCTCCGAAGATGCTGTTTCCTTACTTGAGACTTGGAATCATGAGTTCTATGTGGAATGTTTTATCCACATGGATTTCCCAAACACACTGGACATCTGTTGGGTAGTTTTCTGGATACAGTGGACTGGAAAACGAGCCAGAGAGACTGGAAATGACTCCTCCACAAGAGTTGCTTCCTCCTGAAATGACAAGAACACTGTGTTTGCATGTGTCTGCATAGTGGGTCTCATGTGATTTTTGAAATGGCCAACTCACAGCCAATGGTCTGGAGTCAGTGGCCACCCCGGTGAATGTGAAGAGAACTATCTGAATAGATGCTTAATCTAAATGTCTCTTGGGAGGAAAGATCTACTCAATCTAAAACTGTGATATACGTCATGCAAGCATGATTCCACTGACCCTGAAACAACATTTTCCCATTTTATTTAAAAAAAAATAGAGAGAGTAGGAGGAGGAAGAGAAGGAAGAGGAGAAGGAGGAAGAGGAGGAGGAGGAGGAGGAGAAGAAGAAGAAGTAGAAGAAGAAGAAGAAGAAGAAGAAGAAGAAGAAGAAGAAGAAGAAGGAGAAGGAGAAGGAGAAGGAGAAGGAGAAGGAGAAGGAGAAGGAGGAGAAGGAGAAGGAGAAGGAGAAGGAGAAGAAGAAGGAGGACATCATATTACTATTCTGTCACCTGTGTCACCTGTGGAACTTCCCTCAGTGTTCTGCAGGAAGCAATTACAGAAGCCAGACCTTCCACCTTCTGCATCCCACAATGACCCTGGGTCCATGCTCCCAGAGGGATAAAGAATAAAAAAGCTATCAGGAGAGGGGATGGGATACAGAGGTCTGGTGATGGGAATTGTGTGAAGCTGTACCCCTCTTATCCTATGGTTTTGTCAATGTTTCCTTTTTATAAATAAAAAATTTAAAAAAAAGATTGCTTCCTGGAGTCACTTGAATCTTCCCCAAAGCAGTAGATTCTGGTGTCTCCTGAGATGAGTGGAAGAAAGTTCAAAGGGCCTGGCCACTTCATAGTTCTTCCACTGACTCATCTGTAGGAGTGCTAGGCCCAGCGCTGGGCCCAGGTCACATGAACTCAGGTACTCCTGAGAGTGGGACTTTGGGAATCTCTACATGTGACAGGGGACAGAGTGGGGACCCACTATGGGGCTGTCCCGAGAGAAGGTGGGCTGAGTATGGCCAAGTGGTCTGAGTTACATTCTGTTCAAGCTCTGTCACCCACCTGTCCCTTCCCCTCAACCTGCAACTCTAGCTGAAACCTCAACACCTACAGGAATTGGAAGAGCAGGTCTCCTGGCAAGGGTGTAGTGAGGACTGAGGGCTCCTCCAACTGAGGTCCTAACTGCCAAGTTTTCTCATGGAAGGTCCTGGGGTGGGACTATCATGGCAGCAGAGAAGGAGCCCCTCACCCATGCTGCGCCATGCCCCAAGCACAAGACCCACCACCTACTATAAACACCTACTAGATGGTTCCCCCCGGCATTCAATTTAGACTAAGACTCACCTATTACTTGCTCTTGAGAAGATGTGGAAAGACCTAGAAGGGGGCAAACGGGAGACATTGATAGAATTATGAAGAAGATACTTAGTCTCATCTACAAATTAAATAAATGGAAATTAAATAAATTATTTAATTTAATAAAAATTTATTTAACAAATTAAATAAATGGTTTTCCTTTTCACTGCCTCTGACCTTACTCCTGGGTTTTTTAATCCTTTTACTCATGGCCCCAAGATGAAAAGCTGTCTTCACCCCCAGGAACACCCAGGACATACAAAACTCTTCTCCAGAGGCAGAGCCCAGGAGAAAGAATCCAGAGACCTGAGAGCTGTGTGTGGTCTCTGAGACCAAGGCCATTCAAAAAGCAAGAGATGGAGTGTGAAAATTCCATTGATATAACTTTTTTTTTTTGTCTCCAGGGTTATCGCTGGGGCTCGATGCCTGCACCACGAATCTACTGCTCCTGGAGGCTATTTCCCTCCCTCCTTTTTTATTTTATTATTGTTGTGGTTATTTTTATTATTGTAGTTATTGATGTCATTGTTGGGTAGGACAGAGAAAAATGGAGAGAGGAGGGGAAGACAGAGAAGGGGAGAGAAATATAGACACCTGCAGAACTGCTTCACCACTTGAAAAGTGACCTCCCTGCAGGTGAGGAGCCTGGGGCTCGAGCTGGGATCCTTACACTGGTCCTTGAGCTTGGCGCCATGTGTGCTTAACCTGCTGTGCTACCGCCCGACCCCCTTATAGGACTTTCTAATAGGGTTATCTTGTCGAAAATTTCATGAGATCAGCCAGATAGAGAAGGATGAATATGAGACAGTCTCACTCATGGACAGAAGTTGAGAAATAAGAACAGAAAGGGGAAACACAAAACAGAACTTGGACTGGGTTTCAGGGCGTTGTGCAGCGGGTTAAGTGCATGTGGCGTGAAGCACAAGGACCAGCCTGAGGACTGGGTTTCATATATTGCACCAAAGTCAAGGACTTGGGGTGGCGCGAAGGCCTTTCAGGTTCTGGTGCCTGATGGGGGAGGAGGACCTAAGCTGGGGGTGAGAGTATTTTGCAGAAAACTGAGGAATGTTACATATGTAACAACAACTGTACTTACCGTTGACTGTAAGCCATTAATCCCCCAGTAACAAAATTTAAAACTATGTATATGTGGCAAGAGTACTGCCATGACATGGATTAGGGCTGGGCCTCTAGGGTCTCAGGATATAAAATTGGTGTTCTTAATGATAAATGATCTCTCTCAGCTATTAACTAAGTTCTGTTGAGCACATTTCTTGGGCTCTCTAATTCTCTGCTGTGAGGAATAAAGAAAGGAATTTAGTAGACTCTTTAGTACCAGGAATTTGTAGGACCTTTCCAGGAAGTAAAGTGCTTTTTAAAATTTTTTTATTATATTTATTTATTGGACAGAGACAGCCAGAAATCAAGAGAGAAGGGGTGATAGACAGGGAGAGAAAAAGAGAGACACCTGTGACCCTGCTTTACCACTTGTGAAGCTTCCCCCGAAGGTGAGGACTGGGGCTTGAACAGGAAGTGGGTTTCCATCTACCTCCGGCAGCATTTCAGAACTGACCGCACACCTACGGGTCTGGTTTTCTAGTCTCTGGCTTCTGTTAAAGAGGACTGTCATCCATTCATTAAGCCCTAAGATCCCTGAGAGTAGGGTAGGGAATTTATAGTCCCTGGGAGCATGGGCTTTGGGGTCAGACGGATCAGCATGAAAACTTGCTCCAACTGTTGAGTTGTTGTGGTAGTCTTGGGAAAGTTCTTTTCATTTTGATTTTTGCATATCTGTCCTGAGGATTATCCATTAACTGGAGCCAGATGTTAGTCCATCTTTGTGGTAACTTGGCCTGGACTGTGTGCAGTTGGGAACAGTGAACAAGTGTATTAATGGCACTGGGGTCACAGAGCACCAATGACAAGGATTCAGATCTGCTGGCAGCCCTCCACTACATCACACACTTTCTTTCTTTCTTTCTTTTTTAAATATATATATATATATATATTTATCTATTATTGGATAGAGACAGAAATTGAAAGGGAAGTGGGAGATGGAAAGGGAGAAAGACAGAGAGACACCCACAGCCCTGCTTCACCACTCGTGAAGCTTTCCCTCTGCAGGTGGGGACCAGGGGCTTGAACCTGGGTCCTTGTGCACTGTAATGAGTGCATTACACACTTTAGATGTCTCAGTTTATCATTCTGGAAAAATAGGAATAATCAGAGCACCTGTCTCAACTAGTTCTTTTAGAAATTAAGTGGATTAAGTATGTAAAGGGCTCACATAAGTGCCTGGATCTTAGCATTTATTACTATCTGATGATGTTACTATTATACATTTCCTGAAGTGGGAAGAAAGCATGGGGAGACTGGATGATGGTACACCTGTTTGAACACAAAGACCCATGCAAGGATCTGAGTTCAAGTCCCCGGCTCCCCACCTGCAGGGGGGATGCTTCACAAGTGGCAAAGCAGGTCTGCAAGTGTCTGCCTTTCACTCTCCTTCTCTGTCTTCCCCTCCTCTCTCAAATTTTCTCTGTCTGATGCAATGAAATGGACAAAAATGGCTGCCAGGAGCAGTGGGTTCATAGTGTGAGCACCAAGCCCCAGTGATAATATGGAGCGTCCCCCCCCAAAAAAAAAAAAAAGGAAAAGAAAGTATGACCTACCCGGAGGTGTAGGAGGAGGAGGAGGCAGGTCTTCTGCATCTGAATACATAGAGAAGGCAACAGTCACTCTCTGTAGAGAACCCAACTGTGGAGGGGTGGCGATAACAGGGAGCAGGTGGGGATGGGGATGGAGAGCGGTGGCCTTTCTGGGAATGAAGCCCAAAAGATTAGAACCTGCCCTCAGGGCAACTCCAGCCCTCAAACTAGATCAGTGGTTAACAGCTGTGTCTGCTCTACCCTATGTCTAATGTTGTGTCACGGTGACTGCTTGTTAAAATGCAGATTCCTGAGTCTTTCCTTGAATGTAGTTGGTGGGATTTCTGGATGTGGAGCCCTGGAAGCCGCACTGCAAAGCTCCCAGTGGTGCTGGCACAGCCAGTACTGGAAACCTCCCATATGGAACGTGGAGCTGCCCAGGGCTTGGCACAGAGCAGAAGCTCCAGGACTGTTTGAGGGGCAATGGCTGGGTGGGTGGAGAAGTGGCTGGGTGGATGCAAATTCTATGCGGATTGCAGGGTCTCACGTGTCCTCAGCCACAGGTCAGAAATGACTGACGACAAGGGGACAGGATACCTGAGCAGATGACACTGGCATCCTCGTGGTGGCCACAGTTGTGCTCCAGCCACCCGGAGTGGGCGCACTGCCCCAGGAAGCGCTCAACCCCGGCGCACTGAAGGTTGTCCAGGAAGATATCTCCTGAGCCCGGGCCAAAGTGGGCCTTCCCCAGGGCGGACACAGCCTGACCGCAGCCCAACTGCCGGCACACCACCTCGGCTTCATTCAGATCCCAGAGGTCATCACACACGGTGCCCCAGGCCCCCTGGTAGAGGACCTCCACGCGACCTGAGCACCGGCCTGAGCCGCCCACCAGCCGCAGCTCTGGCCAGTTTCCTAAGGACAGAAAAGGTGTGTGAGTCTCCAAAGACCAGCCAGAGCCCACCAAGCCTCCAGGACCAGCAGGACGGTGGGGCTGAGGCAGGAAATGGCCTCATGCCACCTTGCTTCTGTGCCCTGAGTTGCAGGTGTGAGGTCTCCTGTCAGCTTCATTTCATTGCAATAGTATTTCTTGGGGGTAATGACAGTATTTTCTTTCACACTTGACACTGCTGACATAGCTGTGACACAAGGGGAGCTGGTTCCTGCCTCCAGGGAACAGCCCACTCACCTGTCAAATGTAGACACTAGAGTGATTCTGCAAGGTGGCAGATGATGTGAGGGGGAGGAGAAGGGTGCTGGACTAGGAAGGGGTTGGAAGATTCCTCTTTGTATTGGTTTATTAAGGAAACGTTGGCTTAGAGGATTGTTGTGGTCACATGGGCACAGTTCTTCTTGTCTCCAAGACAGGTGTGAGCACACCTTGCCCTCTACCAAGCATGGAAGGTGCCTCTTATAACAGAAGGAATTGTTCAGGGGAGAGGCGAGAAATGCCTCTGGATAGTGAGGAGGGGCCCTGGGGTGGCCCGGCTGGAGGGGCTTGACCAAGAAAGAAATGTCTCTGGGACCATGGAAATGGTGTAAGAAAACAGACCCTGATGCGATATTTCATATCATATTTCATGTGCATGCGCACGCACACACACACACACACACACACACACACACACACACACACACACACACACGACACTATTAAAATACGGATACACACTATTAAAAGTATCGATTTGTGTACATATATACAAACAAACAAACTCTCTTAAAAATATGGGGGTAGGGGAGATAGCATAATGGTTCTGTAAACAGACTCTCATGCCTGAGGCTCTAAGGTTCCTGGTTCAAACCCCCATACTATTATAAGCCAAAGCTGAGCAGAGCTCTGGTAAAAATATGAACTTATGCATTCACAGGTATCATTAATTATTACAAGAACAAAACTGACAATTCCAAACAAAACTTTTGAGTGGTATATCAATGGAGTGAACAAAGACTTTAGATTGGACAGGAAGAATAGTTCAAAGAAAAATCAAGAACAACTGTTATTTAAAATCCATCCTTCAAAAATGCGAAACCTACCTGGATTGGTAATAAGTGACTCTTCAGCTTCTGTTAATGTAAAGAATCAAGATGTTAGTAATTTTCAGAAACCCTATCTCTAATGACTGAAGACAATGGTATTAATTACATACTTGTGTTTGTTGACTTGCTAAGGGAAAAAACATTCCCTTTAAATAAATAGCCTAGGGGCTGGGAGAAGGCCCATTAGGAAAAGTACACACCTTAAGAAGCACAAGGTTGTGGTCAGGCAGTGGTGTATCTGGTTAAGCGCACACATTACAGTATGCAACATCCTGGGTTCAAGCCCCTGGTCCCCACTTGCAGGCGGAAAGCTTCACAAGTAGTGAACTAGGGCTGCAGGTGTCTCTGTCTCTCTGTCTCTCTGTCTCTCCTTCCTTCTCAATTTCTGGCTGTCTCTATCCAATAAATAAATAAATAAATATAATTATAAAAATAAAAAAGAAGCACAGGGTCCTGGGTTCCATCTTGGTACCACATGGGCACACCAAGGACAGCACCAAGGACTCTGGTGGGTAGTGGGCCTGGCGTTTTTTTTTCTCTCCCCTCCCCTCCCCTCTCCTCCCCTCCTTCCCCCTTCTGCTCTTGTTTGTCTCTCCTTCCTTCCTCCTCCTCTCCTCTCCTCTCCTCTCCTCTCCTCTCCTCTCCTCTCCTCTCCTCTCCTCTCCTCTTCCCTCCTCTCCTCTCCTCTTCCCTCCTCTCCTCTCCTCTTCCCTCCTCTCCTCTCCTCTTCCCTCCACTCCTCTCCTCTTTTCTTCTCTCCTCTCCTCTTCCCTCCTCTCCTCTCCTCTTTTCTTCTCCTTCTCCTTCTCCTCCTCCTCCTCTTCCTTCTTCTCCTTCTTCTTCTTCCTCTTCTTTTCTCTCTCTCTCTCTCCATCCCCACTCCTTCCCCTCTCTCTCTGTAAAAAAAATATAGAATAAAATTTCCCCCAGGGATGTGAGTCAGTCTTGTTGCACATGTGTAAGATCCTAGGTTCATTCACCTGCACCACGTAAGACCAAAACAAAACAGGAAAGACTAGCAGGAAAACTAGCACAGTACTGGAAGAATCAGCTTCATCTATGGACTCAGAAGGCTTTTCTCTTTGTTGGTGTGTGGCTGTGTCAAGAGGAGCTGGTCAGACGTGAAAGACACATTTGAGGAGACACGACTTTGATGACTAATTTTGTAGTGGATGAATTTCACTTTGGGCAAACCCCGATTTAGACACTACTCCTTGAAGCACTGAAGTTTGGGAATAGAATGTGACCCACGAGGCTGTGATTAAGTTAGAAGAACATATCACATGTGCCAAGACATCACAAAGTAAAGGGACAACCAGACGGAAACCCCAACACACAAGACTGGTCTTAAATTGACCCCTCAGATTCAAAGTCACAGGCTGACAATGGGTTGCTTCTCACAGAGGCAGTAACTTAACATAAGTGAGAAAGAATCAGAGCACCGCTGTGGCATGTGAAGTATCAAGGATTCAGCTTGGGACCTTATACTTGCACGTCCTGGTCTGCACTGCTGCACTGCCTCCCCAGCCCTGGGGATGATCACGGACTTTGAGCCCCAGACTCAGGTGTGCCTGGCTCTGAATCTTTCTGAGTTTTATGGCATTAGCTGCCCCATTTAAGTGAAAGTGCTTTCAACGGTTCCTGGAAAAATCCCATAACTCAACACTCTTTATGACCCACATTGTTCACAATTCTTACCGGCCGATTAGAAAACCAAAGACCTTCATTTTGCGAAGTCAGCAGTTAAAATATAATGTATTTAACTGAGTTAGAAAAAATAGAGGGGTCCAGGCAGTGACACACCCAGATGAGAGCACCTGTCACCATGTGCAGAACCCAGGCTCACACTCTCTGGTCCCAGACAGGGAGCTTTGTGAGCGGTAAAATAGAACTCAGGTCTCTCTCTTTATCTGTCTCTCTCTGTTTCTTTCTCACTCTGTCTCTACAAATAAATAAAATATTAAAACACAGAAAGAGCAAAAGGCGAACGTTTCATTTTGAGGCTCCCATTCTTATCCCCAGCTGACTCTGAATGTCAACCTGGCAACTTGAGGCCTTGAGGCCTGGCAGTGACTGACAACAAGGGGACAGGATACCTGAGCAGATGACACCGGCATCCTCGTGGTGGCCACAGTTGTGCTCCAGCCACCCAGAGTGGGCACACTGCCCCAGGAAGCGCTCAACCCCGGCGCACTGAAGGTTGTCCAGGAAGATGTCTCCTGAGCCCGGGCCAAAGTGGGCCTTCCCCAGGGCGGACATGGCCTGACCGCAGCCCAGCTGCCGGCACACCACCTCGGCTTCATTCAGATCCCAGAGGTCATCACACACGGTGCCCCAGGCCCCCTGGTAGAGGACCTCCACGCGACCTGAGCACCGGCCTGAGCCGCCCACCAGCCGCAGCTCTGGCCAGTTTCCTAAGGACAGAGAGACACCAAGTGACTTCTCCTCAGGGTGATGTACATGTCCTGTGAGCTAATTTCTCTCCACACCCTCAAAATACTCAGGAAAGAGGAATAGAAGGCTTATCAACTAGCCAGCCTCTGAGTTGGTCACTCGGATGATTGCCAGAACATTGAGCCTAATAAGACCATTATCTCTCTCTCTCTCTCTCTCTCTCTCCCTCTCAAGGGTTATCGCTGGGCTCAGTACCAGCACTATAAATCCACTGCTCTTGGCACCCATTTTTTCCATTTTATTAGATAGGACAGAGAGCAATTGAGGTAGGCAGGGGGAGACAAAGAGGGAGAGAGAAAGACAGACATCTGTAGACCTACTTCACTGCTTGTGAAGCCACCCCCTGCAAGTGGGAAGCCAGGGGCTCGAACCCAGATCCTTGCATAGGTCCTTTCAAGTGGCACCTATGTGTGCTTAGTGGGTGTGCCACTGCCCGGCCCCTCTGAGTATCTCTGTATCCAGAGGTCTGAGCCAATCTGCTTTTGCTAAATGCACTGCACCATGATTTGTCATTTTGTGAACTGCTTCCCTGTGTGTGTACATGCATGAGTCCTGTCCCCCTTAACTATTTTTCTCTCTTTTGTTTCTTGATAGGACAGAGAGAAGTTGAGAGGGGAGGAGAAGGTGGAGAGGAGGGAGAAAGAAAGACACCTGTAGCCCTGCTTCACTGCTCGTGAAGCTTCTCTCCTGTAGGTGGGGACCAGGTACTTGAACCCAGATCCTTGCGCACAGTGCTATGCATGTTCAACCAGCTGTGCCACTACCTGGTCTTCAGCTTTTCAAAAGTCCAGAAGAGAGCACCAGATTCCCAATTTATCTATAAGGAGAGTGGTGACTGGAGACGTAGAATGATTTATACCAAATTTCACATCTGGAAAGGATCTCAGCCCAGGCTGCCTGATCCCAGAGTTGACTGTTTTTCCATCTGCTTCTATCTCACTGCCTCCTGACACTCAGCCCACTTTGGATGTCAGTTAGTGACACAGGCATGAAGCTAACTGACCATATAAAGACCCAGCCCTGCTAGAAGGTACCTGTGGGCCACTCAGGCTTTGATGCCCCTGAAAGCCACTGAAAGCATTCTCTTTCTCCCCCTTGACATGCTAGAGCCAGGGGCTCCCAAGATCTTTCTGAATGGCCCCAAGAAGTCTGCATACCACTGCAAAATGGAGGTACCACCTGTCATTGCTCCAGCAGGCTCAGATGCAGATGTAAACCCAAGAACCGAGAGGGAAAGATGATTCCCAGGGCTTACCTGGTCTTGCCGTCACCATCTTGGGGGGAGCTGTTGGAATTGCTGTGGGTACAAGATGACTATTCATTTATCTGTTTATTTACTGCAGAGTTAAGCTTCATACATACACTCCTGGTTCATTTTTTTATTCAGATAGTGAGATAGAGAGTGATATCATAGCATTGAACATCCTTTGATACCATAATACTCTCACGTGATGCCAGGGCTCAAGCCTGGGTCTTGTGCATGCCAACACAAATGACCTACCAGGCGATACCTTAGAAAAAAGGAGAACTCGAGCAAATCAAGGAGGGGAACATTCTGAGCTCAGGGTCCATGTAATATCAAGCTCCTTTTACTTATAGATCTGATATTTCTACAATAGAAGTCATACTCCTTTTTTCTGCCTAGACTCTGGAAGTATAATGGCAATTTGAGCTGTGCCCAGTAGATCCTTATACAGACACTGAATCACACTCTAGGACAAAAACAATTGTAGCTTCTTTGCACTTCTGTTTTGCAGACTTACTAAATGTGGACAGTTTGATCAGATGTTTTTTGATAAGAAAAAAATAATTAGGTGATGAGGTCAATAATTCTCAACACCCAGTTCCCACTGGTGAACCCTGTGGTTCTTGTGTGGATGTGTTTTATTCCTGTCACAATGTGTACAGATAGAATGTCTCAGCCACTGTAGACTGACCCAGGAAATGGGGAGGCAAACCAGGGAAAGTGCACTGCGACATTAAAGCACCAGCAGCCAACAATATTTATACACGTCCCCCAGATTTGGGAGCTACTCTCTGCCCTGATCCAGCTTCCTAGTCCTATTTCCAACTCTGACACTGTCTCCCCAGACAATACTTTCAGCCCACCTGCATGGTAGCTGTCAGATTCAGGCAGAAATTAGTAAAGTCATGGGCCCCTTGGAATATACCTAAAATAGATCTACTAGCTTTTTCCAAAGTGGAGATCCCAAATCTCATCTGCTCTATTCTTTCACTTAGGTTCCTGACTATTAAACAATTTGTTCAGCTTGATATCTTAATGCTTTTTCAGCCATCAAGTTGCAGATGCTACCATGACACTAACCTGACTTCCCTGGGCAGACGACCTCACCAATGTGTCCTGGAACCCCACCTTCTAGAGCCCTGCCCCACTAGGGAAAGACAGAAACAGGCTGGGAGTATGGATTCACCTGACAAAGCCTATATTCCAGTGGAGAAGCAATTTTTACAGAAGCCAGAACTTCCACCTTCTGCACCCCATAATGATCCAGGGTCTATGTTTCCAGAGGGATAAATAAACAGAGAAGCATCTGATGGAAGGGAGGGGATGTGGAACTCTGGTGGTGGAAATTGTGTGGAATTGTACCCCTTTATTCTACAGTCTTGTCAGTCATCATTAAATCAATTTAAAAAAATCACCAGCAGTGGGGACAGAGGGAGAAATAGGAATTAGGCACAAAAATTAAACAGCAACATTAGACACAACTCACTGATTAGATGTGGCGTCTTCGAAACTGCCTCTGTAAATACAAGGAAACCATCATCAGTAACTGTTTTTTTTTTAATTAAAATTTTATATTTATTTTTTGGACAAAGACAGAAATCGTGGAGGTGGAGAAGGTGAAAATATATAGAGAGAAAGAGGGACACCTGCAACATTGCTTCAGGATTTGCAATCTTTCCCCTGCAGGTGTGGACTGGGGTCTTGAACCCAGGTCATTGTACATTGTAACATCACCAGGCCCCACACCAGGAGATGTTTAAAGCCAGTTAGATTGACCTTCTTGGATCCATGTGTGTTTTTTTTTCCCCAGTCTGGCTCAGAAAGTCATTCTTACACCAGTAAAAACACAGGCAGCTATACTGAACAGTTGTTTCTTAACCAGGCAGATGCCAGAGACAACTACAGTGAGTGCTCCAAGTTCAGTCTCATTTCTCTCAGTGAAAGACAGTGAGTGCGGGACCCATCCCCAGGAGACCTCACAACAATTCCTGAACCTCTTAAGCCTCAGTTTCCTCATCGGTCAAAGCGGGAGGACCACATGTTTGTGTGAGGGTGAGAGGAGATGACACTTTGCAGACTCCTCATACTTACCTAGCATGTCACGGGCATTCAGTGAGTGTTGCTATCAGTTTGATCATTGCTGGTGCTTAATCCAACATGCCCTGTACTTCATCAGAAACTTTGGACAAAGCTCCCCCCTGCCTCCCCGTCTCTCTGGGCACCATGGCAACCTGTTCTCTCTGCTCACACAGTTCTCCCACATGTGGTACCCTCTCCTGATCTCTCTACTCACCTCCTAGTCAACATCTAGGGCTGGAAAAATAGCTCACCAGGACCGTGCATCTGCTTAGCCATACAGTGTGAATGAACCTCGTCCCCATCACACTGAAGGAAGCCTCAGTGCAGTGGTGTCTTTCCCTCATCTCTCTGTCTCTTTGTCTCTTTCTGTTTCTGTTTCTCTACCTGAAAAAGTTGACCTAGAGTGGTCAGAGGTGAGAAAAACAAAAAAAAATTAAAGGCACACTTAAGGCACTTTTAAAATGTATTATGCATTATTATTATAATACATTGACTTTTCTTTCATAATATTTTTTTTCTGAGATGATGCACTTATCAATTCAGTATATTCTATCTGTCTTAATTTTGAATAGTCTGCTTTCTCTCTGATTTTGTTATATGTGTCAGTCTTGAAGTCCATCTAGGCCATGCCAGGGACCACTCTTTCCTCTTCCACAGGTCCCTACCCCCATCTAGTATTAGATTCTGAGTAACTGCAGGAATAGCTTCTTAACAGGCTGCTAGTGAAGAGATACTCATTCTAGTTCAACAGCCTGTGACTGACTGCTTTGGGGTCTCTCTGTTTTTGGAAGCTCCAACACACACACACACACACACACACACACACACACACACACACACACACACACTGGACTGGTTGTTCTACGGGTAGGGATAATTTAACATTGCTATTTCACAAACTTAATTCGCAAAAGCAGACAGTAGCGGATCCACTTGCAACCAGAAAGGTCTCTCCATAGGCCAGACAGAACTGGTTCCATGAGTGTGCTTAGTGGTGAGGATCACGAGCTCAAAAGTCACTTACCCTCCTTATGATGCCATTGTAGGGAGAAAGTCCCCACCCCATTCACTGAGCCATGCTGGCTTGGTTCATGTGGAGAGAAGATGGTTGTGGGGCCCTGACCAGAGATGGACTGGAACCCTCTTTGTAGGGGTCCACCCACTCCCCTGCCCTCACTCATTTGCATAACCCTACTCTCTAGGTTGGGACTGAGTTTTCTTCTTTCTGTAGGTCCAGTCCTCTCCATCTGCATTTAGATTCAGAGTAATGTTTTGTTGGTCTCACTTAATGATATGTTTGCATGAGGTTAAACAGCCTGTGAAGAAGCTGCCATTTCTTGAGCACCTGTGAAATGCCCTCACCCTGCATCAGGCAACCCTCACAAGAAACCTAGGAAGGTCAGTTCTCCTCCTATTCCCACTAGACACTCCCTGCAGGGGCATGAAGCACAGAGAGGTCGAGTCTCTGGCCCAAGGCCCAGTGAAGGGGATACAGCTGCTTTCCAAGCAGACACACCTGTCCCCAAGACCACTCTCACCTTTGGGCTCAGAATAATAATAGGCGACAAAGTTCTTCCCAATGTTGTTGAAGCTTCGGAAGTAGATGAGAGTCAAGGAGTTGGAGGAAGACACGAAGGTGAGGTGGGAGCCCGAACAGGTCTTCCCCAGAGATTTGGTGGAGGAAGGAGGCCCATCCAGGACATCAAAATACTCATTGGTGCAGTCGAGGCTGTGGAAGCAAATACCAATGGAGGCTCTGAATGTTCTCATCTACAGGTGAGGACAGACTCTTGGTTATAGAAAGAGGTCAGGACAGATACTAGCCTGTTGGATACTCAAACACTACATGGTTTCTTTTATCCTGTTTTTTCTTCTCTAAAGGCTGTCACCTTGTGAGACTTGGGTTTTGGGTGCAAGGAGGAAAATGCTGGGGCTCACATGGGGTGGCTCCAGTCAGGAGGCAAGTCACTGATTCTCCCTCGCTAGCTCAAGGGCTCAATGATACAGAAAGGAGACACCAGGGAGTATTATGGTACAAGCACTCATTTTATTTGGGGGTGGTCTTGGGTATATATAAAGATTTAAACAAAGAACATTTTTTCAAATACGTCAGAAATTATAGGTT
Organism: Erinaceus europaeus; assembly: GCF_950295315.1. Taxonomy (NCBI): domain Eukaryota; kingdom Metazoa; phylum Chordata; class Mammalia; order Eulipotyphla; family Erinaceidae; genus Erinaceus; species Erinaceus europaeus. Next base: position 5,459,597 of record NC_080175.1, read on the forward strand.
TCTTAAAGGTCAGCTTGCCCCTATGGTAGGGGGCTGGTATGACAAGAACTGATGTGATACAAAGGTCAAGACAATTAGTCTCCATGATGCAGGCAAGTTAATTATCCAAAGGCATTTGAGAGAAGCATAGGGGTTAAACCAGTAAGATGCGATAGAGAAAAGAAAAACAAGGCTTGATGTAAATCATAGATATCAAAGAAGATAAGGAAATAAGATTTTGGGGGTTTCTCTGTCTGGTGTTTGAGGTGTATGATACAGTGTGTTCTCCTTTGTGATCAAAAGGTGAAGTGGATGTGTGAACTTTGAGCGACTATGTGAACTCTGAGTGAACCTTAAAGCAGGCAGCCATGTGGCCTGCTAGCAGGGAGAAACTAAGTGTGAGAGGCCTGGAGGTTTTCTGTGATCTTGAGAAGCTGACAAGGAGAAACTGAGTCTGGGAGACTTTTCCCTCTTGGCTCATCTCTATGAGGAGAGAGGCTAACAAGTGGGGTCTCTTTCCAGACCTCCATCCAAGGATGGGAGAGCTTCCCTAAGCTCTACCAAGCTTTCACATAGTCCTACAGGAAAAGGGAGTTGAAGCACTGGGTTCACTTCTGAAGCCTCAAGTAGCCTTGAGGCTTCAAATCTTAGAGAGGAAGTTAGTTGGAAGACTAGGGCTGAGGGTAGGATCTGGGAGACTTAAGTCATTAATGGAATCTCCTGAAGAGGGCAGAGGCCACGGCCTTACTTCAGTTTCTAAACAAGCTGTTTACAAGCTCTGGAAGCTGGCCTGCCTGGAAGGGATCTGTTCAACTGGCTTTGTGGAAATCATCTGATTTTGTCAGCTGTGATCTTCATTGTGAAGAAGACCCAGAGACCAGTAGGCCTAGATCCAGGAAGCCATTTCCACACCTCTGTTCCATGAGCAAGATGTTCCCAGTTATAGATTAAGAAAAAATATCAAAAGCAGTACACAGTGAAGGCGGTCCCTAGGGCTTAAGTTTTATAAAAACATGGACATATGAGTGACACCCACATTAACCGTTTGCCACAAGAAAATCTAATCTTTCCTGATTTATTAGGTCTGGAGTCTGTGTCTGTAACCAGCAGGTCAGAGCACTGGATACAAACTCTCTCCTCTCTCCCTGTCCCTCCCCATCCTATGGCTCTTACTCTCTCATGCACAGCATATAAGTGAATTCTATTTTAATGAGAAATTCATGGGAGCTACTACTCAACTATAAAAAACAGTGACTTCACCGTTTTCAGCCGATCTTGGATGGACCTTGAAAAATTCATGTTAAGTGAAATAAGTCAGAAACAGAAGGATGAATATGGGATGATCTCACTCTCAGGCAGAAGTTGAAAAGTAAGATCAGAAGAGAAAACACAAGTAGAACCTGAACTGGAGTTGGTGTATTGCACCAAAGTAAAAGACTGGGGTGGGAGGGGTGGGGGAGAATACAGGTCCAGAAGGGATGACAGAGGACCTAGTGGGGGTTGTATTGTTATATGGAAAACTGGGAAATGTTATGCATGTACAAACTATTGTATTTACAGTTGAATGTAAAACATAAATTCCCCAATAAAGAAATAAAAAAAAAAGAAATTCATGGAAGAACATATAAACCAGTCTTACTGAAATAAACAGCTTCTACGCCGAACACATCACTTATCAGTAGGGAAATGCAAATCAGAACCACATCTCACATCTGGAAGAGTGGCCTATATCAACAGGACAGGAAGTGACAATTGCTGGGAATGATGGAGGGAAAGAGACTGCTCCACTGCTGGTGGGAGCACAAATGGCTGTAGCCCCTTTGCAAAAACAACAGTGGAAAGTCCTCGAACAAATAAAATGGAATCACCTCCTGATCCTGCAACACCGCTCCTAGGCATGCATCTGAAGGACATGCAAACACGAACACAGAGGGCCACATGCGCCCCTATGTTCACAGCTGCATTATTCACAACAGCCAAAGAGTGGAAGCAGCCTAAATGCCCATCTCCAGAGGACTAGATAAAGTAATTACGAGACATATCTAATGAAATACTACCCTGCTATTTAAAAAGATGATGCTATGTCCTTCTGGACAAAGTGGATGGTGGTTATGCTTAGTGAAGTAAGCAAGTGAAAGACAGCTCCCAGTTGCTGTCACTCATATGTGGAGTAGCGGAAATCAAACCACATGAACTTGCAAAGGAAGTGACCAAGTTGTCTCCAAGACTCTGTGAGAACTATGCTGCTTATCATGGGTGGTGGTGGTGCAGGCAGGGGGTGTTGGTAACAGAACTTTGGTGTTGGGTATGATGTGGAACTATGGCCCTGTAATTCTATAATTTTTAGACCATTGATAAATCACCAATAAGAAATAAGAAACGTAGGGGAGTCAGGCAGTAGAGCGGGTTAGGTGCATGTGGCACAAAGCGCAAGGACCAGCGTAAGGATCCGGGTTTGAGCCCCTGCCTCCCCACGTGCAGGCAGTGAAGCAGGTCTGCAGGTGTCTGTCTTTCTCTCCCCCTCTCTGTCTTCCCCTCCTTTCTCCATTTCTCTCTGTCCTATCCAACAACAACATCATCAATCACAACAACAGTAATAACTACAACAATAAAGCAACAAGGGCAACAAAAGGAAATAACTAAATAAATGTTTTTTTAAAAATAAGAGACTTGTAAACCATTAACTATCCAATAAAGAAATTTAAAAAAAAGATACTATTATGAAAAGTGCGGTATCATATAAGGCTTTTACCAGGCTGACCGTTCAGAGGAGGGCAGTACTATCCGTCCTGACTTACTTGAGGTAAGGAAATGCCAGCAGGATGTGATCAGTCGTGTTGGCCTTGACTTCCCACACGCAGGTTATATTGTCGTGCATTTCATTCTGAGGTGGGTTCCTGATCGCTCCGGAGGAGTTGGTGATGATTCTGCCACATGGAGGTTTTTCTAAATGCAGAAAATACTTTAGCCTTTCAAGTTTTTTTTCTTCCACTTGCTAATTTTATAATGCACTTTATTTATTTATTTATTTATTTCTCTACCACAAAGGCTTTGGATGATTACTTTGTCGGTCTGTTTTAGGACATGTCAAAGGTATAAATGAGTCTAAAATTTCTTACAAACATAGGACATGAAAATATCTGAAGGCAGATGAGTGGTGGCACTCTACATTGCCATGTGTAAGGACTTGGGTTCAAGCCCCAGGGCCACACCTGCAGGGGGAGCTTCACAAACAGCACAGAGGCTGCGCTGTCCTCTGCATGTGGTGTCCATGAAGGCTGGTGTGGCTTGACAACCCCGGGCTGGCTTCTGTGACTTAACAGAAGTGGCACCAGCACACTTATCCCCTGCCCGCCATCACAGCTCTATGCTCAGAGCCCAGTGCAGCGGGGCAGCCCAGACCAGGCAGCAGTGTTTGACCCGACTTCCCTGAACGCTGAGTAGTCATTTCAGGCAGGGTTTGAGCGAGAGGATGATGATGAGGGCAGTCGGGATGCCAGAGTCTCACCTGTAGCCATCGTCCCTGCCATGACAGCCAGCGGGAGACCTGCCAAACACACAAAGGACATGGGGGCAGTCAGCTGGCACTGAGGTGTTGACCCCCTTCTGCACACGAGCCCCCAGGAGCTTATTACAAACACAGTCTGGGTCCCCTCCAGAGCCAGCTACCGAGTGAGCCTGAAGCTGAGGCCAGAGCGAGTGAACATGCAGAGTGGGAGAAACTCTCATCCACACCCCTCCTGGGTCTTGATGTATTGTTCACCACACACACACACACGCACACGCACACGCACACGCACATGTACACACATGCAAAAAAGTGGGTTTTGCCATTCTGGGCTGACTTTTTCAAACAGGGAGATAGGGATTCTGGGGGAGACACCACAGTGACAAATTAGCACTGGTGTGCTGTCGGGGGGGCTTGAGTCCGGCTTGTGTGCAAATCAAGGCAGACACTCTCCCAGGTGACCCATCTCCTCAGCACCATAGACTTTAAATTATTTATTTATTAAATATTTATTGATTAGTTAGTTATTTTAATAAGAGAGATGCAGGGAGGGAGGGAGGAAGAGAAAGAGACTGAAGCCAGAGCACTGCTCAGCTTTGGTGCATGTTGGTGCTGGGGACGGAACCTGCAACCTTTGATGTCTCAGGCAGGAGACAGATGATAGATAGATGATAGATAGATAATGGGTAGATAGATGACAGACAGACAGATAGATAGATAATGGGTAGATAGATAGATATTTACAAAGAGAGGGAGAGATATTTACAAACAAGCCCACAGTGTCAGGGCTTGTTCCAGTAACATAATAGCTCCCATGTGATGCCGAGGGGATTTGAACCTGAGATGTAAGTGTGGCAAGGCACATACCAAGCTAGATGAGCTATCTTTTTGTGATAGAGGAAGGGGAAAAAGAATCAATAAAAGAAAGCAGCTAGATCTTCCAGGACCACAACTTCCTTTAAGTCTCTCCCCTTAGATCCTGAAGCTAACCTACACCCTCATCAAGACACAACTGTGCAGGCAGAGACAGCACTAAAGGGAACCAGCGCTCGGTCCTTGGGCTGCGAGTGGAAGGCAAGCCCTCCACCTCTCTCTGGCTTCTCTAACCACAGTGGCCATTGGGTTCTTTGCTGAACAAAGTGTTACAGTTAGATCCTCCTTGTTTTCTGCAACATCTGGTGAAGACCTATCTTAAAACAGGAGGATTTAAGTGTTGGGAGTACTGTTTTACTGATGGTGAGCAAAAGGAATTATGGAACATAAAGATAATTAGCATATGGCTGATGTCATCCCCTATAGCAAAGCCCATAAACTCACAAGGGATTGCGGGCATGGGAGGTTACTTAAGCAAGTGTCTGTTGGAAGTTCTGCTCTCTTCTCCCCTCCTTTCCACTGCTGCTGTTCCTGTCTGATCTCCACAGACCTCCACGTGTTGAGCGCTGGTGAGCTAAGGTCAAGGACTCCAGGCTCCTGCCGCATATCTGGCTGGCCGTTTTCTCCCAACTATTTTCCCATCACGGTTTTTTATATACCTATTAAACCTGCCATTTTGATAAACCCCAAACAAAAGCCCGCAGAAGTTTCTTATTCCTCCCTTCATTCTTTTCGTGCTTCCTTTTTTTTTTAAAACTACATTTAAGGAAATGAAAGAGGTGAAATTATGACCCCAAGCCCTGATTTCCATGACCTAAAAGATCAGGAATGGGGAGACGCTGGTGCAAGAATCTTAAGAGTTGTTTATGCTGTTGCCCGGACACCAGGACTTCCAGACACTGCAGACCCCACCCCATGTCCCCACCCTGCCCCTCTCCCCTGTCACATTCCCCCTAGAAATTCTCTCCTAGGACAGATCCTCTCCCACCTGCTACAACTGACAGCCATGGCAGGGGTGGGGAAACTTAGCCTGTTCAGTTTCATTTCTGACTCTTGGGCAGAGCTGGCTAAGGGCAGGTTATCTGGATCCTGGGTGTCAGATGATAGGGAGAGGACTGGTGTGGGGTGTGCAAGCATCAGGGGAAAAGGGAACATGGGACACCAAGAGAAGGGAAAGCTCTTCAGGAGCAGGGCTGCACCAGGAAGTCAGTGGGAGTAAGAGAGAGGGAGGGAGGAATGGGCTTTCCTGGACTGTGACCTGGTCTGGGCTACCAGCCCTTCTGCATCTCTCCGGCCTCCCTCACTCCCTCCCTGTGTTTCCTGGATGCTCCCTCAGAAACATCAGAAGCGACAAGCCAAATATGTCCTTCAAGAGTCAGGAGAGCACAGTGCTGAGCCCTGAAAGGTCACAGGTTTGAGCCTTGACAGCCCCAGTGACCAAAGCTGAGTGGTACTCTAGTTAAAAAAACAAAATAAGGTGGTGCACCGGGTTAAGCACATATATCACGAAGCGCAAAGACCAGCGCAAAGATCCTGGTTCGAGCCCCTGCAGGGGGTTGCTTCATAAGTGGTGAAGCAGGTCTGCAGATGTTTGTCTTTCTTTCTCCCTCTCTCTATCCCCCTCCTCTTTCAATTTCTCTCTGTCCTATCCAATAAAATGGAAAATACAGCTGCCAGGAGCAGTGGATGGGTGGTGCAGGCACTGAGTCCCAGTGATAACTCTGGAAGCAACAAAACAAACAAACAAACCCCTATTTTTTCAGTATCCCTTGCCATGAGCATAGCTCAGGTTGGAGACCATGTGGGGGTTCAGGGAAGAGAACACTGGTTACTGATGCTGTGATGTTTCTCACTCTTTCTGTCTCTCTTATCTCTCTTTCCAAAAATTATATATATATGCTGGCCCAGGAGAAGAGACCCCTGTACACAAAAACATTTCTTCCTGTAGGCCAGGAACTCAGAATCTTCTTCCCATGTGTCATGTGCAGTAGAGTGGGAGAGAGAGGGAAAGTGAGCTGGAGCAGAGGACTTCCAAGGAGCAATCCATCTCTTCTACTGGACAATGAAGCAGTCCCACTTATTTTAGCCTTGCCACCAGCATGGGGATCAAGACACAGCTGGGTGTCCTGCAGAATGTCCTCTTCAAGCTTTGGAGAAACCGCCCAAGCAGACATGGCCTCCTTTACCTGGTAGTGCGTCAGCTGCGTGCTCTGTGCCTGTAAATGTGGGAGAGAAAGCACGGGCCAGGAGTCAGGAGTGACCTGGCCATCTCCCGCAGCATTCTGGGTACACAGCTGCTGAGCCGGAGTGGGGGCCCGGGGTGACCCTACCTGAGCAGATGACCCCGGCGTCTTCCCCATGCTCACAGTTGTGGGAGAACCAGCCGACGTGGGAGCACTCCTCCAGCTGCTGCTCGCCACCTACACAGTGCACGTTGTCCAGCAGGATCTTTCCAGAACCTTCCCCAAAATGGGCCTCGCCTGGGGCTGAGATGGCCCAGCCGCACCCCAGCTGCCTGCAGACGATGGTGGCTTCCGGCAGGTCCCAGAGGTCATCACACACCGTCCCCCACACCCCCTTATAGAAGACCTCCACGCGGCCTGAGCAACTCCCCTGGCCACCGACCAGCCGCAGAGGGACCCGGCTTCCTGGGGAGAAAAAAAGGGAGGGTCAGTCGGTACCTCAGGTCAGCAGAACTGCAGATAGAAAGACAGACAAAGATAAAGAGATAGAAGTCTCCCTAACTGGGGTGGGGGATGGGGCTTGATTTTTACTTTTCATTTTTGCTTTTGAATTACCGAGCAGAGTGTATCGGTGTGATTCCACTGATGGATTTCTTTTCCCCTTTTAAGTTTCAGACAGAGTGGGAGAGACAAAGAGAGAGGAAGAGATGATAGCACTGCGCCACTGTTCTTGGAGCTCCCCTTGGTGCTGCGTATGGCACTCCTATGTGGCGCCAGGGTTGGATCCCAGGTCCTCTCGAATGGCATTGTGTGCCTTCTACTGGTGAGCTGTCACTCGGGCTTCTCCTTATTCTACTTTTAAGACTGCTAACTGCTATAAATGTCTTCCAAGATGGGCACAGTTCTGTCCCTTCTAGCCCCACTCTTCACAGCATGACATTGCACTGCCTCACATCTAGAGGTGGAATTTCTTTTCTTTAAAAAAAAAATTTTTTTTTTGGGACCAGGTGGTAATGCATGTGGTTAAGAACTCACATGAAAGTGCACAAGGACCCAAGTTCAAACCCCTGGTCCCCACCTGCAGGGAGAAAGCTTCATGAGTGCTGGAGTGCTGAAGCAGGGATGCAGGTCTCTCTCTCTCTCTCTCCCTCCCTATTTACCCCTCCTCTCTAAATTTCTCTCTGTCTGTATCCAATAATAAATAAATAATTTAAAAATATTTCAGGGAGTCGAGCAGTAGCACAGCGGGTTAAGCACAAGTGGTGCAAAGTGCAAGGACCTGCCTAAGGATCCCAGTTCACGCCCCCGGCTCCCCACCTGCAGGGGAGTCACTTCACAAACAGTGAAGCAGGTCTGCAGGTGTCTGTCTTTCTCTCCCCCTCTATGTCTTCTCCTCCTCTCTCCATTTCTCTCTGTCCTACCAACAACAGCAATAATAACTACAACAATAAAACAACAAGGACAACAAAAGGGAATAAGTAAATAAAAATTAAAAAATATTTCTATTTATTTATTATTGGATGGAGACAGAGAAATTGAGACAGGCAGGGAAGAAAGATAGGAAAGAGACAGATACCTGCTTCATCATTTGTGAAGCTTTCCCTTTGCATGTGGGGATCAGGGGCTTGAACCTAGTTCTTTCTGCTCTTTAATGTGTGCACTTAATCAGGTGAGCCACCACCTGCCACCGAGTTTATTTTCTTAGCATTGATTGATTTGTTGATTGATCGCTTGGATAGGACAGGGAGAAACTGAGAATGGTAGGGTAGATAGAGAGGGAGAAAGAGAGACACCTGTAGCATTGCGTCACACTCAAGATTGAATATCCTGAAATGTTACATGTCCTTGATGACGACGACGACGACAACAACAACAACAACAAAATACTCATGGTGCCTAGGTCATGAGGGTCACTCTTTGCTCATTCTGCATGTTTTTGGGTCAGCCCTCTGTCCTAACTTGAAAAGCATGATAATAACTCAGCTTACAGTCCATATGGAATCTACATGGTTTCTCCTGTGCCTGGCACAACACCCATGCACCATCAACCCCCTAGACCCTGGATTAGGTGCTCCCTTCTTTTCTTTTTTGCCTCTAGGGTTATTGCTGGGGCTCAGTGCCTGCACCATGAAACCACTGCTCCTGGAGGCCATTTCCCCCCCTTTTGTTGCCCTTGGTGTTGTAGCCTTATTGTGGTTATTATTGTTGTTGTTGATGTCATTTGTTGTTGGATAGGACAGAGAGAAATGGAGAGAGGAGGGGAAGACAGAGATGGGGAGAGAAAGATAGACACCTACAGACCTGCTTCACCGCTTGTGATCCAATTCCTCTGCAGGTGGGGAGCCAGGGGCTTGAAGTGGGATCCTTGAGCTGGTCCTTGCGCTTCATGCCACATGTGCTTAACCCGCTGCGCTACCGCCCGACTCCCTAGGTGTTCCCTTCTATTCTGATCCTTGAGCTCAGGGTGGAGACACACTTCTGGGTGTTCAGTGCATCTTGCACCTCCCACGTCCCAGCATTCAAGTGTGAGCTTACTACCTGAAGATCTGCTATGTCCATTTCTGTGTACTTCCAGGGAGACATACTCACCCATGCATGCATGGAGTTGTTCAGAAGAGATAAAGCAGAAAGCCCAGCCTTACCTAGAGGTGCAGCAGAAGGTAGGTATGGAGCCACTGTTGTCTCAGGAAGCAGTGTGGGAAGCAGGTTCTCAGGGGCTGTTGGTGGGTGAAAAGGAAGGAAAGTCAACAGTGGGAGCGTGGGGAGGAGACGCACAGTAGGGTCAAGAGGATGCCTCTGTCTTCTCCCAGGATTACGGATGATGCTGCATCCTAAGACCTGTGACATCACGTGTCACATGATTCCAGGCAGCTCACAGTATTTCTGTCTGTTAACATGAACCCTGTGGCCATCAGTAAAAACAAGTTTATGGGCAGTAGCCCCATGTGGCCTGCTGACTGAAAGGCCTCATCTCTGTGTCTGCTGTCCTCTCGTCAGCTGTTTCAAATTCACCTCAACAACAGGGAAAGTCATGCAACAGTTGCTTTGGGAAGGGTGCTAGGGTGGAGGGCACCCACTTAAAATGGTACAAAAGGTCCTTTAGGGGTGGAGAAAGTGTTCTGTATCTTGACTGTGGTGGTCATCACACTTGTGTATATTGTTGAAGAAGTTTCTGATCCCAGACTTCCTGATACTTGTTATGAGAAATCCTACAATCCTTTGTATCTATGTGTGCAAGATAGATAGTTTGTCTGTCAGGTATATTCCTTTGACGAATAATACTAGGAGGCTTGTTTTTCAGGCTGTGTCCTTTGTTATTAAAATCCTGATCTCAGGCAAAGCCTGGCTATGTCAGAGAATTTTGGGGCCCATAGGTTAGAAGGGTATATTATTGCCCCACACATTACTCTGATGTCTGGCTGTTGCCCTGGGGGTCTAGAGACTATGCATGGGATAGTTGGAATAAACGCATCACCTTACGGCATCACGAATCCCCCCAATTCATCAAAGTGCTTTTTACAACAGTTGAATGCTCTGCACATAAAGCAAGCCTGAATAAGAAGGAAGATGGGTGGGTGAAAGGCTGATGGATGGACTGACAAGTGTTTTCTGGAGTCTAGGGGGAGGTCATTGTCATGTTCTGCAAACTTTCCGGTCTAGAGGTTGGTCAGACTGATGCAAATCTCTGAAAGGATGGGTGACACTGATCACCAGCTGGGGTGTGTGCACTGTGTGCATGGAGAAGTGGTGAGTAGGGAGGTGTAGGCCTCCATGGGAGGACTGCTAGCCAGCTAGGGCCCCTCGGGAGAGAATAACTCAGTCTTAACTGATTCTACTTTAATTGGCTGAACTTCCAAACATTAGAAGACAGCTCGACATGCCGAGTGTACAGGCATCACTTGGTCAAGTTTAGGGATTCTGTACAATTTAGATGGAAAAAAAATTCTGCCAATGCTTTCCTCTAAGTATTTGATAGTTTCTGGTCTAACATCCATGTCTTTGATCCATTTGGAATTTACTTTACAACTTTATTTTATTTTATTCTATTTATTTATTTATTTATTTATTTATGATTCGCTAGAGACAGAGAATAATTGAGAGAGGAGAGGGAGACAGAGAGGGAAAGACCTGTAGCCCTGCTTCACCACTCAGGAAGATTCCCCCCCTGCAGGTGGGGACCAGGGGCTTGAACCAGGGTCCTTGCACACTGTGATATGTGTGCTTAACCAGGTGAGCCAATGCCTGACCTCTCTAGAGTTTACTTGTGTGTGTGTGTGTGTTAAAGTGTAGTGGCTCAGTATCATTCTTCTGCACATATCAACTCAATTTTTCCAACCATATTTGCTGAAAAGACTAGGCTTTCCTGACTTAGTAGTTTGGGTTACCCCTTGTCAAAAATTAGATGACCAAAGGTGTGGGGGCTTATTTCTGTGCTCTCAGTTCTAATTCTAATCCACTGGTTAGTGGGTTTTCTTTTTCCTTTTTGTTCTAGTACAAGGCAGTTTTGATTACAATGGCCTGTAATGCAATTTCAGATCTGCCTCCAATTCTTTCTTCCCAAGATTTTTTTTTGGTGGTGATCTAGGTATTCTCTGTTCCCAGATAAATATTTGTAGCTTTTGTTCTAGTCTCCTAAAAAAAACAAAAACTGGATGGGTTCATGATAGAGATTCTACAAAGCCTAGATGATGGGATAAGAGAAGGTAGTTTGTATGCTCTGAGCCTGCCTCTGTTACCATGCAATGTAGACGGCTTCATTCTTTTGCTTCTAGAGTGAGTGACTCTGCAGAACCACCAAGCGGCCTGAGCCCAGGGAACTCCCCTTCCTCAAAACACATGACTTGAAAGAGGATGCAATTCACAGTGCAGTCTAGGGGGGCAGAACTCCCTGAAATTGTGCAGTGCAATGGCTTGTATACCTAGGTTTAGAAAAAGACATTCATGGGAGAAATAGCCACAAAGCAAAGGGTCTGAACAAACAGTGGACCGACTGACCTGGTGGTGTGTGTGTTGGGGTGACAGTTGCATGCTCTGGGGGTGGGGTGGGGCCTGGTGAGGTCTCAGCACCTGATAGACAACAGAAACCCACAGGTTAGCTTCTGTAGTGCAAACAGTGACCAGCCCTCAGGAACACCTCCACTGAGGAGTGTCTGCAGGCAAACAGGAAGTGTCTCCTGTTAAGGAAACAGTCTCATCTGAGCAGATGACACTGGCGTCCTTCAGGTGCCCACAGTTGTGACTGGCCTGGGCCCTGTGCTCACACTGTCCCAGGTGGCCCTCACTGCCCACACACCGCAAGTCGTCCAGCAAGGCCAAAGTGGGCACCTGTGGGAGCTGCCATGGCCTGGCCACACTGCAGCTTGCGGCACACGACTGTGGCCTCAGCCAGGTCCCAGAAGTCGTCACACACGGTCCCCCATGTCCCCTGGACCAGGACCTCCACTCTGCCTGAGCATGTCCCTGTGCCACTCGCCAGCCTCACATCCATAGAGGCTCCTGGGAGGGACAAGAGGAAAGACTCTAGAGGCCTCACTGTGTGAGGTCAGGGAGATTCCACACTTGGGATACGAGAGAGGACAGCAGCTAACATTGTCAAAGCTGTGGTGTTTTGCATTAATAATCTTTTTCACCTATAGTAGAAAAAGGATGGTAACTTTCTTTGCTTGATTTCATTCCTCTTTGTTTCATTGAGGGTATGTTTTCTTCTACACTCTAATCCTATAGAGCAGGAAGTGGATAGCCCTACATAATTAAAAAAATATTTTTATCTATTTATTATTATTGGATAGGGACAGAGACAATGGAGAGGGCAGATGGAGACAGAGAAGGAGAGATACAGTGACACCTGCAGCCCTGCTTCACCACTTGTGAAGCTTTTCCCCTGCAGCTGGGGACCAGGGCCTTGAACCTGGGTCCTTGTGCACTGTAATGTGAGCACTTAACCAGGTGCATCATTGGCTGTTCCTGCCCCACATAATTCTGAAAGGAAATGGTAGTGGCTGAACGAGTGGTGTTGTTCTTACAGGAGACAGAACTTAAGGAAATGATAGTTCATCCGCTGAAGCAAAGGATGCAGCCCTGTTGGACCACGAAGAACTATTTCAGAGGTCAAGCAGTGGTGCACTTAGCTGAGAACACGACTCTCTCAGTATTACCCACCAACTCTAATGGCTCCACCGCATACCTGCAGGTGAAGGTGCCAAGGTCTCTGGAGCATTGGCCGCTGAAGATTCTGAAAAGTCATCAACTAGAAGGAATGACAAAGTGAAGTGACCAGAGGTCACTCAAGAGAGGAGCCCTCTAAGGGTTTCTGTTGTGTCGCCTTCGGATTCATCTAAGTAAGTCACCATTATCACCACTAGACAATGTTACTTAACTTTATTTTAAATTATGTTTTTATGTATTCATTATTGGATAGAGACAGAGAGAAACTTCAAGGGGAGGAGGAGGTAGAGAGAGAGAAAGAGACTAAGAAAGACATGTAGCACTGCTTCACCACTCATGAAGGTTCCCCCCTGAAGGTGGGGATCAGGGACTTGAACCTGGGTCCTTGAGTACTATGTGCATTTAACCATGTGTGCCACTATCTGGACCCCAAGATTACTTGACTTTTAATTAATCCATTATATGTTCATGGTAACTTATCCTTAATACTTGGATCAACAGAAAAAAAAAACTGCAAAATAGAAGACAAAGTTGAGAAAATCAATAAAGGATATATATATATATATATATATATATATATGTGTGTGTGTGTGTGTGTGTGTGTGTGTGTGTGTGTGTATGTGTATGTGTGTGTGTATATATATATCCTAGAAATTAATAGTGCTGTGTACCTAATTCATTTGAAAATAGTCATTAAATGCAAAGACTGATAGGATGCTTTTATTTAAGATGCTTATAACCCAGTCAAAAGTACACAAGGGACTATAAAAGGAGGCCCATTGTGAAGGAAGTCAACAGATAGACATCATGTATGCATTTCCTGTGGAGATCAGGGGAAGCTATTTGGAGAACTGAGGCCTTAAAGCCATGGCAGACCTTCCCCAAGTGGGAGAAAGATGGGAACTGTAGCAGATCACATAGGCAATGGAAGGCAGCAATCTCTAAATCAAACATTCAAGGTGAGGTGTGTTCTTATTTAATTAGAATAACTTGATAGTTTATGCATTGATATTAAACACCTGTATTGAAGATTCTCCTAACTTACTTATGACTATCCATAAAACTTCCCAAGAGATAAAGAGACAGAACATGGAGAAAGTAGATTTGGGTCAAATAAATTTCATAAGCATGTATCCTGTAATTTCTACATAATAAGGATTCCATGTGGCTATATACATATTAAAGCTCTTAGACATCCTGTAGTCAAGAAGCTTGTTGGTTTTACTGCAATGTTTCCTGAATTTGAAGGACCATGGAACTCGTGTGTGTGTGTGTGTGTGTGTGTGTGTGTGTGTGTTACATAGCATGCAGGCCATTCAACTTAAGATCTTGTGTAACTAATGGTTCTGAGAGCATATTCTCAGAAACATTTTTATTCAACTGCCTCAAATATTCTGGTTGGAGTTTTAGGAAATGCTTAAGAATATTTGTTACTAAATATTCTTGTTTCTAGAAACTGGAAGTGACTCATACTTGAATAAAAACATAGACTGTAGGTCTTGACGTAAGCCCAAATGAAACGAAAGCCTTGCTCCGCTCTGTACCTGTTGCCGCCTGCTCTTCTCCAGTGGTGTCAGGTACAGTTATTTCATCAGCTACTGTGAAAAGAAAACACCGGCCAGTGACGAATAGCATTTCAAAGTGATGGAACTAAAAGTGTGGGAGAGGAAAAGTAGCTGGCCCTCCGAACCAACTTCTAGTGTACTTTGTAAAATATAGTATAAGGGAATCATTACAAGGACTACAAACACGATAGTTCTTCCTTGCCATCTAATCATTATTCCAAAAATGCATGTCAGATTCTTCATCTGTAAAATGGGAAATCAAATCTGATAGTGGATTAAAAAGAAAAGAAGCTTAGAAACTAAGAAGTGAATATGTTTTTTTTTTTTTAAAGAATCATAGTATCCCCAATACAAATGCTTCACTATCTGGGGGAAATTCAGTCACTAGTCAAAAATTAATATTGAGTTAGAAAAGTTTTTTTAATTTATTATTATTTATTTTGTCACCAGAATTATGACTATTATGACTGGGGCTTATTTCCTGCACAACTCCATTGCTTTCAGAGGACATTTTCCTTTTTCTGTAATTTTTAATAGAGGGTGAGACGTAGAGGTGAAGAGAGAATGAGAGGGAGGATTTGAAACATTTTTACCAGGTGACCTTATACCGAAACCTGAACTAGAAAAGTTCTGAAACATCCTTTCATCAAAAACCATGACAATCTAATAGGTAGGTCTGATAAACATATGCAAAATTTGTAGAATGAAAAATGCAAATTATTGATAAGTTAGAGAAATAAATGAAGACATATACCTGATGACATCAGATAACTTTTTTAGATGCTGTTTTTCTTTAAACTTATACAGATTCAACACAATCCAAATTAAACCTCCTAGCAGAACTTTTATTTTAAGTAAATTTTGAAAACATCCTAAATATTTGTTTTTTAAAAAAGGGGGAAAATTCTGGTTTAAAACAATTTTGAAAAAGAAAAAAAAAGACAAGTTTTGAGCACTTACAATGCCTGATTTGGAGATTTTCTCCAAAACTAAAATAATAAATGCTATGGGCATAGAAATGATCATATAAACCAGTGGAATAGAAGATGGTACTTAGAAACATTTTCATATATTTGTGGTAATATACACTTTATAAGAAAGTGTCAGCACATTTCAATGGAGTCTGAAGAGAATTTTCAATAAGTAGCACGGAATTATTTGACACAGGGAAATATCATTTGTGCCATACCTTAGGTCATATCTTCATATCAACTAAAATGTGTCCTAGAGATAAGGGAAAGCCTAATGCTTTTAGAAGAAAGCAAAATAAAAGTCTATGAGACCTTTAGATAAATAAATATTTCTTAGACTTAACATTAAACAAATCAAAATTCTTTAGTGGAAAAAATCTTGGTAGATTGAATTTAGCTAAAAATTTAAAATTCTGCTCTTGAATGAACAGTTAAAATGAAAATGAAGACTATGGTCTGAGAGAAAATATTTACAAGGCATGTATCTTAGAAAATACTTGTATGGAAGACTGGAGAACTAGTTCACTAAGTACAATTAGTATTTAATCATTTATGTGACTTGGCCCCACATAGAAGGTCCCATGATGTCAGAAGAAGCTCTGAGATATGTTATGATATCTCTTCTCTTGGTCTCTCTAACTGGGGAATGAAGAAATTAATTCATGAAAAGCCATGGCGAGAGAGGCGTGGGGGAGAGAGAGAGAGAGAGAGAGAGAGAGAGAGAGAGAGAGAGGAAGGAAGAAAAAAAGAAGAAAAAAGGGGAAAAACTTGTATGGGGAATATATAAATAAATGTTTCTCAATGTAGTAAAGAAAGTAAATAATCTAGCTTTCAAAAAGGATGGAATGACTGAGCATGCGATAAACGAAAAGAGTGCTCTAAACAAGCACATTGAAATATTCTCAGTTGTTGGTGTTCAGGAGGAAATAGTAAAGCCACAGAGAGGCAGCACTACCTCAGTATAACAAAAATACTACATCAGTCAAGCAAAATGTAGACATCGTAGAGTCGGCGAGGAAGTGGAGCAACTTTGGGAGATAGTTTAAAACCTATATGTGGGGGAGTTGGGCGGTAGCGCAGCGGGTTAAGTGCATGTGGGGCAAAGCGCAAGGACCGGAGAAAGGATCCTGGTTCGAGCCCCGGCTCCCCACCTGCAGGGGAGTCGCTTCACAAGCTGTGAAGCAGGTCTGCAGATGTCTGTCTTTCTCTCCCCCTCTCTGTCTTCCCCTCCTCTCTCCATGTCTCTCTGTCCTATCCAACAACGATGACATCAAGAACAACAACAAAAACTACAACAATAAAACAACAAGGGCAACAAAAGGGAATAAATAAATAAATAAATCTAAAAAAAACCCTGTATGTGAATGTTCTTAGCAGCTTAATTCTATGGTCAATCCCAGTCACTTTCAAAGCCAGCAACAAGCAGCTCCTGACAGCTTTCAACCTGACGCTGTTGACTAGCTACGGAAGAAGGGCAAACGCTAGAAGAAGAAGAAGAAGAAGAAGAAGAAGAAGAAGAAGAAGAAGAAGAAGAAGAAGAAGAAGAAGAAGAAGAAGAAGAAGAAGAAGAAGAAGAAGAAGAAGAAATAAACTTTATATCTATAAAAAGAGAACAGCATAAACACTGTTTTGTATATTTATGGAACACCTCTCAACAAGATGATATCTGATCCATGAAGCTACATAGGTGAATCTTAAAAGCATTATGCTGAGAAAAGAAGTCCAACACAAAATGCTACATGTAGTTCCATTTCACTATATAATATCCTGGAAAATTCAAACCTACAGAGACCAGAGGGCTAGCAGATTTCTCGGAGAGGAAATCTTACTAGTATTTTCCAGGATTTGGACATAATGATGATACAGATTGACCACAAAAGAGTACAAGGGATTTATTTAAAGTGATGGAAATATTCTATATTTTGGCAGGGGTGATGTAAATATTAATCAAAACGATGATTTTTTAAAAAATATTTATTTTATTTATTTATTCCCTTGTTGCCCTTGTTGTTTTATTGTTGTAGTTATTATTGTTGTTGTCGTTGTTGGATAGGACAGAGAGAAATGGAGAGAGGAGGGAAGACAGAGAGGGGGAGAGAAAGATAGACACCTACAGACCTGCTTCACCGCCTGTGAAGCGACTCCCCTGCAGGTGGGGAGCCGGGGTTCGAACAGGATCCTTATGCCGGTCCTTGTGCTTTGTGCCACCTGCGCTTAACCCGCTGTACTACAGCCTGACTCCCCAAAACGATGATTTTTTTTTTAAAAAATTTTTATTTATTTATTGGATAAAGATAGCCAGACATTGAGAGGGAAGAGGGGATAGAGAGGAAGAGGGACACAGAGAGAGACACAGCTGCTGCACAGCTTCACCACTTGCAAAACTTTGCCTCTGCAGGTGGGGACCGGGGACTCGAACCTGGGTCCTTGCACATTGTAACATGTGCACTCAACCAGGTGCACCACCACCTGGCCCCTTAAAATGGTGATTTTTTTTTTTTACTATAGGTAAATTATATTTTATTAATACTGACTTATTAATAAAAGACTACTGACTGTAGACAGTGGAAGCCACAGGAGGGAACCCAGTTAGAAGGATCTTTAGCTGCTGGGCTCAGGCAAAAATTAGTAAAGTCATGGCCCCCTTGTCTTTACCTAAACTAGACTTCCTAGTATATTCCCAAGTAGAGACCCCCAAATCCCATCTGCTATATTCTTACCTTTAGGTTCCTGAGTATTAAACTATTTGTTCTGCTTTATCTCTTAATGCTTTTCAGTCACCAAGTCACAGATGCTATCATGACGCCAACCTGACTTTCTGGGGCAGACGACCTCACCAATGTACCCTGGAACCCTACCTCTCCAGAGAC
Organism: Erinaceus europaeus; assembly: GCF_950295315.1. NCBI lineage: Eukaryota > Metazoa > Chordata > Mammalia > Eulipotyphla > Erinaceidae > Erinaceus > Erinaceus europaeus. The sequence continues at coordinate 5,477,711 of NC_080175.1, forward strand.
CTGCCCCACTAGGGAAAGACAGAAATAAACTGGGGGTATGGATCCACCTGCCAACACCCATGTCCAGTGGAGAAGCAATTGCAGAGCCCAGACCTTCCACATTCTGCACCCCCATAACGATTCTTGGCCCATACTTCTAAAGGGATAAAGAATAGGAAAGCTTCCGGATGTGAGGGCGGTCTGCCTGTGACATCTGTCACCCCATTGATCACCAGGGTTGATTTGGCTGATCTGGCTGGATAGGCGGGTGTCCCCTTCCTCCCTCACCACTCCATATACGTCCCTCTTGAAGCTGTGCACTCGGTTGAAGAGGACAGCCTTCCCTGAATAGAGACGGACTGGTCTTCAGTTGAGGGTATATGAGTAGCTGCATTCCCCTGCTAGAACCTCCAAACAAGCTCTCAAGAATAGGAAAGCTTCCAATGGAGGGGATGGGATTTGGAACTCTGGTGGTGGGAATTGTGTGGAATTGTACCCCTTATCATACCTACGGTTTTACCGATCATTATTAAATCAATAAAAAATATGGATCTGTGCTCACCCTGGCAGGAGGAGGTGATGAGTTCTTAGGATCAGTATAGTGATTGCTCACTGAAAAGCAGGTCAGGAAGACAGTCTCAGGCTCCTCACTGTAACTGGGCAAACACTTAAGTTAAACTTACAAGGCCGACTTGTTTTCACTGCTAAAGATAATGGTGGTGGTGTTGATAATGACGGCATCGATGATGGTGACGGTGATGACAACGGTGGTGCTGAAGGCGACGAAGGTGGCGACAAAGATGATGGCAGAGATGTTGATGATGATGATGACACGAATTCTGTTTCTATTTTGTTTTTAGAATAAGGGAGATTATTGTTTTAGGATAGCAGTCCTCAGAGAATAGTCTTAGATCAATGGTGTACATGGACGGCACATAGATGGTGCTACAAGGGTGAAAACAGACAACCTCAGGGGTCGGGTGGTAGCGCAGCGGGTTCAGCTCACCTGGCACGAAGCACAGGACTGGCATAAAGATCCCGGTTCGAGCACCCGGCTCACCACTTGCAGGATGTGAAGCAGGTCTGCAGGTGTCTATATTTCTCTACCCCTCTCTGTCTTCCCCTCCTCTCTCCATTTCTCTCTGTCCTATCCAACAACAATGACATCAATAACAATAATAACAGAACGATTAAAAAAAAAACAAGGGCAACAAAAATAGGGAAAAATGGCCTCCAGGAGCAGTAGATTTATAGTGCAGGCACTGAGCACCAGCAATAACCCTAGAGGAAAAAAAAAAAAGAAAGAAAATACGAAATCTCACATTTGTTCCTAATGGACAAGAACTCTGGAGATGAGGTCCTGTTTGATGCACAATTTCAAAGATCACAGCTTTGAGTAAAAAAGAAATGACTGGGGGCTGGGTGGTGGCACACCTGGTTGAGTGCACATGTTACAATGCACAGGGACCTGGGCTCACCATGTAGAAGGAAAGCTCTGTGAGTGATGAAGCAGGGCTGCGGGTGTCTCTCTGTTTCTCTTCCTCTCTCCCTCCCCCTCCCTCTCAATTTCTGTTTGTCTCTATCCAATAAATAAATAAAGATAAAACTTTTTTTTTTAAAGAGAAAGAAATGTTTTTAAAACATGACTGACGTAATATTATTGTTCTAAAATCACTTAACTATGACATTACACCTGTTGTTTTTTTGCCAGTTAACAAGGATCAGGACTCACAGCTTCCAAAGGCGTGATTTCTTAATTATTTATTTAATCATTCTGGAAAGTGAATGGCAACATTCTCTCTCTCTCTCTCTCTACTTTTATTTATTTATTTATTTATTTATTTATTTTGATAAGTGAGAGAAATTGAGGGGGCACAGGAATACGGAGGAGAGACAAAGAAACACATGCTTTATTGCTTGGAAAACTTTCCCCCTGCACGTGGGAGCTGGAGGTTTGAACTTGGGCCTTTGTGTATGGTAATATGTCCACCTAACCAAGTGTGCCACTTCCCAGCCCTGGCAATTTTCTTTCAAATAAGTAATTTGTGGTAACTGAAAACCGTGACTCTTAACCCCAGTTCTTCAGTGGCTCTGGAAGGGTTTTATTAGCTCATTCCTAAGCCCACTCTTTGTTCTTGTGCAATCTGCCAAACCTCACCCACAACAGCACAGGGGTTTTACCCTTGGGCAGCGGTTCACAAGAGGGTCATTGAAGCTAGATTTCTTGGAGGGGGGGAGTGTTAGCACACAAGTGCAGGGTCAGCCCCAGGCATGTGTGTCCGAGGGGGGGTCCACTCTGGTGGGCCCAAATATAGACGGCTACATGATTCTAGGCTTCAAGCAAGATGCATCACTAACAGTTTCTGTGAACTGTTTGCAGATTGAACTAACAGGGTCAACGCTTATTTCATTTCTATTCTACATAGTAAATATCAATGAGACAGAATAAGAAGAGAGATTTAGAAGATGCTCCAATCTGCTTTGGCTGCTCCTGCAGAGAGAGGAAAAGCTGTACTCTCCCAGAAGGAAGTCTCCAGGTCACGCCTCACTGTCTGCAGTAACCCAGCAGCCCACTAGCCACGTAGAGCGCAAAAGGCTCTTCACCTGAGCAGATGACTCCGGCATCTTCCTCGTGACCACAGTTGTGACTGAACCAGGTGTCATGGGCACACTGAGCCAGGTGGCTTTCCTCCCCGCCGCAGTGCACATTGTCTAGGAGGATCTTGCCGAACCCTGGGCCGAAGCGGGCGCCTGGGAGGGAAGACACGGCCCGGCCGCATCCAAGCTGCCTGCACACAACCTGGGCCTCCTGCAGACTCCAGCCGTCATCACACACTGTGCCCCAGCTGCCCTGGTAGAAAACTTCCACCCGCCCAGAGCATCTTCCTGTGCCATTCGCCAGCCTCAGTGAGGGCCAGTCTTCTGTGGAGACAAAAATGAAGGTCAGGTTCCCAAACGCAGCTGCTGTTATTTACATTATTTGCAGGTTTATGAGTTTAAGTGAACTGGCAGTTAAGCATGTATAGAAGAGACAGCTAAGAAAACATTACTTAAGGGGCCAGGAAGTGGTGCACTCAGTTAAGTGCACAAAGTACTATGTCGTTAAAGTTCGGGGCTCCAGCAGGCCGGGCTAGCTTCGCAGCAGTAGACAGAGACAGAGACAGAGACTCGGGGACACACGGCTGGGCTGAGAAGCTGCAGTTTAATCTTTATTCATGAGCAGGCAAATCACCACACCATGTGCTTCCCCATCATTCTCCTTCAGCGGCTGCTGCGGCGGACTCTGCACGTCCTTAGCATAGGGTGCGGGGAGAACGAGGGGCGTGAAACTAGCAGGGGCCAAACCAAATCTCTCAGAGGTAGGGGGAAGGGGACCAAACCAACACGAAGAATACCAGCAGTACTATGCTAAAGGACCATTACAAGGACTCAGGTTCAAGCCACCTGCTCCCCACCTGCAGGGGGATGTTTCAAAGCAGCAAAGCAGATCTGTGGGTGTCTATCTCTTTCTCTTCCTATCTTCTCCCTCCCATTCAATTTCTCTCAGTCTTATTGAATAAAGTGGGGGAAAAAAGGCCTCTGGGAATGGTGGATTCATAATGTAAACACCAAGCCCCAGCAGTGACCTTGAGGCAAAAAAAAATTAAAAAAGGAAAGAAAAGAAAAAATTACTTAAGAACCACACCACAGTGGACATGAATCTTCCCTAAGCATTCCATAAGGTTAGATTGTAGGATATGCATTTCTCTTGCTCTGGAATTTTAAGATGTGTCATTAGCAAGGTCAAAAGTAAAAGCTAAGAAAACGCATTTTAGTCAGTAAGGAAATGCATTGATGAATTGGTTTATTAAAAATGTAGAAGACTACAATTAAAAGCAGCAAAACTGAGGCTGAACTACAGCCCATGCAGTGTGGCATGGTCGAGGTTCTGGGTTAGAGTCCAGACACCATATGGGAGCACCACAGTGCTCCAAGGATGGTGATGCAGTTCTGTGGTGTCTCTCCTCTTTCTCTTTATCTCCCTCTCCTCTCTCTCTAAAATAGACAATGAAAAACAATGCCTGGTCACCTCATGTCCTGGGGCCCTAGTCAGGGAATCCTGGACTTCCTACACAGACATGATGGGCCTAGACCTCTAATAGATCCCTCTCTCCACTGTCACTCATCTCCATCAGGAACAACATAATGGACCCTTATGTGGGCCCATATAGGATCTTGCCCTCACTGTGGATCAATAATGGTAGGGACTGCCCCATTCTCCAAAGGGAGAATGCGAGTAAGATGGGTCTTGCAGTGGGTGCAACCTAGAACATTCCTTGCAATGACCACAGAGTGCAAGCTCTGACCTACAGGGATGTAGAGGTTACACAGGCTCCCGCACTGAATATAGGCCCCAGATCAAATCAGTGGGGCTTATAGTTAATGGTATTTATATACTTTTCCCAGATTTGGGAGCTACTCTCTGCCCTGTTCCAGCTTTCTAGTACTATTTCCAATCCTGACACCGTCTCCCCAGATAATACCTTTGGCCCACCTGCATGTTAGCTGTCAGGCTCAGGCAAAAATTAGTAAAGTCATGGGCCCTTTGGAATATACCTAAAATAGACCTACGAAATATTTCCAAAATGGAGACCCCAAATCTCATCTATTTCCTTGCCTTTAGGTTCCTAATTATGTAACAATTTGCTCTTCTTTATATCTTAATGCTTTTTCAGACACCAAGTTGAAGATGCTACCATGATGCCAACCTGACTTCCCTGGGCAGACGACCTCACTACTGATTTGCTGAACTGTAGATGAGGAACCTGCTGATACAGAGGGTCCCTGGTAAGGATCTGAGTACTCACAGATTCTGGTGTGGAAGGTAGGGGTGTTTATCTTTAATCAGATCCTCTGCAATACCAAATGGTCTCATACGTGTGTTTGGAGGCTCTGAGATAAACAGAGAGCAATGGTGCTTTCAGGGAGGAAGGGTACTGACCGGATGCTCTGAGCCAGGGCACATGTGCTCTTCGATTAGATGGTGCCAAGGGGACCTCTAGTAGTGCTGGAACACATGGAAACTGTGATTAGGCCTAAATTCTCTTATTCAGGAGACATATACAAGAACACATCAGATAAGAACTCAAGTGGCAGTCAGTGAGAAGCCAGCAGGTATTCCACACCTTACCAAAACATCTCCACTACCCACAATATCTGGACTGACCACAAGCTCATAATAGGTAATCTGGTCTTTTATTTTATCTATTTATTTTTAAATACATCCTAGTTTTTAAAAATACTTTAAATTTACTTATTATTGTATAGAGACAGAGAGAAATTGAGAGAGGAGGTGAAAGAGAGAAGGAAAGAGATGGAGAAACACCTGTTTCACTTGTCAAATTTCCCCTCTGCAGGTGGGGACAGGGACTTGAACCCTTGTCCTTGTGCACTGTAATGTGTGCACTTAATCGGGTGCACTGCCGTCTGGTGACTAGGTCTTTAATGAAGCTTGGGTCAAGTCTAGGATGCTGATACAAAGTGTCTGACTGTGATCCTGCTTCCCCCAAGTGCTTTGCCTGACACCAAGACACATCATAATTAAACTGGCAAAGATAAAAGACAAAGAAAAGTTACTAAAAGCAGTGAGGAGAAAAAGAATAACATACAGAGGTAAACCTATAAGGTTATCAACAGATGCCTTTCCACCTTTAAGCCCTACTTCAGTGCTAGATTCTGCATGAAGATGGTCAGCAGTAGTAAAACAAATTAATCTAGCCATAGGTTTTACTTATTTGTTTGTTTATTTATTTGTCTTCACTAGAGAACTGCTCAACTCTGGCTTATGGTGGTGCATAACTTTAATCTGGGTCCTCAGAGTCTCAGGCAAAAAAAAAAAGTTTTTTTCATAACCATTATGCTATTTTTCTTAGTCCTAGGCATAAGTTTTAAAAATCACCGCATTCACAAGTATACTGATTATCTTGATCAAACCCATAACTGATGGTCTAATCCACCTGGATGGTAAAGATGAGAATAATAGGACCAGTAGCAAAAACATTTTTCTACCTGTTGTGGTCTTTGGTAAATTTTCATTATCTGCTGAGAGAGAAATAAAGGGATGGGTGTTACAAGAATGTGACTTCACTGATGTGCTCACATGGAAAATACTAGCACTGCTTTCTGAGGAGGCATATTAATACAAGTAGAGACTTTTTTTTTATTGCAGTATGAAGATTCTCTACAGGAACAATCCCATCTTGTAAAAGGACTAAAAATCCATTTGAGACTGAGATTTCCACCAAGAAGGCATGAAAAATATTTATCAAAGAGACATAATTCAGACACACTTGAAACCAAAGTCGTATCAGAGACCAATAGCAAAGATAGCACTGGAGAACTAAAAACAGCAAACTCACAGATGAGAAACAGTGTAAGTATGAAGAATTCAGCACAGTAATTTGGACTTCTTGTCCTGGATAAACCTATGTGCTGATAACTCTTGACCCAGAACTATGCTGCTACTTCTTTCTTCTGTTTGTAAGGGAGTGGGGTGGGGTGGAGGCACAAAGAAAGCTTTGGTAGAGGATATGGGGGTTTATACACACCATGTGTGGGTGTGAGATTAAATCCCAGAAGTCTTATAATTTTGTAGAACACTGTTAAAACACTAATAAAAATGGGATAAAAAAAAGAATCTTGTGCTGAAGAGGATATTTTGGCCATCGCATGGTCCCTAGATTTTGTTGTAGTGGATGTTTTCCAATTCTGAACTTTAGACTCTTTCTTTGGTCTTAAGTCCCTAAGAGTGAGATATACCATGGGTCAGACCCATTTTTTGTTTTGTTTTGCATTATTTTAACTTTAGGTTGTTAACCTACCTGGTGATACAGCTGGGTGGTTCCTATTTTCTTGGATGGTGGAAGTTGAGTGAGCTATTAGAAAAACAAAACAAAAACCAAGGGAAACGCATCTTGATCATTTGTACTCAATGGAATGAGAGGGGCTTTTTCCATTTGTTCCACATTTCCAGAAGAATTAATGAGTTTTAGATGAGCTCACTCAAAATGCAGAATGAAATAAGCAGCCTTGAAAGCACTATACTAGACAAGAAGGGCTACATTTAAGATGATCCTGTTTGTATGAACTGTCCAGAATAGATAAATCCAGAGATGGAAAGCAGGTCGGTGAATACCAGGTCCTGGAGGAGGAACCATAACAAGCTGTGTTACTACTAGCAGAGAAGCAGAGAGCAGCTGTGGGGTAGAATAGAATCCTCTAAGCAACATGATTCCACAGGACACACTTGTACGCACAGAATTAAGTCCATGGTCACTTTTTATGCTCACATACCAAATTCTTCAAGGTGCTTTGCAAGAATTTACTAATTTCTTCCTCATGACAACTCTTTGAAATACATAATGATTAGTCCCACTTTTTGATAGGAAAATAAACTACAAAGAGGACTGAAAAGAGGGGGAGCTGGGGAGGGCTATATAGCTGGAAGCAGGAGACAGGTTCAAAACCCAGTGGTCTGGCAGTTGCTTGGTCAAAATCATTCTTGTCACTTAGGCATGAGATCCAGAACCTAATGTGTTTGCTCCCATTTTTGTTATTATTTCTCAAATTGGGAACAGTCAAGTGGAGTTCATTTATTCCAACATATAGTTTTTTTTTTTCCTATGAGAGAAAGAGACCAGAATACTACTCAGCTCTGGAGTGTAGCACTGGAGATTGAACCTTATACTTGTAGGCCCTTAGGCATAGATGTCTGGTTTGCTAACTGCACAATCTCCCTGGCTCCAATACTTAACTTACTTACAAGTATTAAATGTTCAGTAGACATTGTTCTCAAGACTGTAAATCACATGAAAATATGTAATGCATGCATGCATGCACATGTGTGTGTGTGCTTACATGTGTGTGTGCTTGAGGACAACTCAAAGTGGAGACAGTTGTGGGTTCTGCTCTAAGTTGGCAGTGTGATTGGAGAGACAACTAGACACATACAACTTTACAGAGAATTACTAAGAGTTTAGAGTGAGAATGACAGCTATGAGGGCATCCTGAAGAATGAACCACTACTGCTTGCGTGGGCGGGGGAGAATTGGACATGTTCTGGGCAGGCTTGGGAGAAGTAAGTACAAAAGTAAGAAGGTTAAATGTTGACATGTCCCAGAGGTTAGTCAATCTTTTTATCCTTAGCTCCTCCCTTCTCAGACAGATACTTATTAATAGGCAACAAGTCTGGTCCTTTTTTTCTTTTTTCTTTTGTGGTTAACAGCATCTTAAGGTTAGTGAGTAAAAATAGTCCAGCAGTTGAGCTCCAGGGCTCTGAAGTCAGATTCCTTGTATTATCTTCCCATCAACTTTGGGGACAATACTTAACTTATTTAGCATGAGTTTCCCCATTCAGAAATTGGGGATTACAGAAATTCCTTCACCTGATGAGTTGGGAGGATTAAACAAAATAACCCACTTAAGAAAATCAACATAAAGACTGACATGGTATAAGGGAATGCTTTCTAATAAAAATAAACCCCAACCACATGTGATTTGCAATTTTTAAAAGTAAAAAAAGAACAGGTGAAATTAATTTTAACAACACATTGCATTTAATCCCACATAGCCATCTTATCATTTCAATGTGTAATCAGTGTGAAATGCTAATGGACAATTCTATATTCTTTGTACTATACGAGAAAACCAAAGTGCTTCCAGGCTGTACACTGCACAGACATTAGGTCAGACATTCTAGCTGACTTCTTAGTTTAGCAGAAGTGAGGTGACTCTTTTAGTTACTGTTTTCTCTAACATATATCCCCTACCTTCCTCTTCCTCTTTGCGTTTGTGAAAACATGTAAAATGAAAACCTCATGTTATTTTATTCTTTGGCAGTCAACAGATGGACAATAGAATAGAAAGGAAAGCGGGGGTGGGTGGAGAGCAGGTGACAGCTCACTCTACCAAGTTCACACTTGATGATGCAAAAGGCCCTGGGTTTGTTTCCCGGCCACCACATGGGAACACCCACACCAAGGGCTTGGGTTGGTGGAAGCTTCATGAGTGGTGGGGCCAGTACAGCGGTGCCTCTCTTGCTCTCTACCTCTGTCTGAACCCTTTATAACAAGACTACATAGAGTCTACTGGGAGCAGTGGAAATATCATGTTGTAGAGTCTTAGCCACAGCCCTGGTGGAAAAAGAGGAGAAACCAAGAGAGAGAGATACAGAGAGACACACAGGGAGATATAAAACCATACAATGTGAAATTCCAATCATTTCAGGATCTTCTTATCCCTTTCTTAGATGAGTTCATCTCCAGTGGAACATGAGTGGGAGCTGGCGTTGGTAGGAAAACCAGAGAGCATCATATCAGAATCACCCAGGCACATCTGGACCTGGCAGTGAGAGGTGGGTCCTACCTGGCGGTGTTGAATGTGAAGAGGTTGTGGGAGACAGCTGGGTTGAGATGGCAGCAGGAATAACTGTGGCACAGAAACATTCGTTAGCAGAAGGGAAGTAACTAGTTATCCTAATTCTGCCCTGATCCACGCAGTATTATGCATTCCCAGAGAACAGGCACGCTGGCTTCGGACATGGGTCGGCAACCTTCACTCCCTGTTTAACTGTCCACTTCCCAGACACTTAACTACAAGCAAACACTCGTCCGTTTAAATCCATAGCAGCAAGTTATAAATGCCTTGAAAGAGGTATGCCAGCAGATTAGTCTTGCCTCAACTCTGACAGGATTACAGTGGAGCTCCAGCTTCCCACCGGGTCAGCACATGGCAGATGGAGTGCAGGAGGAGGGCTACTGTCTAGCGATAGACACTGAGAGATCCATTTCGGAGTCAGCCCAGATGTGTCTGTGGCTTTAAAGATAAAACTCCATAGTTACTCCACGTCTTTCCCACAAACGTCACCTTTCCGTGTTTTCCCTTTACGCTCAGTGGTTTCTTCTCTCGGTCCATAAAACCCCATTTGTGAGAGGCGGCAGCCTCCTGCATTTCTTAGGTAGTCCCTCTCAGGCTCTGCTAATCTGCCCGCCTTTGTTCTCTGAAACACATGCCCGCTCTCTTTGTCCCCCTCCTTGCACTCTACTGTCAGAAATGTTAGATCACCTCTTGGCCGCTATTGGAGTTGAAAATCTATATTCTTCCTTGCACATTCAATGTACCTGCACAGGTATTTGGTGCTACACTTTCCCTCAGATTCGGCTTGGCGGTTTGGACCACCAGGAACCGCTGGCACTTTTCCCCATTTATTCTGATGATCTCACAACCTCAACCTGTTTTTTTAAAAAATATATTTATTTATTTATTTATTCCCTTTTGTTGCCCTTGTTGATTTATTGTTGTAGTTATTATTGTTGTTATTGATGTCATCGTTGTTGTATAGGACAGAGAGAAATGGAGAGAGGAGGGGAAGACAGAGAGGGGGAGAGAAAGACAGACACCTGCAGACCTGCTTCACTGCTTTTGAAGTGACCCCCCCCTGCAGGTGGGGAGCTGGGGGCTCAAACAGGGATCCTTACGCCAGTCCTTGTGCACTTAACCCACTGCGCTACCACCCAACTCCCTCACAACCTGTTTTTCCCTGATAGGAGCCTGCCATAAATGTTGCTTAATTGTGAAACTTCTCCACAACCTGACCTACAGTGTTCTCTCTGACGGCGGGGATGACTCACACCACCCACTAGGAACATAGACAGAGAAAACCACACTGGTGAACAACCATGGGTCATCTATTTTTTTTTTTTTAACTTGGGTAGTGTGAGTTTTAGAGTACTGTACCTTGAGTTTAGCTTAGCTCGGCTTAGATTGTGCTGCGTCCTGCATGAATAAAGAGATACTGCCTACAGCTCAACCATGAGTCCCTGGTCGTCTGTTACCTGCCCATGAAGCCAGCCTGGCGAAAACAACATAGCCTGGCAAAAACAACATATGGCGCCACAACATGGGACCAGACCTGCGCAACTCCCAGATAAGTGAAGACTTTGCCTACCTATGCACTATGGTCTTCTCTTCTACTTATGAAGAGGTTTGCCAAAGCCTCTACTGTTTCATCATGAGACAGTTACTCTGTCTCTGGAGCATTTTGCTCTGGGCCAAACTTTGTTTCCCTGACCGGGAACTTTGGTTTCTTATGACTGGGATCATAGAGCTTGGGAGATGCACTGAGATTTCTCCTTGGACTTTCTGGATTCCCTCTCCCATGTTTCCTGAGGAAAAGGACTAGATTTTGCTCCGGGCCACAGTTTGGTTCTTTATGACTGTGATCGTAGACTTTGGGATATGCATGGGGATTTCCCCTGGGACTTTCTGGACTTCTTCTCGAATGTTTCCTGTGGAGAAGGACTACTTTAATTTGAAGAACATTCTCGAGTACCCTGGCAGTTCCCAAGTATGGAGACACGTGGTTAGTTCTACTCTCCTGATTGGATTCTTTCTTCGATGGGAAGACGCTTTTAAAAATGGGTGCCTGAAGCAATCCAGCAGGAACAGTCAGAAACACCCTAAATGGAATTTCGAGGAGCTTTTTGGACTAGGACGCCCTCCGGGGACTCTTAATCCTACATGGTGAGATCTTGATAATCTGGTACAAGTTGCGTTTCATAAGAGAATGATTTGAATGACTGAATTTTTGTTTGACATTGACTTAAAAAAAATGCTGGATGCAGCCATGATTTCTAGAGACATCCAGAAACAATCCAAAAAGTTGTTTTTCCCTCCTTTGATTTCTCTTTTACGTCTTGACATGAATCTGAAACATTTAATCCTGAAAACTGTATGAGTTATGGGTGAGGCAGATAGTGCAATGATTATGTTAATTATTCTCATGCCTGAGGCTTTTAACCGTGGTTCTTCTGTTTACCTTTCCACATTTTATTGAGTTTAAACTGTTTAAACAACCTTAAAATCATACTAGAAAGGACTTCCAATTATAATGGAGTTATCAATTATAGTAAACTTCTAATCTGCTACAAGTTTTGTTTGACAAGTAAGTGAATTTCAGCTGTCAAAGTCTTCACATGAAAAAGCATCTACTCAAATGGAATTCCTGGAAATCCATTTGGATCCTGTTCTCTGACATCGCCCCCGGAAACCAATGGTGAGACCTGGCACGTCCTGAAGAAACAGATTCACAGACTCCAAAGCTCACTCTCTACAGAAAAGCAGAATTCTGGTGGCCGACATTCCCCATCAAGACAGACGTGCAGCATTTCATCCTCTGGCATTTTCTTCTGTGGTCAGCTACTTTGGACTGACACCTCCATCGGACTTACTGGTACATGCTGCTGTGTTTCTCAAAGACTAACTTCAGCCAATTGCCTTGAGACTTTATAGACCATGTCCCCTCGCCTGCAGGTTCTTCCCCAGAGGCAGAAAACTCCCCCCCCCCCTTATTAGGTTATGCCCACAGAGGCATGAAGCGCCCCAAGAGGCAAGAGATGCCCACAGAGGCAGGAAACGCCCTTTGAGGCAAGAGATGCCCCCAGAGGCATGAAGCATTCCCAGAGGCAAGAAATACCATTTTGCCTGCTAGGCCTTGCCCTTTGAGGCAAGAAACATTCCCCTTGACATCACATTGGTTATTGCTGCTCGCCTATTTTGTTTTCCATGTCTTATGCCAGTTCTTTTGAAAACACCTGTACGATATACGTTTCTGTTCACCCCACAATGGCCATTAGTTAAAAAGAAAGGGGGAATTGTTGGTATGCATGAGACCCCTTCTGTTTCATTTGGTTTAAATCCCCCCTGCTTAACACTATTCTATTTACATAACCACTTCATTCTATTTACATAACCACTGTTAACAAGTTCCACCCTCCCTCCAGGGCATTTGTGGTTCAGTGATAGGATTCTCGCCTGCTCCATCCCCTCCTTGTCACACCCTGATCCCTTCTTTGTCACACTCTGATTTTCACCAGTCACTTTTCTCTCCACCCTCTCTATGTCACATCCTGTTTCCACCCTACTTGGGAAGTATATATAAAGACAGCATTGTGAGTTTTAGAGTACTGTACCTTGAGTTTAGCTTAGCTCGGCTTAGATTGTGCTGCGTCCTGCATGAATAAAGAGATACTGCCTACAGCTCAACCATGAGTCCCTGGTCGTCTGTTACCCGCCCATGAAGCCAGCCCGGCAAAAACAACATAACCCATCGAAAACAACAGGTAGAATCTACCCCTCTTGTATCACATTTCAGTGGATGTCCTGAATGATGTGTATTTGCCACGAAGCAGTAGTAACTGTAGAATTCTAATAAATTAGCCCTTTGAATCCCCAGAGCGTGCCAATATAAGGTCATTTGATGAAGGAGAAAAAGGGTTGAGGATAGAACTAAGGTCGCACCCTAAGCTGAGGATGGGCCCCAGATCACATCAAATCGATGGGCTTTACAGTCAACAATATTTAGACACCCTTCCCATATTTGGGAGCTACTCTCTTCCCTGATCCAGCTTTCTCGCCCTTTTCCCAGCCATGACATCATCTCCCCAGACAATAACTTGGATCCACCTGCATATCAGATGTCAGGTTCAGAAAAAAAAAAAACAAACAACTAGTATAGTCACAGGCCTATTTGGAATATACCTAAAATAGACCTACTAGCTATCTACTAAATAGAGACCCCAAATCTTCACCTGCAATATTCCAGCCTTTAGGTTCATGACTAGTCAACAATTTGTTTGGCTTCATATCTTAACTCTTTCTTCAGCCACCAGGTTCCAGATGCTACCATGATGCCAACTGAACTTTCCTGGGCAGACGACCCCCACAATGTATTCTGGAGCCCCGCCTCCCCAGAGCCCTGCCTCACTAGGGAAAGAGAGAGACGAGCTGGGAGTATGGATCGATCTGCCAACGCCCATGTTCAGCGGGGAAGCAATTACAGAAGCCAGACCTCCCACCTTCTGCATCCCACAATGACCCTGGGTCCATGCTCCCAGATGGATAAAGAATAGGAAAACTACCAGGGGAGGGGATGGGATATGGAATTCTGGTGGTGGGAATTGTGTGGAGTTGTGCCCCTCTTATGTCCTATGGTTTTTGTCAGTGTTTCCTTTTTATAAATAAAAAGAATTAAAAAAACTAAGTCTGCAGACCAGCTGCCTTTAATAGAGTTATGGCCCTGGATTGGGTCCAGATGGACCCAATGTAATTACAAGAGTTTTTACAAGTGGGAACAGAAGGCACAAGAAAGGCAGAGAGAAATCTGAAGTCATTATACATTCTTGGTTTTGGAAAGAGAGGACTAAGGCCATAGCCAAGGCATCTATTTTTTTGGGATAGAGAATCATTTTCTGACATATTTGGTTGTGTGGAGTGAAAAGGAGGGAGGAAATTGGCTGGCTGCAAATATCTCTGGTTTTAGAAACCCAGTGAATGGGAAGAATGTGCCCATTTTTTTTATCATGTACTGGACCACTTGCCATAAAAGTCAATTTTAGTAATAAGAATTACAATTTATAATGGTGTACCCAGTAGAGTGCACACACTTCTATGCATGAGAACCCAAGTTCAAGCCTGGTCCCCCACCGGCAGGGAGGAAGTCTCCTGACCAGGGAGGCAGGTCTGCAGGGGTCTGTCTTTCCCCTCTCCCTTTTCCCTCTCAGTTTCTCTCTGTCACTATCAAAAAGGAAAAAGCAAGAAATAAAGAGAAAGGAGAGGAGAGGAGAAGAGAAATAGGAGAGGAAAAAAGAGAAATATGTGGAGATTGGGAGTGGCTGATTCCTTACTCAAACACTGAGCCGCATTAGTAACCCTGGTGGCAATAACAAAATAAGGTGCCAATAATTCTGCAAATCCATCATGAAAACACCTCTTACCCTGTGGAACTGGCAGTGACTCCTCAGCAATCTCTGTGGGGAGAGGAGTCGAGAATTCAGTGGCTGTTATGAGAGGAATGTTTCATCCCCTCCCAGCCATACCGAGCTAACAGGCTGGGGAGAACCTGTGTGTTGAGTGGTTTCACAAGCAACACGAATGATTTGCCAAATGTGTTCCTTGCCATGGTGGTAGGAATAATGCAGCTCACAACATTTCCACTTGAAAAAAAAAACTAAAACCTAAACTGATCAAGATGAAAATACTATCCATTTCTCTGAAAAGAAGAACAATGAACGCATTTTGGACTTAAGGGTAAGACTATCAGGATGATCTAGAATGCAGAAACAGTAAGTAAGGATGGTTGAAATATGGAACTCTAGGGAGCTGGGTGGTGGCGTAGCGGGTTAAGCGCAGGTGGCACAAAGCGCAAGGACAGACGTAAGGATCCTGGTTCGAGCCCCGGCTCCCCACCTGCAGGGGAGTCGCTTCACAGGCGGTGAAGCAGGTCTGCAGGTGTCTGTCTTTCTCTCCCCCTCTCTGTCTTCCCCTCCTCTCTCCATTTCTCTCTGTCCTATCCAACAACGACGACATCATCAACAACAACAACAACTATAAACAACAAGGGCAACAAAAAGGGAGGGGGATTTAAAAAGTAAAATTGTTTAAAAATTATGCAACTCTGATCCCCCCCACTATTTACTCTCCTTTTTTATTGTCCTGCGTCAATTTTATTTTCACAATTATAATATTCATTCCATTTTCCCTTAATGATATACCTACTGCCTGCCCAGGACTTTCACAGAATGAGAACACCAGGTTAATAAAACAAACGCATGAACTTACCCAGCTCAGGCTTTGGATGCTCAGACCCTGTTAAGATGTGGGGGAAGAAAAGACTGACTTTAGAAAAATATCTTTCTTAAATAAAAAATAAATAAATAAAAAGGAAAATATCTGTAGAGATGCTCCAGCTCAAATTGAATTTTAAAATAAAAGAATATGACTCCCATAAGTAAACTGCTATCTCTTGTCTGCCTTAGTTCAGGTGACTTTAAACATCAAAGATATGAATTTTGGTCAGTACAGAGCGCCAAATAGCGCACGTTCATTAGTTTCTTATTTTTATTTTTTAAAAATATTTATTTATTTTCCCTTTTGTTGCCCTTGTTGTTTTATTGTTGTAGTTATTATTGCTGTCATCGTTGTTGGATAGGACAGAGAGAAATGGAGAGAGGAGGGGAAGACAGAGGGGGAGAGAACGATAGACACCTGCAGACCTGCTTCACCGCTTGTGAAGCGACTCCCCTGCAGGTGGGGAGCAGAGGCTTGAACTGGTATCTTTCCGTGGGTCCTTGCACTTCGCGCCATGTGCACTTAACTCACTGCACTACCACCTGACTCCCACGTTCATTAGTTTTAATTGTGCTTTCCTACCCAAAAGACTACTATTTTCCTTTTAAAATCTATCTTACTTTATTGTTATTTTTATTGCTAACAGGGGTATCACTGGGGCTCAGTGACTACAGACAAACCCACTGCTCCAAGTGGCTATTTTTTTCCTCTTTCCCCCCTTTTTTCTATTTAATAGGACAGAGAGAAATTGAGAGGGAGGAAGAGGAGAAAGAGAAGGGATGAGAGAGAGACTTGCAGTCCGGCTTCAAGTGGACAAGTCTTTATGACTGAACATCATTGGACATCTTAATAAGTGAAAAAAATCCACTGCTCTCAATATATTTCCTTTCATTGTTTCCTACTGGCACACACGTTGAAATCTGTGGCATTGGTAGTCCCCTGAATATTGTCCCATATTTGATGGAAACCATGTCTAAGTCTAGGTCTGTGGTTCTCAATCAATAGCCATTTACCCACCCTCCCCCCAAAGGGAGATTTAACACTGTCTGAAGACACTTTGCAGTGTTGTATCTGGGGTGTCATTCAGTGAGTAGGTGTCTGGGGTGCTGCTGAAGAGCCTACTATACTCAGGACAGCCTCCACCACATTGTCCCCCAAAATCAATAGAGGTGAAGTTGAGAAAGCCTCGCCTTGGAATGGTCATGACTTGTGATCAGCCATACGCAGCCTGGTCTCATAGTCAGCAGGTCACAACTGAGTGCTGTTCTAATCTACAAGCTTTTCACTTCATCAAACTACAGACTTATGGTGGGAAAACAAAACAACAAACTACCTCTTAGTTCCTCTAAGATGTTCAGAAGAAAGGCAGAAGGCACTCTATAAGATGATCACTGCTAAGGTTCCTTGCTTTTTTTTGTGAATCATTTTGAAATCTAGTCCTTGTAATGGAACCACCAATATTTTCCACTATTTTTTGTCTATATAAAATCTATTTCAATAGAATGGGGGTGTGGATCAGCCTGGCAATGCCCATGTCCAGCAGAGAATCAGGTACAGAAACCAGAAGCCCACCTTCTGCACCCTAAAAAGAATGTTGGTCCATACTCCCAGAGAGGTAAGTGATGGGAGAAGTAAACCAGAGGCTCTGCGCCCCCACTCCACCAGGACCCAAAGTGTTTGTCACCAGGAATCTTGTTTTTATACCATCACTGAAAAGGAAGTGAATCTGGAAAACACCAGAGGAAGCCAGGCACTTCCTTTCTCTTATCTGAGAGAGAAGAGGGGAAAGTAAATATATATTCATAGGATCAGCCCATCTCTGTGAACCTGGGAGAGCTACTACAGTTTCCAATGGAGAGGATAGGGACACAGAACTCTGATGGTGGGAACCATATGGAATTATACCTCTATTATTTTACAATTTTGTATATAAATATTAAGTCACTAATAAAAACAAATTAAAACATAAAAATCTATTTCAACATCTCGTAGATAGAAAGGTTCTGGGTACAGGTTGAAGCTCTCAAATTTCCGACACGTTTGCCAACTCCCAGTGGTCATAAATGGTGTACCACTCCACAGATGTGAGCACAGCTAGTGGGATCAGTGGATATGTCATCTGGGTGGTACCTTTGGAGGGAAGGGTGACCATTACCTGAACAGATGACACTGGCATCTTCTCCAGGACCACAGTTATGCAGGGACCAGTCAGTATGGGGACACTGTCCCAGGAAGCTCTCTCTTCCTGTGCAGTCCACATCATCCAGCAGAAACTTGCCGTCACCTTCACCAAAAAGAGCCTCAACAGGGGCTGAGAGGGCACGCCCGCACCGCAGCTGGCGGCACACCACGTCCGCCTCATTCATGTCCCAGTGGTCGTCACAGACCCTGCCCCACTGGCCACGGTAGAAGACCTCCACGCGTCCAGAACATGGGCTTGACCCATTCACTAGTTGCAACTGTGGCCAATCTTTCAAAGATACAAAGACATTACATGTTAGGAGAAAGACCACATCCTTTTTTCTTTATTTATTTCTTTTTCTTTATTTCTTTTGATAAGAGTATGAGTAATAGAAAGTAGCCATTTGAGTTCACTTTAAAACGTTAAATTAAATTATTGTAAAAAGAATTTCTTAAAGAAAACCCAGTGGTAGTCTTATTCCTACTGTGATCACTCATATGTGACTTGATATGTACACATGCATGCACATAGATACCACATACCACATGCACTAGTGGAATAGGACACTTATGCCTCTTCAGTGTCATCTCTTTCTTTGAAGCTACAACAATTTTTCACCAACTGATATGCCCACAGGGAAAGGAGATTAGTATTGAGTTCTGATTCATTAAATAATCCTGACTTTCAATTTAGTTTACAGTCATTGAAGAAAGATTTAAAATGAACATCTTACTTTTACTTTGGACAATCTGCTCTTTTTGACTTGATGCATACCCTTTCTGTATTTTATAAGGATCAACACACAAGCAAACATACACACACACAATGGAAAAGAGTAGGAGGAATCTGCTTGTCAGCTCCTATTTTGTATGCATAAAAATACAAGAGAGAAGCAAATCAGAACATGGGAGCAAAGAGACAGGAAATGTCAAGCTTGATAAGTTATGTCTAGGGGAAAATTGTATGCTAAAAATAAGTCTTACCATTTAACCTACTGGTGTTAATTTGATTTTATATTCAGCATGAATATGTTGTGTCTATCAGAGATTAACTCTAGATTGTTATTCTACCAAGCTAAGAGTTCTGTTGCTCAGTGGAGCTCAGCATTTCAAGGTTCTTTAGCTGTGGTTGTCACTCATGAAGTTTTTAAAGATTTTGGAATGTGATTGAGCTGCACATTGTTCTGTGCTCTCTTAAAGCTGAACAGTCGCCCAAGAACTAAAAACTATGGTCAGAATGAATCTCTGTTACAAACAGTTCTTGTTATAAACTTTGTTTCTCCCTTAAAGAAGATTCATGAAAATCATTCTCAGATGGAGTCCGGCAGCCACATCTTGTTTTCCTTATCAAGTAGGAAAAGCAACAAAAAAATCACCTGAAAACTCAACAAAATACAACTAGGATCTCTTCAAAAACTCATCAAACCACAGGTGCATATAAACATGTGTGGCTCATGGGTAGAAAGGGGGTGAGGAAGTGATTGCCGTGACTAAAAGGCTGGACTCAGGGATAGCTGCCACCAGACTGGGGCTTTGGCAGTGAGGCTCAGCACTTCCAGGTGCTAATTAAAGAAACAACAGTTTATTAAAAAAAAAAAAAAAAAGAGGAAAGAAAGAAAAGAAAATCACATAAGCCACAGGTGAGTTCAGACACATGTGGCTTGAGGATAAAAAGGGTGTGAGGGAATGATTCTCAGGACTACAAATGAGTGCTCAGAACGCAGCAGGCACCAGATTAGGTTGGTGGCCGAGAAACCAGTTCCAGATTAGAGTGTTAGCAATAATAATAAAAAAAAACCTTAAAAAACAAACAAACAGTGGTGGGGCTACGATCAGCAGCAGATCTGTTCCTCTCCTCTCCTCTCCTCTCCTCCCTTCTCCTCCCCTCTCCTCCCCTCTCCTCCCCTCCCCTCCCCTCTCCTCCCCTCTCCCCTCCCCTCTCCCCTCCCCTCTCCCCTCCCCTCTCCTCCCCTCTCCTCCCCTCTCCTCCCCTCTCCTCCCCTCTCCTCCCCTCTCCTCCCCTCTCCTCTCCTCCCCTCTCCTCTCCTCTCCCCTCCTCTCCTCTCCCCTCCCTTCTCTTCCGTCCCCTCCCCTCCCCTCCCCTCCCCTCCCCTCCCCTCCCCTCCCCTCTCCTCTCCTCTCCTCTCCTCTCCTCTCCTCTCCTCTCCTCTCCTCTCCTCTCCTCTCCTCTCCTCTCCTCTCCTCTCCTCTCCCAGGTCAGCTAGGAAGACCAAAGGAGACCACCCGGGACGGCAATAAGACAGGACTAGAACGACTTTTGGAACCCACCAAACCACCGGTGAGTGCAAACACGCATGACTGGTGGTCAGAGAGGAGCCTAGGGAGAGATTAAGTGGCTGGCAACAGTCCAGCAGTTGATCAGTTGAGACACCACCTCCAGTCTGCTCCACCAACAAGAGGACGGCTGAGCGAGGAGAGGACTCCCCTGAGACTCACCAAATGCAACTGTGAGTCTCCACTGCTAACTGCCCTCAGAATCTGGAGCAGCGGCAGAGAGGCCCTGGGCTGACACCAGGGGACAGAGAATTAACCAGGAAATTCTCGAAAGACCACGTTCTACCTCAACAAGGATGTACTGGGTGTTGGAGATACTTTGGTTCATAGAAAAGACTTTGTCTTTGTTGAAACTGAGCTTTGAGTCTAGTTGAAGGAGAATCAAGGAGCTAGCTAGTCCCATCAATCCAAAATTAAGTTTATATTTACAACTATTCTCAGTGTTAAGAAGAAAAAGGTAATTTATTTTTATTATGTTTTAAAATATTTTTATTTATTCCCTTTTGTTGCCCTTGTTTTATTGTTATAGTTATTATTATTGGTGTTGTCATTGTTGGATAGGACAGAGAGAAATGGGGAGAGGAGGGGAAGACAGAGGGGGAGAGAAAGATAGACACCTGCAGACCTGCTTCACAGCTTGTGAAGCGACTCCCCTGCAGGTGGGGAGCCAGGATCTCGAACTGGGATCCTTACACCAGTCCTTGCACTTTGCACCACCTGCGCTTAACCCGCTGCCCTGCCACCCGACTCCTTTATCTTTATTATTTTTTTATAAAGCTTTGGGAGTCCATTAAGAGTGTCATGGGGTACATCAAGAGGTGATGATGTACCCCAGGCTTGGAAGATAGGAAGAAATTTAGTATAAAAAGAGAAAAGAAGTGTAGAGTCTCCTATTGGGTATGGCAAAGAAAGCAGGTCACTGAGTGAGACGAATGCATAGAGGAAATTCTCCCAGACGAAATTCTCTTTGGTAAAATTCCTAAGGTCAGAGACCTCCGTCCACCATTCAGAAGCACAGACCATCAGAGGAGGAGTTAGAAAATCTGGACTTACCGCCAGGAAATGGTGTAAGGATCTCAGGATCTACGAGCAGAGAGAGAGGAATGGAGTGTCACAGCTTTGCAAACGATACACCCAACTTTCTTGGTAGACTTTGATGGTGAAGGATAGCACTGAGATAAGAGTGAGCTTCAGGGCAATCTCTTCACTAGGTTCTTTCTGATCAGTGAGAACTGAGAAATTGACTGTGTATTTCTGCAGCTTAGAGTCACTCAGGTCTTGGACTAACAAGCCTTCTGCCAGAAAGGTAGAGGGCCCTGTGTTCACTGAGGCACATCTCTTCGGCATTCCTAGAGGGACTTCTAAGGTTAGTGGTGTTGAGGGACTCAGGTTAAAGAGAAAGGGGGTAGCTAACTCACAGGTGGACCAAATGTTAGAATCAAACTCAACCAAAGCTTATTAAAGTCATGGGCCCTAGGAACATACCTAAAATAGACTTCTTAGCTTCTCTTCACCCTAAGACCTGTTCTCGTCTGCTCTACTCCTACCTTTCTGGTTGCTGCTTATAGTTCAATTTCATTGTTTCATCTTGCTTTTTATCTTGCTGCCTTTCAGCCACCAAGCTGTGGCTGCAACTATGATTCCATTATGATTTCCCTGTGCAGACGACCTCACTAGTGTGTCCTGGAACCTCACCTCTCCAGAGCCCTACCCAACTAGGGAAAGACAGAAACAGGCTGAGGGCATGGATTGATGTGTCAGTGTAATGCCCTTGTCCAGTGGAGAAGCAATTACAGAAGCCAGAACTCCCACCTTGTGCTTGCCAAAAAGAATTTTGGACCATCCTCAAGAGGGGGACGGTTACCAAAGGGCTCAGATTTCCAATTCCATCAGGACCCCCAAGAACCAGAGAGAGAAGAGGAAAAAAAGGAAGAACATTTGGAAGTAGTAGTAGGTGTAGGTGTAACTTAGAAAGGCATTATGCTATTCCACTGCAGAATACTGTGCCCCAGTATGGTTCCGTAGCCCCCATGTCCACTTGGTCGATTCCAAATTATATTCCTCCATGAGGATAATTTCTGGAACCATCCGTTCCACCCCGGTTCCATGGCTGCCAGTTCTTAGCAACATCGCCCCGCCAGATATTCGTCGGGATGCAGCATCATCTAAGTTCATTTCCCACGTCTACGCTCTACCGGACCTGCCAATATACGCAGATATCTTCGCCCACCCTGTCCAACGCTTGACGTCTCGTCACCCAATCTGGTCCCCTACGCCTACACTGAACTTCTCTGTTCCAGTCTCTTGGAAACAGAGTTGGCAGTCAGCTGAGGTAAAGAACAATCACCTCATCACAGACCCCTGCGAGCGTCAACCTGGCTTTGACCTAGCACGTTATGATTGGGCCCTCCTCAATCGCTATCGAACAGGCCATGGCCGGTGCGCCGCTATGTTCCATCGCTGGGGAGCCAGAGACGACTGCCCCTGCGGCTACAGACAGACTATGACCCACATAGTCAATGACTTCCACCTCTACAGATTCAAAGGAGGTCTCGAAACTTTACACCAGGCTCAACCTGACGCTGTTGACTGGCTACGAAATAAGGGCAAACGCTAGAAGAAGAAGAAGAAGAAAGGAAAGGAAGGCATGACCATAGAAAAAATGGGCAAATATATATAAATATAGACAGCTTTAGAAATAATAGTCAACCCATATCTGTAACCCTGGGAGAACTACTGTAGCTTCCAATGGAGGGGCTGGGGACACAGAATTCTGGTGGTGGCAACGGTGTGGAATTATACACCTATTGGCTCATAATTTTGTCAATCAATATTAAGTGACTAAAAAAAATGGAAGAGAAGTCAGGACCATCAAAAAAATGGGGGTGGGGTGGTGGCACACCTGGTTGAGCACACATATTACAGTGCACAAGGACTTGTGTTGAAGTTCCCCATCTCTACTCTTAGGGGGAAATCTTTGCAAATGAGGAAGCACGTCTACAAGTGTCTCTCTGTCTCCCTCCCTCCCTCCCTCCCTCTTCCCTCTAAATTTCAATCAATAAAGATTATTTCAGAAATTAAAAATAATAAAAAAGGAAGAAAATAGTTGTAGTTATACAAACAGTCGTCAACCCCTATCTGTGACCGAGGGAGAACCACTGCAGTTTCCAGTGAAGGGGATGGGGACACAGAACTCTGGGGGTGGGAACAATGTGGAGTTGTACCCTTGTGATTTTTATAATTTTGTCAATCATTAATTCAAATTTTAAAAAAGAGAAAGGGTGTTTTTTCTCCAGGCAACACTGAATTTGCTAAAGGGGTGATGGTGAGCACACTGTGTCCTGAGGCCACACACAGGGTCTTCCCAGACTCAAGGGCATTGCCAAGGTGTCAGAAATCTGGACTTTCCTAAATTCTGTCACATCTTTGAATGATAATTTATTAAAGTATATTTATAGCTTCACTCCGGAATTTTCTTTGCATTTATTATTGCTGAACAAGGTTCCTTTTTAAAAATTATATTAGTGACTTAATATTGATTTACAGAATTATAAGATAGCAGGAGTATAATTCTGCACTGTCTCCAACACCAGGGCTCTGTGTCCCCATTCACTCTACTGGGAGCTACAGTAGTTCTCCCAAGGTTGCAGATAGGGGCTATTATTTCTATAATTATCTGTCTATATATTTGCCCTTTGTTTATCTAATATTTATTTATTTGTTTGTTTTTAGTTTCGCTTTCTTTTCCTTTCTAAGTTACACCTACACTTACTACTACTTCCAAATGTCTTTCTTTTTTCCTTCTCTCTCTGGTTCCTGATGGAATTGGAGTTCAGAGCTCTCTGGTCATATCCCTCTAACATTTCTCCCCCTCTGGGAGTCTGGACCAGAATTCTTTATGGGGTGCAGAAGATGGGAGATCTGGCTTCTGCAATTGTTTCTCTGCTGGACTTGGGCATTGGCAGGTCAATCCATACTTTCAACCTATTTGTATTTTTCCATAGTGAGCTCTCACTGCAGAATTTTCAACAAGACATTTGGGTTTTAGGAACAAAAGACTTTGGGGAAAAATATTTCTCAGATGTCTAAAGTCTGGATAAACTACCTTTTTTTATTTGTTTGTTGTTGTTCTGTATCTTTCCTTTGTTGAGGCATTCTGATTAGACTCACTATTTATCTTCTGCACAGCCAGCCTCTGCCATGAGTTTCAGTGGTTAATGTAATCAGAGGTCTGGGGGTACAGGTAGAAGTTCTGGTGAAGAAATACTGAGGTGTCATTCTTACCAAAGGCTTCAGAAGTTTCAAATTCAGAATCTGTAACAAAGAAAAGAAAGTTGAATGTTACTTGATTTATTAGAGGTGAGAACAATCATGGAGGGTCTCCTGTTTGGTGAGTAGGTCACCTGGTGCACCATTTTCTGGCCCTCTGACAAAGTCCGGTCTGGAATTAGTCTTATATGTGATTATTGAAAAGGAGGAGGAGGAGCCAGCCCAGCATGAGCATTGACAGGTGGATCCATCCCCTGGCCTGTTTCTATCTTTCCCTAGTGGGGCAGGGCTCTGGAGATGCGAGGTTCCAGCGCACACTGGTGAGGTTGTAACTAGACAATTCTCCTTCATGGTCTACTATGTTTCCCATCTCACCTGTTCTATTCTTCCCAAACTAGTTCATCAAGAACTACCTAAGACCTTAGAGCACAGCAGAAGATCACTCTTCCCACCGTTCAAGCTGGTGAATCACCAAGATGGGGCAAAGGTGATTTCTACCTGGTTCTGCCCATCCCCAGGACTTACAGGAAGAGCTTTAGAAAGACCCCACAGCTGACTTAGATCAGGAGCAGGCTCCATGTTTCCAGAATGTCAGAGGCACTGGGATCCCTTTACAATGCAGGCTGGCAAAAGGCTTTGAGACCATTGGTTTTTTTTTTTCTTTCTGTTTTTCCGTTTGGTTCTTTTGCCTCCAGGGTTATTGCTGGGCTCAGTGCCTGCACCATGAATCCACTGCTCCTGGAGGACATCCCCCCCTTTTGTTGCCCTTGTTGTTGTAGTGCTGTTGTGGTTATTATTGTTATTGATGTTACACGTTGTTAGATAGGACAGAGAGAAATGGAGAGAGGAGGGGAAGACAGAGAGGCAGAGAAAGACAGACACCTGCAGACCTGCTTCACCACCGGTGAAGAGACTCCCCTGTAGGTGGGGAGCTGGGGGCTCGAACTGGGATCCTTACATAGGTCCTTGAACCTCTGATTACATTAACCACTGAAACTCATGGCAGAGGCTGGCTGTGCAGAAGATAAATAGTGAGTCTAATCAGAATGCCTCAACAAAGGAAAGATACAGAACAACAACAAACAAACAAAAAAAGGTAGTTTATCCAGACTTTAGACATCTGAGAAATATTTTTCCCCAAAGTCTTTTGTTCCTAAAACCCAAATGTCTTGTTGAAAATTCTGCAGTGAGAGCTCACTATGGAAAAATACAAATAGGTTGAAAGTATGGATTGACCTGCCAATGCCCAAGTCCAGCAGAGAAACAATTGCAGAAGCCAGATCTCCCATCTTCTGCACCCCATAAAGAATTCTGGTCCAGACTCCCAGAGGGGGAGAAATGTTAGAGGGATATGACCAGAGAGCTCTGAACTCCAATTCCATCAGGAACCAGAGAGAGAAGGAAAAAAGAAAGACATTTGGAAGTAGTAGTAAGTGTAGGTGTAACTTAGAAAGGAAAAGAAAGCGAAACTAAAAACAAACAAATAAATAAATATTAGATAAACAAAGGGCAAATATATAGACAGATAATTATAGAAATAATAGCCCCTATCTGCAACCTTGGGAGAACTACTGTAGCTCCCAGTAGAGTGAATGGGGACACAGAGCCCTGGTGTTGGGGACAGTGCAGAATTATATTCCTGCTATCTTATAATTTTGTAAATCAATATGAAGTCACTAACTTCATACTGTGAACTTCACTTAACCAGGCATGCCACTGCCTGAACCCTCATCTGTTGAAAAGTTTTCTGGCTCTGTATCGTCTTTTTTTTTTTTTTTTGTAAGCACGTGCTGACAGTTTTTTTATATTTATTATTGTAGTTATTACTATTGTTGTTATTGATGCCATTTGTTGTTGGATAGGACAGAGAAATGGAGAGAGGAGGGGAAGACAGAGGGCGAGAGAAAGACAGACACCTGCAGACCGGCTTCACTGCCTATGAAGCGACTCCCCTGCAGGTGGGGAGCCCGGGGTTCGAACTGGGATCCTTATGCCGGTTCTTGTGCTTTGCGCCACCTGTGCTGAACCCGCTGCGCTACCGCCTGGCCCATTGAGACCGTTAGTTTAATGGGTGAGAACTCTCCATCTGCATGCAAAGCAGTGCCACTGCAGTGGGGCAGGTCCCAGCAGAACATGATCTGCCTTTGGTCATCTCCAGGAAGTGAGTCTGCTGCTTCATAACAGAGGTTGGCAAGCGGAACCTTCTGGAAGTCAGTCTTTCAGGACAGGGAGGAACTCTGTGTTCGTGCTGGAGCTCCGAGCCATCTTCAGAACAACTTGTTGAGTGTCCAAGTGCTTGGTTTTTGGGCAGCTGGTGATAGCTCTGTTCCTACTTCCTGGCTGATCTGACTTGGGGAGAATGAGTTAGTGAAATCCATCCAACGTCCGCCACGTCTACCAAGCTTGTTACTCAGATGAGGAGGAAGGAGGAGGCTTCCTGTAGCTGATCTTCCCCCAGACCTTGCCCAGTTGTTCCAGGTCAGATGACCAGAAACATGGCTGCTTTTGAGGATGGGGATCTAGATTTCCTTAAAAGCAACAGGTCAGGCCAGCATCACTGGTTTCCAGCCTCTTAGGTTGGGGAAGGACAGGCCTATCAGGGTGAATATATGTTATTGTTGTTCTCCCTGTGCTAGATAAAGGCTAAACCACATGCAAAGAGGCTGGTGGGCACAGCAGGACTGTGGGATGTCCTCTTCATGAAATGGCAGCATCTGTGCTCAGAAGTGCCTGCGTTTGCTTCAGTGTCGACCTGTCACTCTCTTGAAATGGAATTTTCTTTCTTTCTTTCTTTCTTTCTTTCTTTCTTTCTTTCTTTCTTTCTTTCTTTTAAGTGAGTGGTTTACAGTAGAGTTGTTGGCACATGTGTACAATATATCATCTGACCAAGATAGTTGTCTACAAAACTCTCATCCCAAATCAGGTCCAACATCTTGTACCAGGACCTGAGTCGGGCCTTTCAGGAAATGGAACTTGTAAACATTCTGGAGAAAGACAACCCTGATGCCATTTTGATCTGGGACCCACAACCTTCAGTGATGGGTCCTTTGGTGATGTAGTGTTTTTGTTTGTTTGTTTGATTGATTTTCATCTCTAATTAAGAGAGTTCTTTCTAAGAGGATTACTTTTTGGCTGCTCAAACAGACACACTTAGTTTGGGGTCAGATTTAGGGAGACACAGAGGAAATGTTTGAAAGGAATGACAGCTCGGCTCTCCCAGAAGAAGGACACTCAACCCAGCAGATGACGCCCGTGTCCTCCTCATGCCCACAGTTGTGGGAGAACCATCCGGCGTGTGAGCACCGACCCAGGTAGGGCTCGGTGCCTGAGCACTGCACATTGTCCAGGAGGATGGGGCCGGAGCCCTGGCCAAAGTGGGCCTTCCCGGGGGCGGACACGGCCTTCCCGCAGCCCAGCTGCCAGCACACCCCCTGGGCTTCCTTCTCGTCCCACAGGTCGTCACAGACGGTGCACCACACACCTTCGTAATATACCTCCACACACCCAGAGCACCGTCCTGATCCTCCCACGAGCTTCACGGCCAGCCAGTCTTTGGGAGAAAGCAGCCCTGCCCCCACAAAAGGGCCGGTGAGTGGAGCCATCCTCTTCCTCACCACCCCCATCATCCAAGCCAGAACTACAGTTCACTGTGGACATCTCTTATTTGCGTACCTGTTTGTTTATTGCATGAGCCCAGGGCCTGTTGTGTGCGTGATACTGTCATTGGGGGACCTCCCAGATTGATTTTTCTTTCTTCATTTGAAAGAGGAAGAGAGAGAAGAAAGAGGGAGAGGTAGACTCACAGAGAGGGAGAGACACTAAAACTCTGCTCCACCATTCATGGAGTTTCTCCAGGACCATCCAGGGTGCTCCTATGTGGTGCTGGGACTTGAACCTGGGACTTCACACACAGTAAGGCATATGCTCTGATGGTGAGCTATATCCTCATTGTACAATGCACTTTTTTTTTAAAGGCTAAACATTCCCTTCGAAAGTCTTGTCTCCGTTTTGCCAGAGTTACAGACAGAAGCAGCAGCTCCTGCTCTCCTGTTTGGGTGGAATTGGTGCAGCCTGGGTTTAGGTGTGTGTGCGTATGTGTGTGCATGTGTGTGTGTGTGTGTGTGTGTGCGCGTGTGTGTGTGTCTGTGTGTGTGTGTCTGTGTGCGTGTGTGTGTGTCTGTGTGTGTATGAGTGTGTGTATACGTGTGCATGTGTGTGTGTCTGTGTGCGTGTGTGTGTGTCTGTGTGTGTGTGTCTGTGTGCGTGTGTGTGTGTCTGTGTGTGTGAGTATGAGTGTGTGTATACGTGTGCATGTGTGTGTGTGTCTGTGTGCGTGTGTGTGTGTCTGTGTGTGTGAGTATGAGTGTGTGTGTGAGTATGAGTGTGTGTATGAGTGTGTGTATGAGTGTGTGTGTATGAGTGTGTGTATGAGTGTGTGTGTGTATGAGTGAGTGTGTGTGTGTCTGTGTATGTGTGTGCTCTGTGTGCATGTGTGTGTGTCTGTGTGTGTGTCTCTGTGTGCATGTGTGTGTCTGTGTGTGTGAGTATGAGTGTGTGTGTGAGTGTGTGTATGTGAATATGAGTGTGTGTGTGTGTGCGCGTGTGTGTGTGAGTATGAGTGTGTGTGAGTATGAGTGCGTGTGTGTGTGAGTATGAGTGTGTGTGTGAGTATGAGTGTGTGTGTGAGTGTGTGTGTGTGAGTGTGTGTGTGAGAGTGTGTGTGTGAGTGTGTGTGTATGAGCGAGTGTGTGTGTGTCTGTGTATGTGTGTGTCTCTGTGTGCGTGTGTGTGTCTCTGTGCGCGCGTGTGTGTCTCTGTGTGTGTCTGTGTGTGAGTATTAGTGTGCATGTGTGTGTGTCTGTGTATGTGAATATGAGTGTGTGTGTGAGTATGAGTGTGTGTGTGAGTATGAGTGTGTGTGAGTGTATGTGTGAGAGTGTGTGTGTGTATGAGTGAGTGTGTGTGTGTCTGTGTATGTGTGTGTCTCTGTGTGTGTGTGTGTGAGTATGAGTGTGCATGTGTGTGTGTGTCTGTGTGTGTGAGTATGAGTGTGTGTGTGAGTATGAGTGTGTGTGTGTGTGTGAGTGAGTGTGTGTGTCTGTGTGTGTGCGTGTCTGTGTGTGTGTGTGTGAGAGAGAGAGTATGTCTTCAGGATTAGCTCTTATCTTTCTAAAGGCACTTTAGTCTGGACATTTTTACTCACTCTGGCAAGAGTATCTACATCTAAGAAGACAGAAAGTCGTGGGCTCTAGTTTCCTTGCAACTCTAGCTTAATAACTCCATTAATATTCTCCTTGGGGCCAGGTGGTGGCGCACCTGGCTGAGCGCACATGCTACAATGCACAAGGACCCAGGTCTGAGTCCCTGGTCCCCACCTGCAGGGGGAAAGCTTTGTGAGTGATGAAGGAGTGCTGCAGGTGTCTCTCTGTCTCTCTATCACCTCCTTCCCTCTGGACTTCTGGCTGTCTCTATCCAGTTAATAAAGAAAGATAATTTAAAAAAGAGAAATACTGTCCTTGGGGGTACGTGTACTGTTGCACCCTGTTAAGTGCAGATATTATCAAGTTCAAGGACCTGGGCTGAGCCCTCACAACCCCCTGCAGGGGAACACTTCACGAACAGAGAAGCAAGCCTGCAGGTGTCTGTCTTTCTCTCCCCCTCTCTATCCCCCTTCTCACTCAATTTCTCTCTGTCCTATCTAATAAAAATTAGGAAAGGAAAAAAAAAAAGGAGGAGGGGATTGGCCACCAGAAGTAAAGCGTTGGATTTGTAGTGTCAGCAAGAAGAAAAAAAAAAAAAGGAAAAGGAACAAGAATAAAGAATAAAGAAATATTCTCCTTTGTTACAACATGGAAGGCCAGAGGAAGTCCTGGGGCACCAGCTAAGCTGGAAGGAGAAAGATGATGTGCAGAAGCTGCCGATCACTGACGGGCTCTAAGAAGCAAAGCAAACGACAATGCAGGGGAACCACACCACAGTTTGCTGGAACAGATTTAAGGACTCAGAGCAGGAGGAGGAGGAGGCTGGGGACCTAAATGTCTCTGGTGAAATGTGCTGACACCTCTCTTGGAGAAATGTGACAACCTAAAAACCCTGTCTGAGTCCCCGTGGCAGCACGCGGGTGAAGCATAGCTCTGACGGGAAGTTGTAGTGTGATGGTGTCTCTTCCTTGTTCTCTCCCTCTATGGTCTATTTCTTTTTTAAAAAATATTTATTTCTTTATTCCCTTTTGTTGCCCTTATTGCTTTACTGTTGTAGTAATTATTATTGGTGTTGTTGTTGGATAGGACAGAGAGAAATGGAGAGAGCAGGGGAAGACAGAGAGGGGGAGAGAAGGACAGACACCTGCAGACCTGCTTCACTGCTTGTGAAGCGACTCCCCTGCAGGTGGGGAGCAAGGGGCTCGAACCGGGATCCTTACGCTGGTCCTTGCGCTTTGTGCCACCTGCGCTTATCCCACGATGCTACCGCCCGACTCCCTACGGTCTCTTTCTGATGAGGCAATGTTCTGCTCTAGTGTGGCGGCTTCTCTTCCTTGTTCTTGCCCTCTGCCTGTTGTCTCTTTCTTTGGAAACACTGCCCAGACCAGAGAAAATCCAGTGACAGTAAAACGAACCCACAAACAAGACTCCTCAAGTGTCTGGGAAACATCTCAGCAAGCAGAGCATAGGACAGGAATGCATGAGGACTCAGGAGGCTCCAGGTTCAATCCCTGCTACCACAAACGCCAGGGCTGAGTGCGACTCTGGTATATCTCTCTCGTGCAAAATCACCTTCATGATAAAAACAGCCTTGATCTAAAATAAATGATGTCTGTGCAGCACATAAAATATACAAATGCATATGATGCATAGTGTGTGTACATATCAAATGTATGTAGAATTTCTTTGGTTCCAGTTGCTACCATGATGCCAATTGGACTTCCCTGGGCAGACACCCCACCATGTGTCCTGGAGCCCCACCTTCCCCAGCACCACATGGGAAAGAGAGAGACAGGCTGGGAGTATGAATTGATCTGCCAATGCCCATGTTCAGCATGGAAACAATTACAGAAGCCAGACCTTCCACCTTATGCATCCCACAATGACCCTGGGTCCATACTCCCAGAGGGATTAAGAC
Source organism: Erinaceus europaeus (assembly GCF_950295315.1). Lineage (NCBI taxonomy): Eukaryota > Metazoa > Chordata > Mammalia > Eulipotyphla > Erinaceidae > Erinaceus > Erinaceus europaeus. The sequence goes on from NC_080175.1 coordinate 5,509,217, forward strand.
AAGGAAAGCTATCAAGGGAGGGGATGGGATACAGAGCTCTGGTGGTGGGAATTGTACCCCTCTTATCCTATGGTCTTGTCAGTGTTCCCATTTTATAAATAAAAACTTAAAGAGAGAAAGAAAGAAAGCTTCCAATGGAGGAGATGGGACACAGAACTCTGGTGGTGGGAAATGTGTAGAATTTAACCCCCTTATCCTATGGTTTTGTCTATATTTTCTACCCCATAAATAAATTAAAAATTTTTTAATAATAAGTAAATAAATCTGGGGCTTGAGAGACATCTCACCATGTAGGATACATGCCGTGCTGTGCCTGTGGCCCACATTCCAGCCATGGCATCACAGGGGGCGGGTGCCCACAGCACTGGAGGAAGCTCCAGGGCTTTGGTGTCTGTTGTTATTTCTGTCTCTATGAAAGGAAAACAGAAAAAAAATGTCCCAGAAACAGTGACAGGAAACATGTGGGAGGTCCTTCGTTTGGGAAATCAAATAAATAAACCTTATAAGAGAAAAAATTCCGAGGCAGAGAGGTGGTACACCCAGTTAATCGCACATCTAACCAAGTGCAAGGACCTCTCCTCACCTGCAGGGGGACATTTCACAAGCGGTGAAGCATGTCTACAGGTGTCTCTCTTTCTCTCCTCCTCTCTGTCTTCCCCATCTCTCTCGATTTCTCTCTGTCCTATCCAACAACAACAACAGCTATGACAACAATAACAATAACAACTACAACAAGGGCAACAAAATGGGAAAAAATGGCCTCCTGGAGCAGTGGATTTGTGGTGCAGGCATTGAGCCACAGAGATAACCCTGGTGGCAAAAAAAAAAAGATTCCTTCATTCTTGACATTGAGTTGTCACCAGCGCTGAGTGGAGGGTGTGGGAAAAATACAAGTGCAGGACTGCCTGTGACTGTGCTCCTCAGAGTTGCTGCTCTCTCCCATGGGACCCGCTCACTGGCTCGCTCCATCACCCAGGAGGAGGGAGAGTTCACTGGGGCAACAGAACGGGGCCACCATGGAGGGCTCCAGGCTTCCTTGTCAGCTCTGCCACTCACATGCCACTTGGCCTCTCACCTTTCTCCTTCATTAAGTTGGGCAAGGATCACAGCTCCTGCCTCGGTAAGATGACTGGACCAAAGACATCCACCACATCTCTGGCAATTTCTATTGTCTCCTTTTTGCTGTCATTAACTAGTCATTGCTGTTTGCCTTTATTACTTTTGCTACACTCATTTTATTTTTTTCATTTTATTGGATAGAAATTGAAACAGGAGGGGGAGATAAAGAGAGAGGGGGAAAAAAGAGACACCTGCAGATCTGCTTTATTGCTTATTAAGTGTCCCCACTACAGATGGGGAATCAGGGGCTTGAACCCAGATCTTTGCATCACTGCCCGGTTCCCCCCCTCATTTTATTTGTATGTACGTGCTTTAGATGACGTAAGAACAATGGACAAGTAAGGATGCAGTGAGCAACTCATGCTATGAGGATGCCAGCTCAAATTCCCGGGACTGCGGATAGAGACACTCAGGGGGATAAGGGGTTCTCCGGCCTTCTCTCTTCTCACACCGGGGCCCTCACACAACTCTCTTCATCAAAATCTTAGAGGAGGTGTGCCAAGCACACACACCCACGGACTGTTATATAAACATTCTTGGGAATGGGATCCAAGGATTTGGTTGCCTAGTAGGCTTTTGGAGTGATTGTCATACCTCCCAACATTTAAGAAACCCCCCCAAAAAAAACAGCCTTTAATATGACAGGATCATGAAATTAGACCAAGATGGGAGGGTAGCCTTGTGCTGGTATGCAGAATTAAAATCAAGGGGTGCGGAGGGAGGGTTCAGGTCCTGGAACATGACAGCAGAGGAGGACCTAGTAGCAGTTGAATTGTTATGTGGAAAACTGGGAAATGTTATGCATGTACAAACTATTGTATTTTACTGTCATCTGTAAACCATTAATCCTCCAATAAAGGAATAAAAAAAAAGAAAGAAAATCAGATGTCTTTAGTTCCAGGAGTGGACTTGTGCTGCTGCGTGTGGGCAGTCCATTCCCTGGGCCCTCTGTGATGTTACCTTCTCCCCTGCAGGGTCTGCATGCCCCCACCCCTGCTCAGCAGGCTCTCACTCACCACCTGCCTGCTCCAGAGCTGCGTCCTGCTGGGTGGTCCTCTTAGTGTGTCCTGACCACGGCCTCTCTGTGCCATCCCTGCTGGAGCAAACTGAAATGTATTCGCCCATAAGAAACCAGAGTGCTCAGAAACAAGAGGGGGAAATTCCTCCCCTTCCTTCCTCCCTGAAGGGATCTCAAACACACTGCACAGCTGAAGGCAGTGTCCCTCGTTCCATTTCCAGTCTGCCGCTCCCCAGGCAGAGCAGAGAGAGCCCTGGGAATCTGAGTGTTCACTGGACCAAGATTCTGCCATGCAGGCAGCATTGGGAACTAGAATCATTTTCATCAGCTCTTCCCTTGGGATAGACGGGGTCTTAGAGATCTGCCTTTTAGAAGGATAAGTCTGGGTGCTTTCTCTAGGAATCCACTGCTGTGTCCATTTTTTGATTTTTTTTTATAAGATAGAAATTGAGAGGAGGAGAAAGATAGATACCTGCAGACCTGCTCCACCGCTTGTGAAGCCACCCCCCGCCCTCTGCAGGATCCTTGCACCGGTCCTTGTACTTTGTACTATGTGTGCTTAACCTGATGTACCACAGCCCCAGCCCTGGCTCCTTATCTGGTTAGGTTCTCTATTTTATCATGCATCTTCAGTTATCCATGGTTCATCTTGAAGCATTTTCCTTTTATGTTTTGTCTTTCTTTGAGTACTTGTTTGTACTGACACCAGAGCACTGCTTAGCTCAGGCTTATGTGGTACCTGGATCGAGTCTGGAACCTCAGGAGACTCAGGTATAAAAGTCTTTTATTTAAGTTTTTTGTATTATATTTATTTATTTATTGGATAAAGACAGTCAGAAATTGACAAGAAAAGGGATGACAGAGAGAGAGAGACAGAGAGAGAGACAGAGAGACACCTAAGACACTAATTCACCACTTTGAGAAGCTTTCCCCCTGCGAGTGGGGACCAGGGGCTTGAACCTGCGTCTTTGGGCACTGTAGCATGAACACTCAACCAGATACACCACAACCTTCAACCAACATTTTGAATTTATTTGATGTTTTCTATTCTGCCTTGAGCTCATCTCCTCATAGGTTCCCCCCCACTTTATGTTTTACTTGCTTTGTGTTATCACTATGGGTTTTTTTTTCCTTTAAAAGGAAAAAAAACTATTAATCCACTGATTTTACATCACTTAATTTTTCTTTTAAAGGTGGCCTTGAGAAGGGGTGAAATATTTGACTGTGGCTCATGATAAACACAGCAAATCCTTCCCCCATTCCTCAGTCTCAACTCTTTCTGGTTCAGTGCAGTGACTTTGACCTGGCCATGAAGCGGACAAAAGAGTCTCCAAAGCCAACACTTTGCTAGATACTGTAGCTTGAACCTTCCTGCCCATCTGCTGACACCCGGCTCAGTCACGCGTGAGGCCATGGGTGGGAGGGACCGAGGCTGATTGTAGAGGAACCACCTCAGGACACAGAATCTAGACTGCTGTTGGGTCTGAATAGACTTACAACACACTGAAATATTACATTACATTACATTACATTATATTATATTATATTATATTATATTATTATTATATTATATTATATACATAGAGAGAGATAGAATGAGGAGAGACCAGAACACTGCTCCGCTCTGGTGCCGCTGGGAATTGAACCTGGCACCTCAGAACCTCAGGAATGAAAGTCTTTTACAGAACCATTGTGCTGTCTCCCCAGACCTACAAGTCTACCTAAACCTGACAGTGTGGACCTGAGCTATAGGTCATGTGGTAGATCATATTCCTGCTAATGCTCAGGGTCCTGAGTTAGCGCTCCAGGACCACATGGGGCTTCGAGGATGGTGGTACAGTACTAGGATCTCTCTCTCTCTCTCCTCTCATCTCTCTCTCTCTCTCTCATTTCTCATCTCTTCTCTCTTACAGAAATAAAACAGGGCCAAAGAGTTGCTCGGTGGAGTTATGGCACAAGCTCCAGGCCTTGGGTTCCTTCTTTGGTACTCAGTTCAACAAAAGAATCTGCCATGTCTCCCAGGGGCATATGCTGCACCTTGTCATTGACCAAGGTCCTGGGGACATGCTGGCGATACGCAGAGCCGAGCTCACTCAGGTGAAGGAAGAGTGGACATAGAATGCCCACGTCGAGCATTGCAGCAACGGGCTACCAGCCTCTGTGCAGACTGCAGGCCAGGGGGCAGGACAACCTTTTTGGTGTTATGGGAACTTCTGCACATTAACTGAAATATTATAGAAGTTCCTGGCTTGTTTTTTTAAAATTATATTTATTTATTTATTGTTTAGAGACTGTCACAAATTGAGAGGCAAGGGGGTGACAGAGAGAGAGAGAGACAGAGAGACACCTGCAACCCTGCTTCACCACTTGTGAAGCTTTTCCCTTGCAGTTGGGGATGTTGGTTTTTTGTTTGTTTTGCCACCAGGGTTATGGTTGGGGCTTGATTATCTCTGGGATAGGCACTGTGCTGTTCCTAGTGGCCACTTTTTTTTTTTTTAGTGGATAGGACAGAAAGGAAAAGAGAGGGGAGGGGAAGATAGAGAGGGAGAGAGAAAGTAAAATACCCACAGACCTGCTATACCATTTGTGAAGCTGAAGCGACCCCCCCTGCAGGTGGGGAGCCGGGGGCTCAAACCAGAATCCTTGTGCTTCATACAGTATGCACTTAACCCGCTGCGCCACCACCCGGCCCTCGGCCATTCCTGCCAGTAACAATAGTGTCTGCAACTCCTACTTCATGCCTGTCTTGAGTCTAAGCACTGTCTGTATTGTGTTTCTTTCAACTAACTCGAAAGCAGCTCCGTTCTTGCTTCCAGTCCTGCTGAACAGATGGGGAAGTTGAGACACAGAGACGCAAAGTCCCGTTCCTGGGTTATCTAGCTGTTCAGAGGCAATTCTGGGATTTATTTCCTGAATCTAAGTCTAGCCACTAAATGGTCCTACCTCTCCTGCCCCTAGGGAACACCTGCCTCTTTTTCTTGGACTCTTCTTTGCCTCTCAGCCCTCCCAAGCCCAGAGACTGCCATGCCAGGCAGACCACTTTCTTCATACTACTTTGACTCACTCCTTAGTGTGAGTGGTAATCCTTATGTCAACACAGACAGGGCTTGCCTTTTTCAAAGTATGTTTTTTATTGCCTCCAGGAATATTACTGGGATTTCGTGACTGTCCTCCCTCCTTCCTTCTCCCCTCCCACTCCTTCTCACCTCTCTCCTTTTTTTATTTATAAAAACAGAGAGAAATTCAGAAGGAATGGGGAGATAGAGAGGAAGAAAGAGAGAGAGAAATATCTGCAGCCCTACTTCACCACTGATGAATCTTTCTCCCACAGGTGGGAACTGGGGGTTTGAACCCAGGTCCCATACGTGATCATGTGTGTGCTATACTGTGTGCACCACTTCCCATCCCTTTTAGAGAAGGCCTCTGGTGTATGGTGATCAGTCCCCACTTCCCATCGCTTTTAGAGAAGGCCTCTGGTGTATGCTGATCAGTCCCCACTTCCCATCGCTTTTAGAGAAGGCCTCTGGTGTATGCTGATCAGTCCAGCATGGTAACCTGCATTGCAGATAGACAATAGAAAGAAGCAGACTATCTCTAGTTGCTGTCCAGTCTCACCTTTGCCACGCCGAATTAGAGTTTTACTTTATATTTTGTGTGTGAACTCGCATGGTCATATTCAAAACAGTGCCCCTGGTTCAATCTCTTCTCCTCTCATCTTAGTCTGGACCACCTGTCCACTCATCTGAAAGTGATTTGAGGCCCTTTCCCTGCCTTCTTCATCTACTGGATAAAGACCATACCTCTTGGGGGTCAGGTAGTAGCGCAGCGGGTTAAGCGCACAGGCGCGAGGAGCAAGGACCAGCGTAAGGATCCCGGTTCGAGCCCCCGGCTCCCCACCTACAGGGGGTCGCTTCACAGGCGGTGAAGCAGGTCTGCAGGTGTCTGTCTTTCTCTCCCCCCTCTCTGTCTTCCCCACCTCTCTCCATGTCTCTCTGTCCTATCCAACAGCAACGGTATCAATGGCAACAATAACAACAACAAGGGCAACAAAATGGGAAAGGATGGCCTCCAGGAGCAGTGGACTTGGAGTGCAGGCACTGAGCCCCAGCAATAACCCTGGAAGCAAATAACAATAATAATAATAGATAATAATAATTAAAAAAAAGACCACACCTCTTAGCCTGGCTTTCAGAACCTTCCAAAGTCAGAGCCACAATTCCCTTTCTAGATCTCTTTTTTGCACATTGTTCTTCCTCCCTCAGAAGGAAGTGTCACACTGCCCACCTCGACCACTTATTGAGTTACTGGATTCGATGGATGACCAGAACCCAACCCAACAACATGGCACCCTAGCCAGCCAGGTAAGCTCATTCCCATATCTCCAGAATTTAAAATCCTCCAGAAATCTTTTAATGTATTTCCAAACTCCTGCAACTGCAAACCTGACTTCTCAAACTTTTCATGCTCATTTTTTTTTTACCAGTTTCGTAAGCACCATGGAGCATCTGCTGGGGGCCAGGTACTGGGGGATCTAATGGAAAGTCTTAGAGTTTGATGCCCACCAACCAGGGTCCAGTGTTTTCATGTGTCACCTCAGATTGGAAGACCCTGGATGGAAGGAGGTCTCATCCTCTCTGCACAGGGCAGACGTTTCCCAGAAGTCAGTAGGGTGGAGTGTTGCAAAGGAGTTGATGATTGAATTGGCTAGATTTAGAGAGCTAGATAAATAATGAATTCTCTTTTCCTGGGAATCACCTGAGCTAGGACGACTGTGACTGTGTTGAAGGTAGAGTAGACATAACACATAGACAAGTAGGGAGGATTCACTTTATTTGGGAATCTGAATGTCAGGGAGGGAGGAAGTCTGTAATTTTAAGAGGTAGTAAACGTACCATTTTGGGATTGTTTTGAAATGTGGTGCTTGGGAATAATTAAACATAGTCTTATTTAAAAAGGATTATCTTATTGGATGGACACAGCCAGAAATTGAGAGGTGGGGGGAGGTGTAGAGGGGAGAGACAGAGGAGGTCGGGTGGTAGCACAGTGGGTTAAGTGCACATGGTGCAAAGCACAAGGACTGGTGTAAGGATCCCAGTTCGAGCCTCCGGTTCCCCACCTGTAGAAGGGTTGCTTCACAAGCAGTGAAGCAGGTCTTCAGGTGTCTGTCTGTCTTCCCTTCTCTGTCTTCCCCTCCTCTGTCTATTTCTCTCCATCCTATCCAACAATAACAACATCAATAACAACAATAATAATAACCACAAGGTTAAAAAAATGTCAACAATAGGGAAAAATGGCCTCTAGCAGTAGTGGATTCATGGTGCAGGCATCAAGCCCCAGCAATAACCCTGGAGGCAAAAAAAAAAAAAAAAGAAGAAAGAGAGAGGGGCGGGAGAGACAGAGAGGCACCTGCAGCACTGCTTCACCACTTGTGAAACTTGCCCCTGCAGGAGAGGGCTGGGAACCTGAACCCAGGTTCCCGCACACTATCATGTGAGCGCTTAACCAGATGTGCCACTGGGTGGCGCCCTGAACGCCGCGTCTCTTACATGTGCAATGCCACACTGAGCAGACTCTCCGACCCAATTTTTACAATTTTTGTCAAATTCAGAGAGGGAGAGAGATGAAGAGACAGATAGAAGAGAGACATCACAACCTTGTCCCAGCACCTGTGAATTCCCCAGGTGCTCTACCTGGGGCTTCCATGAGGTTTTCGAGCTGAAACTCAGGGCCTCAGGCATGGCCAGCCTACACTCACTATCAACAACACAAACAACCAGACACACAACTCCACTGGAAAATATATAGAATTTTCACCATAGAAGAAGACTAGAGGACCAAGAGTCAGGTGAACTTAAAAATCATTGCTTATTAGAGAAATGCAAACAAAGACCTCAGTGAAATACGGCTTAATACCCGCGAGAATCTCATGTACCAGCCAGGACAGAGACAACTGGCATAGGACACCTGGAAAGAATGTGGAATAAAAGGAACCCCTGGGCTCAACCCCTGCTCTGGAGATTTCTCGGAGCACTAGAGGCGGGCCTACCTATATGCTCAGTGACAGATGAGTGACCTAGAAAGTTTTGGTGTGGGCTGGGGAGACAGCATAATGGTTCTGCAAAAGACTTCTGTGCCTGAGGCTCTGAGGTCCCAGGTTCGGTCTTCAGCTCCACCATCAACAAGAGCTGAGATGTATTCTGCTCCCTCACCCTTCTGTATCTCTCTTTCACTAGAATAATAAGTATTTTCTTAAGAAGAAACTTTTGAGGGTATTTCTGTGTCCTCAACAGTTTGGAGGAGTTTTAAAAGTATGGGTATTACTAGTGATGAATTCATTGCCACCCAGTCTGATCGCTGTGACTGATAGGTATTTCCTGAGCTGTGAGCTTTCTTGGGAATGAAGAAGTGACTATGGGACGTAGGATCAGTTGGCTCCAGATTAGCCCTATAAACATGGTTTGAAGCCTGCACATCTTTAAGCCAGGAATCCATGCTGGAGGGTGACTTGATTCCCAACCATTCTATTCTAGGGAGGCTGCCTGCCATTGTCCTGTTGGAGAATTCAGCCTGAAAATCAGGAATCCGGCCTCAGAAGACACAGCTTTTTACAACCTGTCTGCATTGGTTAACTCTCAATTCTAAATAAAAATCTGTATTTTAACATTAGAAAAAAAGTATGGGTTTTGTCTCCTCCTAAAAGGTTTTGTAGAATACATTTGTAAAGTCTTCTGGGCCAGGACTTTTATTGTTGGGAAGGTTCTTGATAACTGTTGAAATTTCTTTGGCTGTGACTGGTCTATTTGTGCTCTCTAGTTTCTCCTGCTTCAGTTTTGCTTCTAGGAACTTTTCTGTCTCCTCCAAGTTCCCCCTCTCTCTCTTCCCCTCCTCTCTCCATTTCTCTCTGTCCTACCCAACAATAAACAACATCACCACAACAAAGCCACTACAACAAGGGCAACAAAAGGGAAAAAATAGCCTCCAGGAGCAGAGGATTCTTAGTGCAGGTACTGAGCCCCAACAATAACCCTGGAGGGGAAAAAAAGGAACTTGCAAGAGCTTAAGCTCCAGGAGGGGAGGTTGATGTTTGTGTCAGTTTTGAGGATGGACTGGATGTAGATGGGGTTGGGATAAGGAAGTCAGCCTTTGGAACTCTCCAGAAAGAGCAAACCAGGAAATGAAGTCAGAGGCATGGAGTAGAACAGAGTACACAAGGCAGAATTTGGACTCTGCACAATCTTTGTTGAGTTGATGAGCATGTGGGGAAGCTAGCAGGAAGCCAGAGGGAACCAATGCAGAGAGCTCTGCTAAGATATCTGGTCCCTGAGGGTGGGTGGGAGTCTGACTTCTGCGTCTCAGCTGTGACGTGGTAACAGTCAGCACCAGCCCACCGAAGCATTGCCCAGTAGCTGTTAGCCCAACGCCTGTTTTTCTGGTCTGTTGGGAACCCTCTACACTTCAGTCACTGCCTGGCATGGTCAGTGTAGCACCTGGCTGAAGCATCAAGGAGGCACCACCTCAGAGTCTCCAGGGGGGTGATGTCATCAAAAAAGGTGATTTCCAAAAAGTGGCTGTTCTTGCCCAGAAAGTAGGTTTCCTTTGGGATCTGGGAGATGGAAGATCACACGAGGTATGAGGGGGTCTTGGGTTCGATTCCTGGCACTACATAATAGGTGGAACACTGCTCTAATCTCTCTCAATAACAATTTATTAATGAAAAATAGGCCTTGTGGTCTGGGAGGTGGTGCAGTGGATAAAGCACTGGACTCTCAAGCATGAGGTCCTGAGTTCAATCCCCGGCAGCACATGTACCAGAGTGATGTCTGGTTTTTTTTTCTCTCTCTCCTCCTTTCTTTCTCATAAATAAATAAAATCTTTTTAAAAAAAAATAGGCCTCCTGGGGGACAGGCAGTAGCACACTGGGTTAAGCACACGTAGTATGAAGCACAAGGACCAGCGCAAGGATCCCAGTTCGAGCCCCCAGCTCCCCACCTGCAGGGGGGTTGCCTCATGAGCATTGAAGCAGGTCTGCAGGTGTCTTTTTCTCTTCTATCTCCCCCTCCTCTCTCAGTTTCTCTCTGTCCTATCCAACAACAACAGTAATAAAATCAAAAACAAAATGGAAAAAAAGATAGCCACCAGGAGCAGTTGGATTCATGGTGCCAGCACTGAGGTTCAGCGATAATCTTGGAGGCAAAAGAAAAAAATAGTCCTCCTTTTCCCTTTGATATAACAGAGAATCCTTGACAGAGTGTTTCTGTGGGCAGGTGGGTGAGTGTGTACTTGGAGGGATTAAAAAAAAAGACTGCCTTGCCCCCCTCAATTTTTGTTAAAATTGTTTATTGCTCAATCCTGAGTGAGGAGTAGTGTCCACAGCACTACTGCCCCATCTCTTCACCCCTCCTTCACCTCTCCACACCCTTTCCCTGGGTCTGAAGTTGTCCCTCTGCCCTGAAGCTGCCACCAGCCCCTTCTTAGCAGAAATGCCAGAAGTGGGCCAGGAAGTGAAGCACATGATTGAGCACATGTCACCATGGGCAAGGACCTGGGTTTGAGTCCCTGCTCCCCACCTGCATGAGCGGTGAAGTAGGTCTGCAGGTATCTTTCTTTCTCCCTCTATATCTTTCCTTCCTCCCTCAACTTCTTTCTGTCCTATCAAAATAAAAAAAATAAATAAAAGAGGTGCCAGGGTGGTCTCTAGCTGGGAGGTGGGGCCTTGTCCATGGAAACACAGGCCTTGGATGTGAGGACACGTGCAATGACGAGCCAGGAAGACATTAACTGTCAGCCTAGTGAGGCAGGGGGTATGTTGGGGACAACAGACCAAGGTAACAGGACTTCCTCTGGAGTGGGGACAAGGAGGAAGGAGTGAATGAAGTCAGTTTGTTCCCAGTGAGAGAGAGAGAGAGTGTGTGTGTGTGTGTGTGTGTGAGAGAGAGAGACAGAGAGAGAGAGATTAGGGGCCACCGACTGGCTTCTTCCACTCTTTCCTCCTTGTCTCAGTGGCCAGACAGAAGCCCAGGTGGAAAGAAAAGCTGTCACAAAGGGGTTCAGCGTCGGTGTAAGCATGAGGACTGGAAAGGATGCTTCCGTCAGAGCTGTGACCCAAGCAGACACAGCCCCGCCATGCTGAGCACATCATGGAACCTGATCCAAATGTGGTTTGCAGAGGCTACTTGAGCTGTTTAGCTTGGATTTTGCTGATCAGATCAATTCAGCACCAGGAAACAGTCAGATGTTCAGAAAGAGCACTTCTTTCTCCAGTGGTCAACAAGGTGTCCTTTGTCCTCTCAATCTGCAAGGGGCTCTCCCTAATATGGGGTGGGGTGAGGGTGCTCCAGTGGTCCGAAACCTCCCCTAGTTCCTCTGTTGCAAAGAAGAACATGCTGAATGGTATTTCCGGCTGGTTGTTCCCAGAACTCCCACTGTTCTCATTGTCTGCAAGGCTCTTGTGCAATGAGCCAAGGAACAGGAGGGCCTGTGAGGCTAGGTAGTATTGTATCACTAATCCATGGCCTCCTCCACTCTCAGGAGCTCTCCTCTGTGAACTGTGAGGTGACCAGCATATCTGGGGGGTGGGGAGGGTGTAAGTGTGGACAAAAGGATTGCAGAAAGGAATAAAGATAAAAGAGCCAGGAAGTCCTAGAGAAAATGGCCCCAGTGTAACTTATACCCACAGAACCCTGCCTGTAAGGCCTACTGAGCATCTCAAATGTCCCTGAGTCTGAAGGAACATAGGGGAAATAACTCCATAATCCTGTCGTCTTTACTTGGAGAATCTCCAGTAAGCAGGTATTAGTGATTTGTAGGTGTGATAGAGTTGCTCCTCTCCCTACCCCTTTATTCTGTCTGTTTACAGAGCACTGTCTGTTCTGCTGGGACCAGTGCTTATAAACACGTCCACAGTGTGACAATGGGCCCTCGCTGTGGTTGATGGGTAACCATTTGATGGTAAATTTGCCAATTTCAAGGAGTGAAGGACAAGGCAGGGGGGAGAAGAACACTTAATGCTGTAATGGAATTATCAAAACACCCCAGTTCAGTGGGGTTAGTAACCCACACTTTGGTTGACCTTCCCCCCCACCACCACTGGAAGTGGTTTTTGAGTGATAGGAAGAGGGGGTGGCTTATCTTTGTCCTTGGGGACAGTCCCAACACAAAGAGATATCAGGGGCTGAGTCTCAAGAAAATCATTGGGTTTTAAGGGAACCACTTTTCTCAAATTCCAGTAGATTTGCAAGTGTCTTTCTTTCTCCCTCTATATCTTCCTGTCTTCCCTCAACTCCTCTCTGTCCTACCAAAATAAAAAATAATTGGGGGGGGGGCTCCAGGGTGGCCTCTAGGTGGGAGGTGGGGGCCTTGTCCATGGGAACAGATGGCCTTGAAAGTGTCTAGTCTACTTAGGTTGGAGGGTTTGGTTGAGTGCTGAGTGCACGTGCAATGAAAAGGCAGCCTTGAGAGGCAGGGGCCGTAGAGGACCAAGGTAACAGGACTTTATTTGGAATGGGGACAAGGAGGAAAGAGTGAATGAAGAGTGAATGTCTTAAAGACATTTATCTTTAAGCTCACTTATCTCAAAATGGAGGTACTCTCTTCACCCCCTCCAACACCCCACACTTTTATGTAACCTAAATCCTTGGGGCGCCGACTCCAGACAGATTAAATCATTTAAGTCTAATTCTACTTCTCAAGTAGTAATGCACTCCAAATAAGGCCCAGGAGGCAGGGATCATTGAGCTTCCTTCCAGATTGCTCCAAGGGTCACTTTCAACGACACCAGGAATATATTCCCAAAGCTGAGATATGGTTCCTTTCAATGCCAACAAAATCACCTTCACCACAGTTGGGATGTGATAAATTTGACCATTTGTCCTCCAATTCCAAAACTTGTTATGCTTCAGAAAACCCCTTGAACTTCCAGACACATTTGGTTAGTTTAGCAGCCTCCAGAGTGTCTTGCCTACAAGCCTGAAGAAAAGGACTCCTTTCCTGCCACATACATTAAAGTATTGGATGTGTTACTTGAAAACCATCAGTGAAATTCTGAAAGAGGAAACTATCTCAATTTCTAGGGGAAGGGAAGTCTCCAGCATAAAATCCACATCTGATAAAGTACATTTCCATCTTTCTCAGTTTAAAATACACATGATAGAATTTACAGTTTCTGTATTAATAGTTAATATTCCCAGTAAGCCTTTGTTTTAATGTCTAAGGCACTGCACCCAGTAGTTTACAAAAATGGTTTCAATAAATCCTTACATCAATATAATGAATGATCCCCACATTATTTGGGGTAAAACAGCAGAGCGGAAAGATTAACATTCTTATTTAGCGGTCAAGGAGTTTGCACAGTTGGTAAAGCAAGGAACCACATGCCTGAGGCTCCTGGTTCCATCCCTGAAGCCACAGGTATTGGGGGGGGGGGAGTGCAGTGAAACTCTCTATTTCATATGAAACATAAAAAATAAATATTTAAAAATTCTTGCTTAAACTCACACGACTAGACAGTAGAGTTTCTATTTCCTGAGTCTGAAAATCCTATTTTCAGACTCAGACCTCATTGCCATGTGAGTGAAAAAAGTCACAGAATCATCAAAGAATTTACAAAATCACTAAAATTCACTTAGCACACTTGTATCTTTAACTTTGATAGTAACTTTACAATCAAAGATTACTCTGGTTGATGCATTACCTTTATACTTAATAAAAGTTAGGGTTAAATTATTGCTTTCGTCAAGAGTATTTATGCATTTTCATTGGTATAAGTGGGAAAGTTACATAACAAAAGACTTAAATATCCCCCCCAAAACCACACAATAATGATTGTTGGCTTAGTCCAACTTAAGGTCTCCTGATCATAACTTGCAGAGGAATAAAATTAAGATCAAGAACATAAGCTAAATGAATCTTTTTATAGACAAGTCCAGATTTGCAGATAAGAGGGTTTCATGAAGGAAACCTACATAAATATGCATCTTGTAACATATTTCAGACAAATCTGTCTTTAACTATGATTCCCCCACTCTAGTCAGGAACAACAAAGAAACAACGGTAGCAACACACTATGTTCAGCACCATCAGTGGACAAAGCAAAAAGCATTTGCTTCTTTGTCCACATCCAGAATCCTAAACATAGATCCATAATTGTAAAGAACAAAACCCAGAAAATCAGTCTTACAGAAAACATTTGACCAAAATGGATCATGATCAGGTATTTGGTAATTATCACAGCAACGTGTCACCAGTGGTTGGATGGCAATAAATATGGTAAAAGCTCTAGAGATTTTGTTTCGAACTCTAAATAGCCATAATTTCCCTTTCACGTTTGGAGCAAGACATGAGCAAAATGGCACCGGGTATTACCAACAATACCTGCTTCATGGAGAATAACAGCGTGCAAGAGTAGCAGCCAAAGGAGGAGGGCTTGGCAGCCCATGTTGGGAAGGCTTCCAGCTACTGGGAAACAAGTCTTGTCAGCTTTATATGCTGTCCAGGCTCCTCCATGGGGGCGGATTGCTGAAACCTGATGCTCTTTACAGACCTGGCTTGGCAGGCATTCAGAGCAGTGCACAATTCATTTGTTTTGGTGTTTTGTGTGCACTTGATGGAGATGGAGAGAGAAGGGGTGATTCTACCTATTAGATGCACCGCAATGAACAGTTGGAAGATGCAATTGCAGCGAAGAAGCAAATCGTGTGCTGATAATCTGGCAAGATATGGAAAGCCCTGTAGCCCCTGAAGGGGAAGAAGGGGTCACTAGGAACCCTAGATATTAGTTAAGGCATCATCTTATTTGTCGTGTGGCTGCTTCTTGCAGAAGAAGCCGGTGAGCTCTACCCATCACTCACCACCTATACCCACTTCTTCCTTGAGTCTCCTCTCTCCTATCTCGTTCTCTGCCATCATCACCCTCCTGGTACCTCCCTTCACACTCAGTGAGTCCTGCCTTAATTCTAGTTACTATCTATAGGATTTTGGTCTTATTTTTCCCCACAAGCTTGTAACTTCTTTGATATAGGACTTTGCTTTTCATGGCTTGAGTCCTTCTTATAGTATCATCCACTTACAAACCTAGCATGAAGTCTTACACATTTGTTGAATCAAAATAACTCATGATAGCTTCTGGTCTTCAAATTATTGCTTCTCTAATGGGGGCTGGCTCTTTACTTAGACCACTAGCTTACAGAAACGTGTCATTTTGTAATTTCAAATAATTCTTCTTTGCTCTAAGTCTTGGGACATAACAGTCTTCTGAATGAGGACATGTCTTTGGAGGCATGTCTAACTCTCTCTTTCTGTGAATGGGACAGCAGACTCAGTGGGCCCTGGGTTGTGAGAAGGACTTGGAATGAAGTATTTTTCTCCAACTGAATATTCATTCTGATCATACACAAGTTGAGTGAAACTGATGTGAGGGTCATCCTGTCCCTTAGGGGTGGATTCTGAACATCTCTATGTGCAGGAAATCAAAATGGGTCAAGTCTGCACCTGCCAGTGGTAGGGTAGGGCTGAGGGCTGTGACCTGAGTACAAAGGTTCTGGGTCATTTTCTCTCTGTTGTATCTTTGTGTGATGCACTTAGTTTCACCAAGTCTTAGTATTCGCTTCTGAAAAAGCATGCAACTTTTTAAATGAGAGATTTTATCCCAGGTTTGCTTTTAGAGACTTGCTGGAAGGTTTCAATAAAATGAGACCTGTATAAGACATGTGTGATTTTTAGCATTTCTGATTATTAATAGGTTACAAGATCATAAGATTACAGTGTATCGCTCCACACAACATCCACCAGCAAAGTTCTGTCCCCACCCTTCCACCTGGCAAAAATAACCACCAGAGTTTTGAGAAATATCACAGTGTTTGCTTCCTTCTGGTTTTGGGTTTTTTTTTTTTTTTGCAAGTGCACAAGAATCAGTTCTCTAGATTTCACATATAAGTGAAACCTCTGGCAGTTGTTTTTGATCTCTTATTTTGTTTGCTAAACAGAATCACCTCCAATTCCATCCATTTTGTCCCAAAGGACACAATATCATCATTCGGACTGCAGAGTAGTATTCCATGGAATATCTATCCCACAACATTTTTTTAAGCCAGTCATCTGTGGATGGGCATTTAGGCTGCTTCCACTCCTTGACTATTGTGAATAATGCAGCTGTGAACAGAGGGGTGCATGTGTCCTTTCTAACTAGTGTTTTGAGTATCCTTTGGATATCTACCTAAGAGAGGTACTGCTGGATCATAAGGTAATTCCATTTTTGTTTGTTTAAGGACTCTCCATGAAGCTTCCACAGGGGATAGACCAGCTTGAATTCGCACCAGCAACATAGCAGAGTTTCTTTTTCTCTACAACCTTGCCAACGTCTGTCATTTCCTGATGTGTTGATGGAAGTCATTGTCTCAAGTGTGTGATGGTATTTCAGTTCAGTTTTAATTTTCATTTTTCTAATGATAAGTGAAGTGGAGTGTTCCTTCCTGTGCCTGTGGGCCAGGTGAGGAGATCTGTCAGGTTTACAAGTTAGATTATGATTTCTCAGAAGAAATCTCTAGAACAGATACTTTGAGTTTTTCTGGCATTCTCAATTCCACTCAGATGGAGTAAATTCATTAAATTTAATATTGCTTGTAAAAATGACAGCTCTCTACCCAGACTTCTCATGTGCCCACCACACAACCCCCCCTCACACACACACACACACACACACACGCTCATATGCACACACACACTCATACACACTCCTATGCACATGCAAAACATGGTAACCATGTGAGGGATGGGTATGTAAACTAAAGTAACTGTAGTCACTACTTCACTATCACACAGAGGCTGTGCTGAACTTGGTCGAGAAATGCTCTCAGGGGCCAGGTGGTTCTTCTTCTAGCGTTTGCCCTTCTTCCGTAGCCAGTCAACAGCGTCAGGTTGAGCCTGATGTAAAATTTCGAGACCTCCTTTGAATCTGGAGAGGTGGCAGTCGTTGACTATGTGGGTCATAGTCTGTCTGGAGCCGCAGGGGCAGTTCGGGTCGTCTCTGGCTCCCCAGCGATGGAACATAGCGGCGCACCGGCCACGGCCTGTTCGATAGCGATTGAGGAGGGCCCGATCATAACGTGCTAGGTCAAAGCCGGGTTGACGCTTGCAGGGGTCTGTGATGAGGTGTTTGTTCTTTACCTCAGCTGACTGCCAACTCTGTTTCCAAGAGTCTGGAACAGAGAAGTTCAATGTAGGCGTAGGAGACCAGATTGGATGACTAGACGTCAAACGTTGGACAGGGTGGACTCGAAGAGCAGGACCAACAGCTTGAAAGCTGTCAGGAGCTTGTTGCTGGCTTTGAAAGTGACTGGGATCCATGTGGATTCAGTCGGCTAGGAAGGATCGTCAGTTTCCCCAATGAATGGGTACTCACGGGATGCACCACGGGAAGGTGGTGCACCCAGTTAAGTGCATGAAGTACCTTGCACGAGGTTTGAGCCCTGCATCCCCCACCTGCAGGGGGGATGCTTTAAAAGCAGTGAAGCAGATCTGTAGGTGTCTACCTTTCTCTCCCCCTCTCACTATCCCCCACTTCCCTCTAAAGTTCTCTTTGTCCTATCAAATAAAATAGGAAAGAAAAGGCTGCTGGGAATGCAGGAGTGGTGGATTAGTAGTGCTGGCACTGAGCCCCAGCAATAACCCTGTAAGCGCGCGCGCGAGAGAGAGAGAGAGAGAGAGAGAGAGAGAGAGAGAGAGAGAGGGAGAGGGAGAGAAGGAGAGGGAGAGAAGGAGAGGGAGAGAAGGAGAGGGAGGGAGAAAGGCTATCATCAGTGTGTTTTATAGTATGGCAGTGAGGAAGAAGGCAATTTGTCACAGTGAACTCTGTTATATAGCCTCCACGGGTCAGTTCTCTCTCACTAAAAAATCAGTTTTTTAGGAGTCGGGCGGTAGCACAGCGAGCTAAGTACATGTGGCGCAAAGTGCAAGGACCGGGTAAGGATCCCTGTTCGAGCCTCCAGCTTCCTACCTGCAGTTGAGTCTCTTCACAAGCGGTGAAGCAGGTCTGCAGTGTCTCTCTTTCTCTCCCCATCTCTGTCTTAACCTCCTCTCTCCATTTCTCTCTGTTCTATCCAACAATAACAACATCAATAACAACAACAATAATAACTACAACAATAAAACAACAAGGGCAACAAAAGGGAAAATAAATAAATAAATATTAAAAAATCAATTTTTAATTTATTTTTAAGTAAGCTCTTATTTGTGATTATTTTTATGTTTATTTATTAGCTAGAGACAGAGAGAAATACAGATGGAAGGGGTAAGTAGAGAGAAATACCTTCAACACCTCTTCATTGCTCATAAGACCCCACACACACTCACACACAGGTGGGGATATGAGGCTAGAACCCAGGTCCTTGTGCACGGTAACATAGGGACTCAACTAGGTGTGCCACCACCCAACCCTGTCTTATCTTTTTACTCATAGTTTAATATTTAATATTTCTTTATTGGATAGAGACAGAGAGAAATCAAGAGAAAAGGGTGAGCCATTACCTGCCCTTCCTTTCATTTTTTTTTTCCTTTTAAAGAAAGAACAGTTGTCTTCCTAACCCTTCAGCCATAATGCCGGAGCCCACCACAGTGCTGACAGACCATTTACTTATGATAATGGCAATGAAGAAGAGATCAGAGCCTGTTAGGTACTGGAGGAAAAATATCAAATTATTTCTTTAATAGGAATACACTTTAGGGGTCAGGTATTAGCACACATGGTTAAGTGCTCACATTACAGTGCACATTACAGGACCCAGGTTCAAGTCCCTGGTCCCCACATGCAGGGAGAAAGCTTCACAAGTGGTGAAGCATAGCTGCAGGTGTAGGTCTATCTCTCTCCCTTTCTACCTCCTCCTCCTCTCTCAATTTCTCCCTGTCTCTATCCAACATTGAATTAATGAATAAATAAATAAATAAATAAATAAACAAATAAATAAATAGATTTTTTTGCCTCCAGGGCTATCTCTGGGGCTCAGTGCCTGCACTACAAATTCACTGCTCCTGGAAGCCATTTTTCCATTTTATAGTTGTCATTATTGCTGTTGTTGTATAAAACAGAGACTAAGAGAGAGAGGAGGGGAGATAGAGGTGGAGAGAGGAAAATAGACACCTGTAGCACTGCTTCACCACTTATGAAACCCTTCCCACCCCCTGCAGATAGGGACTGGGGGCTTGAACCTGGGCGTTTGCGCTTATAACATGTGCACTCAACCAGGTGTGCCGCCACCCCTCCCTACCTCCCACCATTTCTTCTTTGTAACATATTTTAAAAGCTCTGATGTTTGCCTGGAGGGAAAGAGGCAAGCAGGAAGGGTGTGTGTGTGCATGATAGAGGTTCTCTTATTGTTCCTTGAAGACTGAGTTTTGACATATTTACTGCTTCTTGAAAGATCGTTCCTGCATTAACGGCCAAGAGTCATAGTCTGCCTAAATCAGTTAGCCAAGGTGAGGTTACCTCTCCCCTCGGGCTGTACGAGGT
Organism: Erinaceus europaeus; assembly: GCF_950295315.1. NCBI lineage: Eukaryota > Metazoa > Chordata > Mammalia > Eulipotyphla > Erinaceidae > Erinaceus > Erinaceus europaeus. Next base: position 5,528,851 of record NC_080175.1, read on the forward strand.
AGCTTTGTCTCTTTGAGGACACAGTTTCTTTTTTATAAAATGTTTTACTAGTAATTAAGTCATGGTTTAAAAGATAACAAGATTGCAAGGGGCTAGTTTCACACCACATGAAAGTTCTGTGCTACCCAAATGCCCCCACCCCCTGTCACACCACCAAAGTTCCTGCAAATTTGGAGAGACTTTTAGTGACTCTTTTTCTGCAGGTTCATGGGAGTGAATTATCTGTGTTTAACAGAGTTAAAAGGCCTGCCAGTTATCTTTCACCTCTTCTCTGACCTCACCTCCAGTGCTCTCTGCTTTATCCCAGAGGAGATACGTTATCTTGTAAACTGCGTTATCTTGTAAACTTATTCATTGAATAAGTATCCATAACGTCTTTCCTTTTTTTAAAGATATTTTTAGCTTTCTTTCTTTCATTTTTAACATCTTTTACATATTTATTAGTGGATGGAGACAGAAATTGAGAGTGTAGGAAGAGATAGAGAGGAAGAGAGACAGAGAGACAACTACAGCACTGCTCCACTGCTCATGAAGCTTCTCTCCTGCAGGTGGGGGCCAGGGGCTTGAACCTGGGACCTTGCACATTGTAATGTGTGTGCTTAACTAGGTGCCCACTGCCTGGCTCCCCATCCCGTAACTTTTTTTTTTTTTATAAAATGGAAACACTGACAAGACCATAGGATAAGAGGGGTACCATTCCCAGAGCTCCATATCCCCTCCCCTCCCCTGATAACTTTCCTATTCTTTATCCCTCTGGGAGTATAGACCTAGGGTCATTATGGGGTGCAGAAAGGGGAAGGCCTGACTTCTGTAATTGCTTAACAGCTGAACATGAGTATTGGCAGTTCGATCCATACTCCCAGCTTGTCTCTCTCTTTCCCTAGTGGGGCAGAGCTCTGGGGAAGCAGAGCCCCAGGACACATTAGTGGGGCCGTCTGCCCAGGGAAGTCAGGCTGGCATCATGTTAGCATCTGGAACCTGGTGGCTGAAAAAACGTTAACATATCAAGCCAAAAAAATCGGCTGTAATATTGCAGATGAAGATTTGGGGTCTCCATTTTGGAAAAAGCTAGTAGATCATTTTAGGTCTATTCCTTGGGTATCAGAAAGGCAGGTTTGTTGAAGAAAACTGGAAGAGAGAATCAAGCCAAGCAGGTGAATCACCTCAAACCGTCATCTTTCCTTTGCTCTAAAGGGAATCGGCTGTTACTCCCTAAGAATATCTTCTTTGGGGCCCAGTGGTGGCACATTCGGTTAAGAACATGTGTTACAGCATGCAAGGAACTGGGTTTGAGCCCCTGGTCTCCACCTGCAGGGGGAAAGCTTCACGAGTGGTGAAGCAGGGCTGCAGGTGTCTCTCTGTCTCTCTCCCTCTCTCCCCTCCCCTCTCAACTTCTCTCTGTCTCTTCTATACAATAAATAAATCATTTAAAATTTTAGATCATAAAATAATAATGACTTGTTTATAGCACTCGCCAAGCCCTCCGCCTGCTCCTCAACTCTCTCTGGGAACATAAGCATCACTTGATCTTTTCTTTTTGCCTCTGCTGACCTGACTCATGCTGTTTGGATTATTCCTTCTCCTGGACAAGGGGGAGGCAGAAGGCTAGGGGCCTGTCCACACAACTTAATCTTATTATGCATTGGAATTCTGTAACAGGATAAGACTGAAGGCATCAGGAAATCCAGATATGCTCTAACTATTTGTCCTTCTGTCAACTAGGGACTGTTTTATACCTGTAATCTCTTCTCCAGTAAGAGAGCCTAGCAGTGGCCACCTCAAAAAAAATTCCCTGGCTCAAAGAGATCTCCATATGCATGAAGTCCCACATGCACCCGTCCTCCTTTCTCCTTCAAAACGCTTTTCTTTGTTTTGAAGTCTGGAAGACTAACTCCAGAGATTATAACATAGGGTGTTCTTCTGAAATGAAAATGTTCCTCTGTAATGTGCAAAGCCCATTCTTGGTCTTGGCTTTCTGTGCCGTGTAGTAGACTTAGCTTATCAGTGACAGTGACTTGTTCCACCTATGGAAAGTGACAAAGAGAAGCCATGTGGGGAAGGTGGGGGCTAGATGGTGGCACACCTAGTTAAGTGCTCACATTACAAAGTTCTAGGTTCAAACATCTGGTCCCCACCTGCAGGGGGAAAGCTTCACGGGTGGTGAAGCAAAGCTGCAGGTGTCTGCCTGTCTCTTTCCCTCTCTGTCTCCCCCACCCCTCTCAATTTCTCTCTGTCTCTATCCAATAAACAAATACATTAGATGTCCCCTGGGTCCTTCAATCCTTTCTCACTTTCCTCAGCAGTCACTGAAGAGTGTCATTTCACGACACAACGTACTGTGGACCAGTGAGGTGTGTGTGAGGAGACACATAGCTTGGAGAGTCCCCAATGCAAACGGACTTTGATTTAACTATAGATGTTCTATTTTACAGACGCACTCCAAAGATGTAAGAGTAAAGAGACGTGGATTGGGTTCAGATCTCAGTTATGCTGCATCAGATTATGAGAGTTTATAATGGAAGTCAGACAATGGCTGCATCCTAGAAGAAATGATGGGGTAAACTGGGCTGGAGTCAAGCTTCAAGCAGGGAGGATAGAGGGAGAGGTACAGATAGATAGATAGATAGATAGATAGATGATAGATAGATAGATAGATAGATAGATAGATAGATAGATAGATAGATAAGGAAGTTGCAACCAAGGGTGATTCCACTTTTACTCTGATTTCCACTCTTTGCTTCCAAGAGTTCCCATCTGGGGAACTGTGAAAGAAGATCACAGGGAGAGACTGGGATGCATTGGATCGACCTTCTCGTGGTGCATCCCGTGAGTCCCCATTCATTGGGGAAACTGACGATCCTTCCTAGCTGACTGAATCCACATGGATCCCAGTCACTTTCAAAGCCAGCAAAAGCAGCTCCTGACAGCTTTCAGCCTGACCTGTTGACTGGCTATGGAAGAAGGGCAAACGCTAGAAGAAGAAGAAGGGAGAGACTCACAGAAGCTGCCTCTACTTGGCTGATCTGTGTGGAGGACAAGCCACTGCTCTTGGTCATGGCTGAGCCCGCAATGGAGTCAGGGCTGCGTCTCCCAGTAGGACTCTTTGGACATCCCTCCTCTTGCTCAGGGCCCCTCAGGAGGTCTCTCTGTAGATTTTCACAGACAAAGAAATCAGTGTGTTGATAGAAAGCTTCAATGATTTGCCCAAGGTCACGCTATTTAAAAGCAGAAGAAGCAAAACAAAACCAAAAACCACCAATCTCATTATAATCTGAGGTTAGATTCCCCAGGAAGTGGTGTGGTCTCTCAGAGATGCAAATCACTCTGATAAAGAGATTGAAATCCAAGCTGAGGAAATTGACACAGGAAAACACAGAGTCCAGGGCTTAGCAGTGCCCGTGGTCACTGTTCTTAAATGACAGGTCTGGTCTGAAATAAGAGACAGCACCCAAAATTAATAATAACAGTAGGTAATATGCATTGAACATCTACTACAAGTAGATACTCTATGAGTTACACAGGCTTTCACTGATTTAAATGTACATATAAATCTAAAGCAACATAAATAACAGTTCTAGAAGGGGCCAGGCAGTGGTGCACCTGGTTGAACACACATGCTACCATGCACAAGGACCCAGGTTCAAGTCCCCACTCCCCATGTGCAAAGAGGAAGCTTCACAAGTGGTGAAGCAATGCTGCAAGTGTCTCTCCCTCACTGTCTTCCTTTCCCCCTTAATGTCTCTCTGCCTTATCAAGAAAACAAAAAGTTCTAGAAGGTAGCTGCTTCCAAAACATACCAGACTGACAGTTTTCAGCAATTTGTGATAGGCTGACTGATGTCTGAAATATTGAATCCCTGTTATAGGAACCCCACCAGGCACTGATCAGACTTATTGCTGGGCCTACAAAACCTTATATTGGACAGGTCTGGGTTCACAGAGAGGACCGTGTCTCTCGTTGGTAATAGGGTACATGAAAGGGAGCTCATTAACCATAGCTAAGAAAAACCTGCAGTCTTTCCATGAGGCAACAATGGTCAGGTCTGCTGAGTAAATACCAGAGTGAATACTGCTGAGTAAATACTGGCTTGTTTTAGACTTTAATCATGCTCTGTTTTGTTTTGTTGTTTGTTTGTTTTGTTTTCAGGAAACCTTGCCAGGTCTTTTGCCATGAAATCTCCTATATATTTAATAAAATGTAAGGTGCACCCTGCCTCGAGCTAGCTCTTCCTACCTCAAAAATGCCATCTTTGCTCTACCAAGAAAGATCTCTGCTTCCTTACTTTCCATGGGTTTCTAAATGTGTAAGTCTTTGGTCTTCAAATTAGTTAAAGCCTAAAAGTAATTTTTAAAAAATCTTTATTTATAAAAAGGAAACACTGATAAAAACCATAGAATAAAAGGGATACAACTCCACACAATTCCCACCACCAGAACTCTGTATCCCATCCCCTCCCCTGATAGCTTTCTTATTCTTTATCCCTCTGGGAGTATGGGCCCAAGGTCATGGTAGGGTGCAGAAAGTGGAAAGTCTGGCTTCTGTAATTGCTTCCCCGCTGAACATGGGTGTTGGCAGGTCGATCCATACTCCCAGCTGGTCTCTCTCTTTCTCTAGTGGGATGGGGCTCTGGGGAAGTTAAGAGTAATTTTTAAGAACTTAAATTTCTGGGACCAGGCGGTAGTGCACCTGGTTGAGCGCACATGCTACAATGCACAGTGACCCAGGTCCAAGCCCTCAGTCCCCACCTGCAAGGGGAAAGCTTTCCAAGTGGTGAAGCAGGGTTGCAGGTGTCTTCCTCTCTATCTCCCCCTTCCCTCTTGGTTTCTGACTGTTGTCTCTATCCAATAGATAAATAAAGATAATAAAAAATTTGAAAGAAAGTTAATTTTTCTCCACATTATGAGAATATGATGTGGAGAGCTGTTCTCTCTCTGAACTATTCTCCCTTGCCCCTGTCCTCCATCCCCATGTCCCAGATCCCTTGTCCTCCTTGGGACTCAGCCGGGAAAGAATCACGTTCTTCTGGGAAGACTGAACGCAACTGAGTACACATAAAAAGATTGTGTGAGTTACGGTATACAAACACGATACTGTCTTATCTTAAAACCCTAGCTGGCAAAGCATTCCCTAAAGACATTGGAACTCCTGTGGGCAAGAGGGAGGGAGTCACAGTACCTCTTCTATGGGATCTAACCCACAGGTGAGTACACTTTCACGATCTTGCAATGGAGTTCCTTCAGAACAGACTTCTGGGAAAAGACCTGTAAAGGTCAGTGCCAAGAATCTCAAAACGGCCGCTGAGTTTTTATATGGACTAGGAAATGTTTTTGGTCTGTTTTATTTTTATCCAGGATCCTATGGGTTCTGTAGCTAGCTAACTATAGATTCCTTTCTCCAAACTGGATGAAGAATTTCCATATGTGGGGTAGAAAGAATGCATTTATCAGAATAGGAACCACTCACTTACCCAGTGGACACTCAAACACTAATTCGAAGAGATACGTGCGCCCCTGTGTTCGTAGCTACATTGTTCACAGTAGCCAGAGTGGAAGTAGCCTGGATGTCCATCAACAGATGACTGGCTAAAGAAGTGACGAGATATAGATTTCATGGAATATTAATCTGCAATCAAAAAAGATAATACTACGTTCTTTGGGACAAACGATTGATGGAGGTGATTGTATTAGTGAAATAAGTAGATATGAAAGACAAGGACCAGATGGTTTCATTCATATGTGGAATCCACACTTGAAGAAGGAAAAAAAAAAACAAACCCAGAAGCAAGTAAACTGTTTCTAAGAGTTGTGCAAATTCAGGTGTTTATCTTTGGGAGGTGGGATGTGGAAATACAGAACTTTGGTGGTTGATGTGGTGTGGAATTATACATTATAACTTTATAATCTTGTTACATACTATTAGTAACAATTAAAAAAGAAAGAGGGGAAGAAAGAAAGAAAGAAAGAAAGAAAGAAAGAAAGAGAGAGAGAAAGAAGAGGAGCCAGAACAGTGAACCAAATATTTAGTAAGGAGTCATGTTGAGCTCATTGTCAGTGGGCTGAAGACGATAGCATAATTGTTATGCAAAAGATTTTCATGCCTGAGGCTCAAAGGTCAAAGACGAAGAGTATGACTTGAGGGCTTACCATCTTATGTTCCATGATTTTCATTTTGTAGCTGTGGATTTTTTGTTAACCCGTAGGTGTGATGGTCTTGTGAGTGAAGAGGTGAAGACACCAGGGTTGCTTCCAGGTTGTGGCTATTACAAATTGTGTCGCTGTGAACAAATGCTGCAGAGGCTGTGGGACAAAGATTGTGGGGAACCCATTTGTGCTGCTGGTGGGAAAAGACAGAATGGTAAAGCAGTTGGGTGTTTCTTTTACTCTCTTCCTCTCCATTTTCCTTTCCCTCTTGACTTCTCTCTGTCTCAGTCCTATTAATTAAATAAAAGAGTCAAACCAAGCCAAGCCAAGTACAAATGGGCTTGTTCCAATTTGAATCAGCAGTGTACACCTGGTACCTAGTACTGAATATGCAATGCAGCCAGTTCTACACTGAGAGTTCATTGTCTTTGTCATTTCTCCTTGTGAGGGTTTTGTGGTTCTTGTTATATGGTAATAGAGTTACGGATAGGAGGCTTAAATGGTCACGTTGAAATTATAGCCCCCAGACATAAGAAAAAAAATGCTCCAGTTTAATTATTAGCAGAGAAATGCAAATTGAAAACACAGTAAGTTTCTACCTGGTACTTTGATCAACAAAACAAAATAACAAGTGTTGGCAAAGGTGAAGAAAGAGGAACTCAGCAACTGGTGCAGCCACTTTGAAAACCAGTATGGAGAATCCTTAAATAGATAAAGATGCAAATACCCAGGAGTCGGGCGGTAGCACAGTGGGTTAAGTGCACGTGGCCCAAAGTACAAGAACTGGCCTAAGGATCCCGGTTTGAGCCCCCAGCTCCCCAACTGCAGGGGAGTCACTTTACAGGTGGTAAAGGAGGTCTGCAGGTGTCTTTCTCTCCCCCTCTCTGTCTTCCCCTCCTCTTTCCATTTCTCTCTGTCCTATCCAACAACGATGACATCAATAACAACAACAATAACAACTACAACAACAATGAAAAACAACGAGAGCAACAAAAGGGAAGATAAATTAATAAATAAAATACAAATACCCTGTAATCCACTAATACCACTTAGAGGAGATGAAAACATCAATTCTAAGGGACATACATACCTCTTTTTTAAAAAATATTTTTATTTATTTATTATTGGATAGAGACAGAGATAGAGGGAGACAGAGAGACGCCTGAAATCCTGTTTCACACCAAAATTTCCAGGTATGTATTTTTTTTTTTGCCTCCAGGGTTATTGCTGGGGCTCAGTGCCTGCACCATGAATCCCCTGCTCCTGGAGGCTATTTTATCCTCTTTGTTGTCCATGATGTTTACCGCTGCTGTTGTATCATTATTGTTCTTGTCATTGCTGTTGTTGTTGGGTAGGACAGAGAGAAATGGAGAGAGGAGGAGGAGGCAGAGAGGAGGAGAGAAAGATAGATACCACAGACCTGCTTCACCGCTTGTGAAGTGAATTCCCTGTGGGTGGGGAGCTGGGGGCTTGAACCGGGATCCTTCTGTTGGTCCTTGCGCTTCACGCCATGTGTGTTTAACCCACTGCGCTACCACCCGGCTCCCGGTATGCATTTTTTAATTTATATAATTTTTATTTGTAAAATGGAAATATTGACAAGACCATAGGATAAGAGGGGTACAATTCCACACAATTCTCTGATATGCATTTTAGCCAGACTTCCCTTAGGCTAGGGAGTTCTCCAAGTTGGAGAAACACACTGTGTAGAAGACCGTCCCAGGAGGGTGGTCTGTTTAGACCCAATAATTTGGAGTGGGGGGAGGGGGTAATTTGATAACAAACAACATCGCATGTAAAGTCTGGAAACTGTGCACTGTTTGAAAAGAATGCTGTCCCATGAACCACGAAATTCCATCTTTGGAGAGAGACTCAACCCAGCTGTGGCATTCCAGAACTAGCCATCAATGGAATGCACGGTCCAGCAGAGGGCACCAGAGCACAGGAAGTTGTGGTGGGAAGCAGGTGAAGTCTGAACTGTTACCACCACTGTCTTTGTGAATTTCTGTCTCATTTCCCATTCTTGTGCATTTGTATATTTACGATATCCAGGTCACACTCCATACAAGCTTTGTGTTCTGCCTCTTGAAAAGGTAGAATACATGGCAGTGCAGATGAACAGTTGGGGATCTCCGTTTTGTAGACAGTTTGTAAGGCTATTTTAGTCATATTCCAAAGGGCCCATGACTTTACTAGTTTTTTTTTTGTTTGTTTGTTTGCTTTATATGTTAACTCTTCTTTCAACTAGCAGGTTCCAGATGCTAACATTATGCCAAACGGACTCCTCTGGGCAGATAACCCCACCATGTGTCCTGGAGCCCCCCACTAGGGAAAGAGAGAGACAGGCTTGTAGTATAAATCAACCAGTCAACGCCCATGTTCAGCGGGGAAGCAATTACAGAAGCCAGACCTTCCACCTTCTGTGTCCCACAATGACCCTGGGTCCATACTCCCAAAGGGATAAAGAATAGGAAAGCTATCAGGGGAGGGGATGGGATATGGAGCTCTGGTGGTGGGAATTGTGTGAAGTTGTACCCCTCTTATCTTATGGTTTTTGTCAGTGTTTCCTTTTTATAAATAAAAATTTTTAAAAAGGGAGTCAGGCGGTAGTGCAGCGGGTTAAGCACAGGTGGTGCAAAACGCAAGGACCGGTATAAGGATCCCGGTTTGAACCCCAGCTCCCCACCTGCAAGGGAGTCGCTTCACAAGCAGTGAAGCAGGTCTGCAGGTGTCTTTCTCACCCCTCTCTGTCTTCCCCTCCTCTCTCCATTTCTCTCTGTTCTATCCAACAACGATGACATCAATAACAACATTAATAACAACAGCAATAAAACAGCAAAGGCAACAAAAGGGAATGAATGCATAAATAAACATTTTTTAAAAATTAAAAAAGGAATAAGGAAGCTATCAGGGGAGTGGATGGGATATGGAGTTCTGGTGGTGGGAATTGTACCCCTCTTATGCTATAGTCTTGTCAGTGTTTCCATTTTATAAATAAATTTTAAAAAATCACATGGCAGCCTGAGCACATCACTGAAACACTGCCAAATGCTTGGTCTCTGACTAAGGGCATCTATTCCAGCAGATTCGGTGGTGGGTCCACCGATGTGTTGTGTTTGTACAGTGAGCCAGGGGTGTGGCTTGTGCTGGGTTACTCAAAATGCAGCGGCAGGCAGGCGGATTGAGTAGGTGCAATGAAGGAAGCACTTTCTTGTCTGCTTGGGAGTCCTCGTCACTGATCTCTCTGATCACACCTATTCTGGACAATGCCCTTGAGTCTGGGTAGGAGAAGTTGTGCTGTTGGTGACATGGGTGTTGAGTATCAGGCAGAATTCTAAACAGCTCAACTTGGATCTCCTGGTGCAGGTAAAGGGAAGTTTTTGAGATTTTATTTATTTATTAATGAGAAGCATAGGAGGAGAGAGAAAGAACCAGACATCACCCTGGTACATGTGCTGCCGGGGATTGAACTCGGGACCCCATGCTTAAGAGTCCGATGCTTTATCCACTGTACCACCTCCCGGACCACGGTAAAGGGAAATTTTTGTATTTGTCAGAGACCGTGTAACAGTCTTCCACTGTGAGCTGCACCTCTCCCTAACCACAGTTATTTCAACGGGTAACACACTTGCACGGGGGTTGGGCAGTAGCACAGAAGATTAAGCACACACGACGTGAAGCAAAAGGACTGACCAAAGGATCCTGGTTCGAGCCCCCAGCTTCCCACCTGCAGGGGAGTCACTTCACAAGCAGTGAAGCCGGTCTGCAGGTGTCTATAGTTCTCTCCTCCTCTCTGTCTTTCCCTCCTCTCTCCATTTTTGTCTGTCTTATCCAACAACAACAGCAATAAAAATAACAAAAAGGCAACAAAATGGAAAAAAAAGTGGCCTCCAGGAGCAGTGGATTTATAGTGCAGGCACCAAGCCCCAGCAATAGCCCTGGAGGTAGTAGTAGTAACAGTAATAATAATAATAATAGTAAGCACATTGAAAAGGTTCTTTCCAACCACTTAATCATCTCCCAGCTGTCCACCTTAGAGAATATTTTAAATTATTTTTATGTATTAGGACAGAATTTCTCTATATGTACATAGGTACACAAGATGTTTGCTTTCATTCTCAATGCAAAAAAAAGATAGTTCATAATTTGTATAATTTTGTGCCCTGTTTTTTTGGCCCTTTACATTAATTCTTGGTGATATTTCCACATAAATAAAGATTTTGCCTCTTTGAACTTTATTGTTCCCATAACCCTATTTTTCCTCTGTAGATCCTCACTGTGTGGCCAGCTAGACTGCTGACCAATCCTCTACTTATGGACATTTGAGCTTGTCACCTCAAGCAAGGCTGCACTGATTCTTTGCATATTTGCTTTGTACATAAATCAGATCAAAGGGCAAATGCATTTGTGATTGCTGACAAGTACACTGCCAGATGACTTTTTTTATTTTTAGCTTTTTATTGAAATAAGGTTTGTTTTAACATTACACAGGTCTCATGAATATAATATGATAAGTTAATGATATCTGTCTATGCTACCTTCTCCTCCCCAACAAAACTTGATTTCCAGTCCCATGCACCCCCCATCACTCAGTTGATTCCCTTCATAGCATCTGCCAAGCCCTTTCCTTCCAAGGATCACCATTCTCTTCTCAGAACCTGAGTTTAGATTTGGTTCTGCTTTCTTTGTCTCCCCCACCACTGCTGCCTAGGTCCTTCCCCACCATTGTGCGTCAGAACCTGAAGCCCCCTCCCCTCAACCCCAGAGTCCTTTATTTTGGTGCAATACACCAAACCCAGTCCAAGTTCTGCTTTGTGTTTCTCCTTTTTGTTCTTGTCTCTCAATTTCTGTCCATGAGTGAGATCATCCCATATTCATCCTTCTCTTTCTGGCTGATCTCACTTCACAGGATTCCTACAAGCTCCATCCAAGATGAGGCAAAGAAGATGAATTCATCATTTTTAATAGCTGAGTAGTATTCTATTGTGCATATAGACCACAACTTCCTCATCCACTCATCTGTTGTTGGACACCTGGGTTGCATCCGGGTTTTGGCTATTACACACTGTGCTGCTATGAACATAGGTCTACATTGAACTCACCTTTGACCAAGGAGCTAGGATGATTGCTTATTGAGGCTGAAATCTGAACTTCTGTTTTACAACAGACCCTGTGTCATACAAGAGCAGGGCAAAACCTAAGACTATTGGCACATCCCCCCCTTTTTTTGCCTCCAGGGTTACCGCTGGGGCTTAGAGCCTACACTATGAATCCACTGCTCCTGGAGGCCTTTTGTTGTTGTTGTTGTTGCCCTTGTTGTCATCCTTGTTGTTGCCCTTGTTGTCATTCATGTTGTTATTGCTGTTGAATAGGATAGAGAAAAATCGAGAGAAGAGAGGAAGAGAAAGATTGACACCTGCAGACATGCTTCACCAATTGTGAAGTGACCCCCCTGCAGGTGAGGGGGGGAAGCTGTGGGCTCAAACTGGGATCCTTGTGCCAGTCCTTGGGCTTCATGCCATGTGTGCTTAACCTACTGTGCTGTGCCACTCAGCCCCCTGCATGCTCTTCTGAGTAAAGGAACAGGCAGATTGGCTGGACAACTAATATGTCACAAAGCAGAAAGTGTGGCCGTAGCACAGACAAAGGGATGGCTTATTCAACCAGAAACTCTTTGGAGGGGAAGCAGCAGTTGCACTGGGATCTCATAAACTAGCAGGTCCCCAGGGGAGAAGCAGTATTCTGGACGTGGGGACACAGGTACAGCAGTCCTGATGTTCCTTCCAGAACTCAGGGAGACAACTACTGATGGAGCATGAGGACCAAGATGGGAAAGGCAAGCAAATACTAGGGAGAGAAAGAAAGATGTGGTCTGATTAGGCCTTCATTCCAAAAGATCTCTGCAGGCTTTGAGGGCTTCTGAGTGGCCACTCTGTTCCTCAGAACTCCAGTTTGTCAGCAGCAAGCCAGGCTGTGTCCATTTCATCTGAAGGGTCCCTGGATAACTTTCAACTCAGACCTCACAATAGCTGCTACCAGGGGGTCAGTTATGATGCGACAAGAGCAAGCCAGTGTCCCTGGGCTTCGCAACACACTTTTTGGGCAAGAAACTGTAATCATTAACAGCTCTCCATTTAGCCTGCAGCCAAGTATGATCAGAAAGTGGGAGAATGACTGCCAGAAGATTGAGAAACGGTGGATTAGAAGTGCCAGGGCTCAGGAAAAGAATTTTATGGCTGGCAAGTCAAAGAAGAAGGGAATATCAATCAAAACTTGGAATCAAATTGACGACTTTCAGGATCAAGACTCATGTCACCAGAAGGACTTCTGTCCTACTTTACTATCATGGTTAGTGTAATACAGGCTCCTAGCTGTTGGGTTGTGTTGTGGGGGAGAGAGAAGAGACCAGGAACTCTTGGCAGAGCGGGAACACAAATTGTTATTTACGCGGACGCCCCAGAATTGGGTGTGAGCATAGCGGTTCAGGCCACATGGAGCTAGCAAAATGGCCACCTCCCACTATGCCCACCAGCCCTTCCCCAGGTCAGGTCGCGGAAGAGAAAAGAGCAGAGAGCAAAAGCGGAAATAGGAGAGGCTTTTATGGGAGGATTCCGGAAGTGGCAAGTCAGGACGGGATTGGCTAGGAAAGGGGGTGGAGAGAGGCAAAAGGCATGTTGGGAAGGTGGAAGCATCCTTAGCAACTGTTGCACTGGTTTTAACTGAATTAGCAATACCCTGAGGGGGTAACATGGTGGGGATCTGTAAATAATACTTGCAAGGAAATATAGTGGTTTATGGGCCCTGCCAGTGTTCGACCACATCTGCACGATTTCCCAACACCTAGCCCATTTCTTCCCATCTGGGTCAGAATGAGACAAGGAATCCATGCGAAGGCTCCAAACATCCTGGTCACAGAGGCCCAGCTGCAGTCCATTCAGTGTGAACACATCTCCCTGAAAGAGAGGAGACTAGGAAGGATGCTTTGTTTGCTTGTTTGTTTAGCTGTTTATTTGCCACCAGTGTGCTACCTCTGGGGCTCAGTGCCAGCACTACAAATCCACTACTCCTGGTGGTTATTTATTTATTTTTCCATTTTACTGGATAAGATAGTCAGAAATTGAGAGGGGAGAGGGAGAAAGGTAGACACCTGCAAACCTGCGTCACCACTTCTGAAGCATCCCTCCCACTGCAGGTGGGGAACTGAGGGCTTGAACCTGAATCCTTGTGTGGGTCCTTGAGCTTTGTACTATGTGTGCTTAACAGCGTGCGCCATTGCCTGCCCCCCCCTTTTTAAAATCTTAATACACCTGTTTCTCTGCTTCCCAGGACATGCAGCAAATCCCACAAGTTAGACCCATGCATTGCCCCTGGGAAATACTCTCACTTGGAAAGAGAGTTGCTGGTAAGTGCTAATGTTGGTGAGTCAGGAAGTCCCATGGGAGCGAGGCAATTAGGCTGGAGGTCCAGACACCTGAAGAGCAGAGAGGGTTGCCAAATGGTGGACTGGTGCTAACTGAGTGAATCCCACCTCATTTCAACGTCCCAGCTAGGAATATCAGCTCATGGGATGGCAAACAACGGGAAGTGGCTTTTTCTGGAGCCCCCCCCCCCCCGCACTTGCAAGTTTCACATATGCTGTCTTGAGGGCTGGGGTACAGCTCTGGGCTGGAGAGCATGCCTTGTGTGTCTGAGGTGCTGGATTCAATCCCCACTGCCTCCTCCAGACAAAACAAAATAATACGTTTGACATGGAATAGGGCTAGTGATAAGCCCTGCCGTCCACTTACATATACTTTCTGATGGAAGTCTTTGAAAGTGGCCTTTTAAAAATTTTTTATTAAAATAATGGAAATATGGACAAGACCATAGGATGAGAGAGGCACAATTCCACACAATTCCCACCACCAGAACTCTGTATCCCCTCCCCTCCCCTGATAACTTTTCTGTTCTTTATCCCTCTGAGAGTATGGACCCAGGGTTATTGTGGGATGCAGAAAGTGGAAGGTTTGGCTGCTATAATTGCTTTCCTGGTGAACATGGGAGTTGACAGGTTGATCCATACTCCCAGCCTGTCTCTCTCTTTCCCTAGTGGAGCAGGGCTCTGGGGAAGCGGGGTTCCAGGACACATTGGTGGTGTCGTCTGCCCAGGAAAGTCCAGTTGGCATCATTGTAGCATCTGGAACCTGGGGGCTGAAAGAGTTAAGATAGAAAGCAGAGCAAATTGTTGACTAATCATGAACCTAAAGGCTGGAATATTGCAGATGAAGTTTTGGGGTCTCCAATTTGGAAAAAGCTAGTGGGTCCATTTTAGGTATATTCCAAGGGGGCCATGACTTTACTAGTTTTTGCCTGAGCCTGACATCTAATATGCAGGTGGACTTTTGAATATCAATATGTTTGGGATCATGCTGAGTGAGATAATCCAGAAAGAGAAGAACCAATACTGAATGGTGGAGCTTGAGAAACAAGGACAGGGGGCCAGGTGGTGGCAGACTCAGCTGAGCACCCATACTACCATGCACAAGGACCCAGGTTCAAACCCCTGGTCCCCACCTGCAGGGGGAAGCTTCATGAGTGATGAAGCATGTCTGTAGGTCTATCTCTCTCTCTCTCCCCTTCCCTTTCAGTTTCTCTCTGTCTCTATCCAATAAATGAATAAATTAAAGATTAAGAAAAAGAAAAAGAAGCAAAGACAGTAATGGAGGACAAAAGATGAAATTCGGACTTGGTGTGGCATATTGCACCAAAGCAAGGACTCTGGGGAAGGAGAGAAAGGGGTGAAATGAAGGGGCTGTGGGGCCCTACCACACTGTGGGGGAGGGTGTCGTAGGCTGGGTGGGGTAGAGGGTGTCTCTCAGACACCCAGACACCTATCAAGAGGAAATGAGGGCTTGTACCTATGTGTCAACGAGTGTACCGTAAACCATTAGCCCCCAATGATATATATACACCCAGTACATCGCTTCCAATTCCTAGCAAGTGAGAAGGGGAGTCAAACTCTGAAGTCAGGGCTGTCTGACCTCATAGTTGTGCCCTCTTGTCCACTGTACTGGGGCTCAGACACACTCAGCAGGAGACACAACAAGGGGGAGGTGTGGCTAACTGAGGCGGTGCCATCGTGGGGCCCCCACCCTTATCCACTGAAGATCCTAACAGTCCCCGCCTGTTGTCAGCATCTAGGGGGTGTTCATACCGTGGCATCAAGGAGGTTCATGACTCAAAAGCAAGAGGAGGAAAGGACTATGCTCAAAGAACTGAAACAGCTGTCTTCGGATTACAAGCTGGCCATGAACTACAAAAAGCAGCTGTCCCTTCCATCTGTCCTTGGCGTGCCCCTCGAAAAGACATGGGAGGCGAAGGTGATCTTGCCCCCTGAGAAGTTCAGAATGCCAGAACGGGAGAAGTGTAACATCAGCAAACATGTGGCCAGGATGCAGTTTGCTCGGGCCCTGAACAATCAGCATTTGGTGCCTAACACTGAAAAGCTGAAAAGTGCTTCACTCCTGTCTGGAGGCTTCCTGAGTACACCAGCAGAAGCCGACAGGTGCAGGGTCTGTCAGGAAGATGACGGGACTGATTCCTGCATGACTGCGGAGAAACATGAGACCGAGAACAAAGCTACTCAGAGACGGAAGATAAAAATGGACATCATCTTCAAGTCCGAAGAACGGAAAACCTGTTTCACGTGCCACCCGCGAGACCGGAAACCCTTCCTGCCCGCAAAGAAAGCTGAAAGGTTCATTGCTGGCTTAACCAACAGGAATCTGCTCCCCGTGGAGGAATTCCCTGGCGACCTCCTACTCTTGTACCAGCATTTTCTCTCCCAGGGAATCTTTCTCAGTGACAGAAAGATCCAGCACCTGCCAGAACAGGGCCTGTATGCAGAGAACTTGTCCTAAAGCCTTACGTGTCAACATGGCGACTGACTGTCCTGCTTCTTTTCACTCCTGCATCTCTGTCCCTTGCTTCTCCTCCCGGCATTTCCTTCCTTCCTTCCTTCCTTCCTTCCTTCCTTCCTTCCAGTGCTAAGGGAGGCTTCTGTCAGACCCACATACCAAGACTTCCTGGGTATCAGAAACTTACTCTCACTGTCCCCCACAGCCCAGTATAAACTCACATGGCACTTGTTCACACCAAGGTCTCTATCAGCAGTCTACTGCTGTAGGAGTGTGCTACAAGGGGGTATTTTTAAAAAATTTATTCTCTTTATTTATTTATTGGATGGAGACAGCCAGAAATCAAGAGGAAGGGGGAGACAGAGAGGGAGAGAAGCAGAGAGACACCTGCAGCCCTGCTTCATCACCCGCAAAGCTTTCCCCATGCAGGTGGGGACTAGGAACTTGAACCTGGATCCTTGTGTATTGTAACATATGCGCTCTACCCGGTGCATCAGCACCCAGCCCCTTTAGTTATCTCTATTTCACAAATCAGTGAAACCATCCACTAGTGGTCCTTTACTTCCTCACTTCACGTGGCTTAACATTATCGCCCTCAGCTCCATTTTGTCAACAGCAAAGTGGTGTCCCCTTTAATGGTTGGGTAATTTCCACTGAATCTAAATCCTGCAGTTCCTTTATCCAGTCATCCGTCTGTGAACACTTAGGTCGATGCCACATCTTGGCCATTGGGGATTCTCCTGCTGTGAATTTAGGGGGTGCAGAAATCCTTGTGAGTTCATGTATTTAATGTCTTTCAGATAAATGCTGAGGTGTAGGGCTGCAGGATCTTAAAGTATTTTCACCTGACTTATTATCTAGGCATCTACTATTTCTTTCTTTTTAAAAAACTTTTTATTTATAAAAGGAAACATTGACTAAACCATAGGATAAGAGGGGTACAACTCCACACAATTCCCACCACCAGAACTCTGTATCCCATCGCCTCCCCTGATAGATTTCCTATTCTTTAACCCTCTGGGATTATAAACCCAGGGTCATTGTGGGATGCAGAAGGTTGAGGCTTCTGTAATTGCTTCCCCACTGAACATGGACATTGACAGGTCGATCCATACTCCCAGACTGTCTCTCTCTTTCCCTAGTGGGGAAGGGCCCTGGGGAAGTGGAGTTCTAGGACACATAGGTGGGGTTGTCTGTCCAGGGAAGTCTGGTCAGCATCATGCTAGCATCTGGAACCTGGTGGTTGAAAAGAGAGTTAACATACAAAGCCAAACAAACTGTTGACCAATCATGGACCTAAAGGCTGGAATAGTACAGATGAAGAGTTGGGGGGGTCCTCCACTTTGTAGATAGCTAGTAGGCATATTTTAGTTATATTCAACTTGGATCAACAATGGCAGACAATGTTCCATCCTCTGAAGGGAGGATGGACAACATATTCTATGCTACACCTGAGGAAGATGGGTCAATATTGGGGCAGCTTGGAATGTTCCTACACATGACCACAGAATGTGAGCTCAGATCTACAGGGATGCAGAGGTCACATAGGCTCCTAAGCTTAATATGGGCCCCAGATCACATCAAATTGATGGGGTTTACAGTCAACAATATTTATACCCCTTCCCCATATTAAGGAGCTACTCTCTCCCCGATCCAGCTTTCTGGTCCCTTTTCCAGCCGTGACATCATTTCCCCAGGCAATAACGTGGATCCACCTGCATATCAGATTTCAGGCTCAAGGGAAAAAAGAAAAAAAAAAACTAGTATAGCCACAGGCCCTTTAGAATCTATTGTTTTCTATACAGACTGCCAACTTTCGTTGTCAAGGACAGTGTACATCCCCTCAGCATGCGTTTCCAGTTTTATTTACTTTAGGCCATTCTCACCTAGTGATAAATGAATATTGGGTGGTTTTTTTTTTTTCCATGTTTGCAGACCATCTGTAGGTCTTCTTTGGAGAAGTGTCTTCAGTGTTTGGTCACTTTTAGATGGGGGTTGCTGTTGTTGAACTGCATGATCTCTTTACATATGTTGGTCACCACCACCTTGTCAGGTGTGCTGGACCTGCACTCAGTTGTCTTATTTTATTTTATTATGTTTTTAATTTCTTTATTGGGGAATTAATGTCTTACCTTCAACAGTAAATACAATAGTTTGTACATGCATAACATCTCCCAGTTTTCCATATAACAATACAACCCCCACTAGGTCCTCTGTCATCCTTCTTGGACCTGTATTCTCCCCCCAACGCAACCCAGAGTCTTTTACTTTGGTGCAATACACCAACTCCAGTTCAGGTTCCACTTGTGTTTTCTCTTCTGATCTTGTTTTTCAACTTCTGCCTGAGAGTGAGATCATCCCATATTCATCCTTCTGTTTCTGACTTATTTCACTTAACATGAACTTTTCAGGCTTCATCCAAGATGGGATGAAAATTCTGAAGTCACCATTTTTAATAGCTGAGTAGTATTCCATTGTGTGTGTGTGTGTGTGTGTGTGTGTGTGTGTGTGTGTGTGTGTGTGTGTGTATACCACAACTTGCTCAACCACTCATCTGTTGTTGGACACCTGGGTTGCTTCCAGGTTTTGGCTATTACAAATTGTGCTGCTAAGAGCATATGTATACATAGATCTTTTTGGATGGGTGTGTTGGGTTCCTTAGGATATATCCCTAGATGAGGAATTGCAGGGTCATAGGGTAGGTCCACTTCTAGCCTTCTGAGAGTTCTCCAGACTGTTCTCCACAGAGGATGGACCAATTTATGTTCTCACCAGCAGTGCAGGAGGGTTTCTTTGACCCACAACCTCTCCAGCATTTGCTGCTGCTACCTTTTCTAATGTATGACATTCTCACAGGAGTGAAGTGGTATCTTATTGTTGTCTTTATTTGCATTTCTCTGACAATCAGAGTCTTGGAGCATTTCTTCATGTGTTTCTTGGCCTTTTGGATCTCTCCTGTGGTGAATATTCTGTCCATGTCCTCTCCCCATTTTTGGATGGTATTAGTTGTTTTCTTGTGGTTGAGTTTGGCAAGCTTTGTATATATGCTGGTTATTAAACTCTTGTCTGATGTATGGCATGTAAAGATCTTCTCCCATTCTGTGAGGGGTCTTGGTTTGGGTAGTGGTTTCTTTAGCCGTGCAGAAGCTTTTTAATTTGATATAGTCCCATAGGTTTATGCTTGCCTTAGTCTTCTTTGTATTAGATTCCTTTCACTGAAGATGTCTTTACAATTTATGCGGAAGAGTTGTGCCAATATTTTCCTCTAAGTATCTGATAGTTTCTGTTCTTTTTTTTTTAAATTTTTTATTTGTTATTGGATAGAGACATAAATTGAGAGAGAAGGAGGAGATAGAGAGGAAGAGAGACAGAGAGATACCTGCAGACTTCCTTCAGTGCCTGTGAAGTGACTCCCCTGCAGGTGGGGAGCCGGGGGCTCAAACCACGATCCTAACTGGTCCTTGTGCTTTGCACCACATGCGCTTAACCCGCTGCGCTACTGCTCAACTCCTGATAGTTTCTGTTCTAACATCCAAGTCCTTGATCTACTAGGAATTTATTTTTGTACTTGGTGAAATATAGTGGTTCAGTTTCATTGTTCTGCATATTTCAACCCATTTTTTCCAACACCATTTGTTGAAGAGACTCATCTTTCCCCGGTTAATAGTCTGGCACCTTTGTCAAAGATCATATGTCCACAGGTGTGGGGGCTCACTTCTGGGCTCTCAATTCTATTCCACTGGTCAGTGTGTCTATTCACGTTCCAGTACCAAGCAGTTTTGATGACAATGGCCCTATAGTACAATTTGAGATCTGGGAGTGTGCTGCCTCCAGTTTTGTTCTTTCTTCTCAAGATTGTTCTGGCAACTCTAGGTATTTTCTGCTTCCAGATAAACATTTGTAGCATTTGTTCTATTCTCCTGAAAATGTGGTTGGGATCATGATGGGGATAGCATTAAATTTGTAGATGGCTCTGAGTAGTATATTCATTTTGATAATGTTACTTCTTCCAACCCATGAACATGGAATATCTTTCCACTTCTTTGTGTCTTTTCCAATTTCCTTGAGAAGTGACTCATAATTTTCAGTATACAATTCTTTCACTTCTTTGGTTAGGTTTATTGCTAGATATTTTATTGTTTTGGTGCTATAGTAAAAGGAATTGATTTCTGGATTTCATCTTCTTCTAACTTAGTGTTTGCATAGAGGAATGCCACTGACTTTTAATTTTTTTAAATTTTTTATTTATAAAAAGGAAACATTGACCAAAAAATAGCATAAGAGGGGTACTGACTTTTGAATGTTAATTTTGTAGCCTGACACCTTACTGATTTCCTTAATGATTTCCAAAAGCTTCTTGCTGGATTCCTTAGGTTTTTCCATGTATACTATCATGTCATCTGCAAATAGGGAGAGTTTGACTTCTTCTCTTCTAATCTGTATGCCTTTGAGTCCTTGCTCCTGCCTGATTGCTATGGCAAGAACTTCCAACACTATGTTGAATAGTAATGGTGATAGTGGGCAGCCTGTCTAGTACCTGATCTTAGTGGAAATGCTTCCAGTTTTTCACCATTGAGTATGATGTTGGCTATAGGTTTGCTATATGGACTCCACTATCTTCAGGAATTTTCCACCTATTCTCATTTTTTGTAGTGTTTTGATCATAAAGGGATGTTGTATTTTGTCAAAGGCTTTCTCTGCATCTATTGATATGATCATGTGGTTTTTGGTCTTGCTTTTGTTGATGTGGTGGATCACGTTGCTGGATTTACATATATTAAACCAACCTTGCATCCCTGGGATAAATTCCACTTGGTCATGATGAACAATCTTTTTAATATAATGAGAACAGAAGCAACAAATGGCACAGTTATATACAAATAATGTCAAAGGACATACATTAGTGTAGTGTTGGGTATTATACAGCAAATCCTACCAAAGGGATTTTTCAAAGATAACGCAATTACCAAATAATGTGATTATAACAATAACTATCTATTGTCTTCTTGAACCCTACGACAGCAGGAACCTCACATTTCCACTATAGAGCCTATATTTTCTCACAGTCCTGGAACCTTAGGGTGGGGCGCACTTTCCTGCATACCTCTCTCAATTCATACCAAATAATATTGCATCTGCTGATCCCAACCTAATCAATGCAACAAGTACCACCTCAGCATGCTTCACTTCAGACTGTGTCCAGAGACTTCAAATGTGGAATGATAACCCTTCAGCCCCATTACTCAGGTGAGACCTTTCCTTTCATAGTGTTCTCTAATTCCATTCCAGGTGGTTCACTTTCTAACAAAGTCCCAAAATATACATATTGTTGTACCCCCTCTTATCCTGTAGTTTTGTTAATTTCTCTTTTTTTAAATAAATAAAAAATTTTAAAAATACAATAGCTAGCATTCCCTTCGATCCTCTGAAAAGAGTTCAACAAGTGAGCCATCATGGCATCATGGTTTGGGGATTAACAGACTCTGGATTGCTTGGACATCCTCTTTTTATTTTTTATTTTTTAAATTTAATTTTATTTATAAAACAGAAACACTGACAAAACCATAGGATAAGAAGGATACAACTCCACACAACTCCCACCACCAGAACTCTGTATCCTATTCCCTCCCTTGATAGCTTTCCTATTCTTCAACCCTTGTCGGCCTTCTGGCGGGGTGATCTCCAGCAGAAAGGCAACTGACCGGTTCTTTCTCGCTCACTCAAGGGACGAAAAACGAAGTAAAGACACCAGGGAGACTGAAGCGTGCTCAGATCTTGTTTATTAGCAGGTAGGCAAGAGTTTAAATAGAAAACCAAACAAAGGGCATTGTCAGAAATTACAGGTTTCTTAAGGGTCAGCTTGCCCCTGTGGTAGGGGGCTGGTATGACAAGAGTTGATATATAAAGATCAATCAGTCTCCTGATGCAGGCATTTAATTATCTAAAGGCATTTGAGAGAAGAATAGGGGTTGAATCAGTAAGGTCAGATAGAGAAGGAAGAACAAGGCTTTAAAGACATCAAAAGGGCTCCAGGAAATAAGGTCTTGGAAGCTTTTCACTTGTCTGGTGTTAGGAGTGTGTGACAGGATGTGCTCTTCCTTTGTGATCAAAAGGTGAGGTGGAATGTGTGAACTTTGAGTGAATGAATCTTAAAGTAGGCGGCCATGTGGCCTGCAGTTAGTGAAAAGTGGTATTGAGGTTTCTGTGGGCTTGAGAGTCAAGAAGGGAAGAACTTAGTCTGAGAGACGGTTTTTCCCCTTTGCTCACCTCAGTTGAGAGAGACTAACAAGAGGGTATTTTCTCAGACCTCCATCCAAGGATGGGGGGAGTTCTCCGTAAGCTCTATCAAGCTTACACATAGCCCCACAAACCCTCTGGGAATATGGACCCAGGGCAATTATCGGATGCAGGAAGTGGAAGGTCTGGCTCCTGTAATTGCTTCCCCACTGAACATGGGCATTGACAGGTCGATCCATACTCCCAGCCTGCCTCTCTCTTTCCCCAGTGGGGTGGGGTCCTGAGGAATTGGAGCTACAGGACACATTGGTGGGGTTTTCTGTCCAGGGAAGTCTGGTTGGCATCATTTTAGTGTCTGGAACCTGGTGGCTGAAAAGAGAGTTAAAATATAAAGCCAAACAAATTGTTGACTAATCATGAACCTAAAGGCTGGAATAGTGCAGATGAAGAGTGGGGCTGGGGGGGTCTCCATTTTGTAGATAATTAGTAGGTATATTTTAGTTATATTCCAAAGGGACTGTGGCTATACTAGTTTTTTTTTTTTCTCCTGAGCCTGAAATCTTACAGGCAGGTGGATCCAAGTTTGTCAGGTGGGTCCAAGTGTGTCTGTTTCAGGGAAAGCTCTGTTATCCTACTTGTGCTTGAATACCGTAGTTATCCAGGGCACTCTGTAAAGAGAAATTACAACCCAGCATTTTTTGGGGGGCACCTAGACCAGTCAGAGTACCACTGCCTGCCGTTGTTACAGCCTCACTCAGGCTCTAGGTGGTGTTACACAGGAATCCCTGCACACACACACCAAAGCAGCCCCACTGAATAGATGAGACTTGTCCTATGAATTTGACATGAGGATGAACTCCCTCATGATTTCTGTGTCCTGCTCCAGTCACAATTATCTCAAGTTTCAGCATTTCCTGGCAGTCCAGAAGTTCAGAGGTCATGCATGTCTTATTCATGCCTCTAAGTCTATGACCTCTTTGGGTCAGTTATAGGTCTTTTCCCCACTGAGTATGAAGTTAGCCATGGTGAACTTCTCATATGGTGCCTTTATTCTGGTGAGGAACTTTCCTTCCACTCCAAATATCCTGAGGGCCTTTATCATAAATAGTTGTTGGGCTTTATCAAATATTATTTCTGCACCAATTGATAAGATTATGTGATTTCTATCTTTCTGTTGATATGGTGGACTCTATTGATGGACTCATGGAGGCTGAACCAGCCTTGTTTCCCAGGGATGAATCCCACATGCACTAGATGGATTATTCTCTTAATATATTGTTGGATTCAAATAGACGGGATTTTGTTGAGGATCTTTGCATCAATTTTCATCAGGGATATAGGTCTATGGTTTTCTTTTTTGTGGAGTCCTTCCTTGCTTTGGGTATCAGAGTGATATTAGCCTCAGAAAATATGTTTGGGAGTGTTCCTTCTTCTATTTTCTGGAAGAGTTTGAGGAGAATGGATGGTAGTAATTCTTCAAATGTTTTATAAAATTCACTAGTGTAGCCACCTGGACCTGGGCTTTTGTTCTTCAGGAGGCTTTGATTATTGTTTTATTTCTGTACTAGTGATTGGCCTGTTAAGCTTACCTACCTCCTTTGTGTCAAGGCTGGCAGTTGGTATGACTCTAAGAATGTGTCCAATTGTTTCACAGTCTCATCTGTTGTTTCTCCATTTCTGATAACATTTTCATCGAAAGCTTTCCACTTTCCTGTGACTAGCACACCAATTAATATTTGGGTGTTGTCATCTTTCTTATTTATTCCTGTTTCTTTGGGATATTTTTTCTGGGTGTCAGTCTTGGTTCACTACTTTAGAAGTTCTTTTTGTTTTGATCATTATATTTTGTGTCTTTTGAAATTTCTTCCCTAGGTGCTCACTTATGTAGGTTTGCATAGATGTTCTCTCAATGCATTTATCTCTGTGAAGGATGTGCGGATAAGTTGGTAGCCAGAGTGAGGGAGAGAAAAATAAACAAGTGTAGACCTTTTTAAAATATTTATTTATTTATTTTCTTTTTGTTGCCCTTGTTTTTTTATTGTTGTTGTAGTTATTATTGTTGTTGATGTCATTATTGTTGGATAGGACAGAGAGAAATGGAAAGAGGAGGGTAAGATAGGGAGGGGGAGAGATAGACACCTGCAGACTTGCTTCACTACCTGTGAAGTGACTCCCCTGCAGGTGGGGGGCTGGGAGCTTAAACCGTGATCCTTATGACGTGCAAACCTTTTTGGCTGCTCATGAAGCAGATCCCCTGCATGTGTGGAGTGGGTGCTCAAACTGGGTCCTTGTGCTTGAGAATATGTGCACTTAACTAGGTGTGCCACTGCCCGACCCCCACACTTTGCAACTTTGAAGTTTTTCATTCATGCTTTCTAATTACTTAGTGAACACTGCTTGAAGTCTTTCTTTTATGCTTCCTAACTGCTTAGTGAACACTGATAAAAATTCTTCTTTCATGTTTACTGATTTTTAAGTTTGCTCATTTTGGTGCACTTCTTTTTGTTGTTTTCGACGGGTTAGGTTGTTTTCACCGGGCTGGCTTCACGGGCGGGTAACAGATGACCAGGGACTCATGGTTGAGCTGTAGGCAGTATCTCTTTATTCATGCAGGACGCAGCACAACCTAAGATGAGCTAAGCTAAACTAAAGGTAAAGTACTGTAAAACTCACAATGCTGTCTTTATATATACTTGCCAAGTAGGGTGGAAACAGGATGTGACATAGAGAGGGTGGAGAGAAAAGTGAATGGTGAAAATCAGAGTGTGACAAAGAGGGGGCAGATTAGGCGAGAATCCTATCACTGAACCACAAATGCCCTGGAGGGAGGGTGGAACTTGTTAACAGTGGTTATGTAAATAGAATGAAGTGGTTATGTAAATAGAATAGTGTTAAGCAGGGGGGATTTAAACCAAATGAAACAGTAGGGGTCTCATGCATACCAACATCTTTTGTGTTTCCTAACTCCTTAGTGAAATATTACTATAATCCTTGAATATGATTCTTCATGCTATACTTAGATTCTTGTGGTGGGCACTCTCATAATAATTTTCTATAGTCTTTCACTGAAAGGTTCAACAGTTCTATTCAATCCTGGTGTCCTTCTATTTCATTTCTGTCTGTACAAATTATGAGACACTTTGGCTAACTTAAAAAAAAAACTATGGTAGTTACATGGTTATAATTAGTAAGGGAACACCTTATCATCTCCACACTGTCACAAAATCAATTTAAAATTCTACTCAAGAATTCAAGAATTTGTGTGCAAGTATGATAGAAAAAAAAGGGGGGGGAGTTGGTGCAATAAAGCATAGAGACAGAGAGGCATGAATCTGAGAACCAAGGGATGTTTACTGGAGGAAACTTGCGAGTAATCAGCAGACAAGGCAGTTAGACTAGTGCTGTTTCTCAGAAATTAGTAGGTTTTATATTCTGGAAAGGGTGGCTGGGCAATATAACTCCTACAGGAGGAAGAGGTCTATGTCATTGTTGTGGCTTAGTCATGTCTTGTTTTGCTTGGAACTATAGAGGTCATAGCAGTCAGTTGCTTACTCCAAGATCTGTGACTGGAGCTCCAGGAAAAACGAAGAGATACAGTGATCACTTCCTCATTCTGAGAATGTTGACATGTAAATAGTAGTGGAGGTGAGAGGAAAAAACAAATAGGTAGGTATTCTTTCTGCAAAGTAAGTCTCAGTTAAATGATATTCCTTTTCTTTTTTTTAATATTTATTTGATTATTTATTCCCTTTTGTTGTCCTTGTTGTTTTTTATTATTGTAGTTATTGTTGTCATTGTTGAATAGAACAGAGAGAAATGGAGAAAGAAGGGGGAGACAGAGAGGGAGAGAGAAAGAAAGACACCTGAAGATCTGCTTCACTGCTTGTGGAGCAACTCCCCTGAAGCTGGGGAGCTGGGGGCTTGAACAAGTATCCTTGAGCCTAGTCCTTGGGCTTTGTGCCATGTGTGCTTAACCTGATGCTCTACCACCTGACTCCCAAGATTCTCTTTCTATTAAAGAAAAAGCACACTGATTCCTATCCCTCTCAGAGTTGTCCTGTACTCCAACCTGTACAATAGTTCTTTTGAATCTTGACTTAAGTAAGAAAGACTTTATTCAAAGACTACACAGCATTAATCAGTGCATCTGACAAAGGAGCTCTGGAAGTTATATCAACATGTAAGAAAAATAGTTAATTTTTCTAGTAAGGAGGTCATAAAACTAGGAAGTATGGATGGAGAGGATAGCAGGCAGGTGTGATCATAGTTGACCAGGGAAGTATCTCATAGTGAAATGAGTGTTGAGTGCTTGCAGGTAAGTTTGTTTACTTTGTTTTTTGTTTGTTTGTTTACTTCTTCTAAGAGATGAGCAAATATCTTGATTCTGTAGGGAGGAGAACTGCCTAACCATAGTTTGGTGATGTCAACTGAAGAAATATTATATTTCACTTATTAAATCAGGAAGACATAACCATAGTTTGGTGATGTCAACTGAACAGATATTATACTTTACTTATTAAGTCAGGAAAACAATTCATAGTCATTGAAGAGAAAAATGTGATCATTTTATTAATGAGGTAATACAGTCTGTTCTGATTTCATTCTTTGCCATGTGCTAGTAAATTTCCCAGGACCATGTGTTCAATATGCTGTTCAGCCATTATATATTCTTATATCCATTGTCACAAATTCAATACTAATAATTTAGGTTTTTTTAATTATATCCTATTAATTTATGTGTTGTTCATTGTTAAACTAATACTAACACTTTTAATTACTGTTGCATACTGAAAGAGTTCATAAGTAAAGTTATGCCTCTATATATTTTCCCCTTAGACTTGGTGAACTTATTTCATACACTTCAAAATGCTACCCATAAGTGATAGTATTCTAAGTAGGAAGGTTTACTATTGAAACCTCTTGTTTTATTATATTTAACAGTTACACTATTTATGGAATAATATTCAAAGACAAGCATATCACAAGGCACTTTTATGACATCTTTTGTTATTGCATCATGGATCTCCAGAGATTCTTGTTGACAGTCCAACCTGGTGAATAGAGAACAGCAGGTTACATTGGTAGAACAGCTTTCCTGTCTGCACAAGCCACCTTCCTCTTGTGAAAGGCCACATTGGCCACTGCTTTGCTCCCGAGAAGTGCTTGCATTGTGTAACAAGGAATGGAACATCCATAATAATCTAGATGAGATGATGGCCCTTCCCACATGTGAGGGAGAACGTTCTTTCCTCCTGAGATGCAATTTGAGGATAATTGTGAAAGTATGGTAAGAGCATAGGAGAACTCCCATCATAAAGATGGAGGTCTGAAAAGATACCCCACCTGTCAGTCTCTACCTTTTAGGGGTTGAGAATGGAGGGAAAAGCTTTACTGACTCAGCTTCCCCTTGTCAGTCTCCCAAGCATCACAAGAACCTACACCCCCTAAGACTTAACTCATTTTCTTGTTATAAACCAAATGGTTTGGCTGCTTAAAGTTCATTATAATTCACTTGTTGTAATCACATATACTCCTTATATCACCATTCTGCCTTGACCAAAAGGTTCTTCCTTCCTATGTCCTTAAAACCCCTCCTCCACTTTTGATTTAACTCCTCTGTCTTATCTCTCTTCCTTCAAGGCTCCTCTCTGTCTGCTTTTCTCTTGCTGGGATAATTAACATGTCCTTCTAAACACCTTCAGCTAATTGACTCTCTTACCCAATTGCCACTAATCATTCCAGAACTTTCCCCTACCACTATCAATTCTCATTCCTTAGAACCTTCACCATGGGGGTTCTGACCTTCCAAAGCCCACCCTTATTGCCACATGTGAAAACTGTCCTTTGTTACCTTCTGCTATTTAAACCCTGCTTTCTGTACAATAAACAAATGATTTGTGACTAAATGGTCTTCTGGTCTTTTCCTGTTGTTAGCCACTAGAGCTAAGACGAGAGGCCAGTATGTCTTACTTCTTCTGTAAGGCCATCCACGTGAGTACCAGCAATGCAAGATGTCCTCCACCACTCTGGCTATCTCTAACTGCACTCTTAGAGGCCAACGGAGGAGTTTTTAGACCAGAAAACACTTGTTTTTAAGACCCTAGATTGCCTTATTTGGTCAAAATTTACCCAATTTCTTTAGACAACAGTTACTGTGTTGGGGAGCAGGGGCACACCTGGATGTTTAGTGGCCATTGCTGTTTTTACCCAGCATGCCTCAGCTGCATGGACATCCTTCATTGTCTCCTGTGAGCTCATAACTAGGTACTGTTACAGACCTAAAGAGACCTCTCACTCTTGTCTTCTAACCTTCAAGACCTGATTCCCACCCTTGTCCTCACCATATCTCACTACAGGAGAGAGTCCAGAGCATTCCCATAATTAACTGTCAGAAGATAGATAACTTCCCATCCAGGCACATGTGAGTCCCTTGATAGAATTTTATTCTTGTACACTAAGAATCCTTTTTGGGCACCAAGCATAGGCAGACTCAAAGTCAATTTGTCTAAAGGACAACAGATGATGTTGTGATGTGGGGATATAGGGACATCTGACTCTTTCATTCTTTTGACATAGTTTGATAGATTATCTAAGTTAGCCTTTTGAAGAGGTATCCCTAAGCTATGATTTTCATCACACAAAGAACCTGTCTTGCTGATCAGGATTCGAGCCAGAAAGTACTGAGATACAGAAGACTCAGTTTAGATTTTACCACTGTGGGCTATTTTCTAACTTATTCTGCCATTTATAGAAACATGATTCATGAGATTCAGTATGGATATAAATGAAGTCATATTGCTATTTTATAAATGAATACTGTCACCTGATCACTTCATTCACTTATTAATTCATCTAGTGAACAATTAGTTAAATGGGAACATGAATCAAGACAAAGGAATGAATGACATCAAACATAACTTATCATGAGGTTTCTTAGACTAATAGAGTTACGAGAAACAGCTGTCTTTCTATAAAGAGGGTACAAAATCAGTTGGAGAAGTTGCAATTATTCTTTGAGCAAACATGAAATACTGTTGAAACCCTAAGCCATGGACAATAGGAGAAATGACAGGAATGAAACATGAAGGCATGAGTCTGACCATGACTTAGGGTTAAAAGACTGAGTGTGGAAAGTTCAGCAGAGATAGATCTGAGGAAACAGATTAAAAGATAGGGGAAGACTAGGGAAAAGTAGAAATAGGCTGAAGTATTGATCCACCGGCTGACATATGTCCAGCAAAGAATCACTTACAGAAACCAGACTTTGCACTTTCTGCACCCAAAAAATTTTGGTACATGCTCCCAGAGGGGGAGAAATGTTAGGGGGGATATGACCAAAGGGCTGAGAAAAAGAAAAAAAGAAGGATATTCAGAAGTAGCTATCAGTGTATGTGTGACTTAGAAAGGAAGAGAAGGCAGGACCATAGAAAAAATGTGCACATATATAATAGTCAACACATATCTAAGGCCTTGGGAAAACTACCACAGTTCCAATGGAAGGAATGGGGACACATCTATGGTGGTGTGAGAAGTTTGGAATTATACCCCTACTATTTTATAATTTTGTAAATGACTATTAATTAGTAATAAAACTGTCCTTTAAAAAAAGGTAGGGGAGAGAGTACTGGAGGTAGGGCTTGGAGTAGCAGCAGCTATGTTTCTCTCCTCTTCTCTCCCGGGTCAACTAGGAATAAAAAGGAGACCACCTGAGACAGCAACAAAACAGGACTAGAACAACTTCAGGAACCCAACAAATCAATGGTGAGTGCAAATATGTATAGCTTGTGGACAGACAGGAGCCTAGAGAGAGATTAAGTGGCTGGTAACAGTCTGACACTTTACCAGTTGAGACACCATCTCCAGTCTCTTTCACCAACAAAAATATGGCTGAAGGGAGGAGAGGACCCCCCATAAGACCATAAGACTCACCAAATGCAACTGTAAGTCCCCATTGTTTCTGCCCTCAGAAGCTGGAGCGGCTGGGGGGAGGCCCTGTGCTGATACCAGGGGACAGAGAACTAACCAGAAAACCCAGGAGAAGATCTATACCTCGGTGGCCTAGCAGTGGGGCTGTGAGAGTCTCTTTGCATAACCACTGGATTATCTCTGCCTCACTCTGCTTTATCTCTTGGTCAGGAGTCAGTGATTAAGCTAAGAAGCCTACTTATAGTTTAAAAGCCCTCAGGCTTCGATAGCCTAAAGGGAAGAAAAAGAACAAAAGAGGCTGTGTTCCAACTCAGGGATTAAAATAAATTGAAACAACTGTCAATTTCCACAAGTGTGAACCCTTTAATTACCTTACTTAGACACAAGTCAATCCAGGCAAGAGTGATCAGTAATTTGAAAAGTACTGAGAGAGGGACCTCATAACATCCCATATAAAATGGTTAAACCAACAAGTAGAAAGATTGGAGAAATGAACCAGGGCAAGAGTTCAGCTAAAAGTTCCCTAAGGTTGAAGCACCAAATATTGAGGTCAACATCCAAACACTAGTTAAGTAAACAATAACAGGAGTGAGTACAGAGTTTAAAAGAATTGTCATCAGAAAAGCAGAAACAACAAATGAGACCCTGGAAGAAAACACTAATTATCTCAAGGTTATTAGAGAGCTGAAAGCTGAAATATCTGAGCTAAGAACACAACTAGCTGAGCAAGCTAAAATAGTATAAGAACAGGGTAACAAAATAGATGAACTCCAGAAAACAGTGGAGGGGAGAGAGAATAGAATAAATGAGGCTGAAAACAGAATTAGCAAGATCAAGGACAAATTAGAGACAACTAAAAAAGAAGTAAGAGATCTCAAAAAGAGATTAAGAGATACTGAAACCAACAACAGAGACCTATGGGATGACTTCAAAAGAAATCACATATACATTATTGGCTTACCAGAGGAAGAAAGAGAGGGAGAGGAAGAAAGCATTCTTCAGGACATAATAGCTGAGAACTTTTCTATTCTAGACAGCATCAAAGATGTAAGAATTCAAGAAGCCCAGAGGGTCCCAAACAGAATTAACCCAGACTTAAAGACACCAAGACACATCCTATTTAGAATGGAAAGGAATAAGGATAAAGAAAGGATCCTGAAGGCTGCAAGAGAAAAACAAAGAGTCACCTACAGAGGAAAACCCATAAGATTAGCAACAGACTTCTCCACACAAATGCTTCATGCCAGATATCTATGGAGCACTCAATGAGAAAGGCTTTCAGCCAGGACTAGTGTATCCTGCTAGACTGTCATTCAAACTAGATGGAGGCATAAAAACCTTCTTAGACAAGCATCAGTTAAAGGAATCAACTATCACCAAGCCTGCCCTGAAAGAAGTTCTGAAAGGTCTCCTATAAGCAGTCAGACCACCATAAATATGCCATATATCAGAATACCCTAAAAATCTACGAGAATGGCATTAAAATATCTTTAGTCTTTGATATCAGTAAATGTCAATGGCCTGAATTCACTTATTAAGAAGCACAAAGTAGGAAGATGGATCAGAAAACACAACCCAATAATATGCTGTCTACAGGAAACCCACCTAACTCAACAAGACAAACACAGACTCAAAGTAAAAGGATGGAAAACTATCATGCAAGCCAATTGCCCACAAAAAAGGGAAGGAACAGCTATTCTCATATCTGACACGATAGACTTTAAAATAAATAAAATTTTAAAAGATAGGGATGGACACTACTTAATGCTCAGAGGATCAATCAAGAGGACTTAACAATCATTAACATCTATGCACCCAGTGAGAAGACATCTAAATACACCAAACATCTACTGAAAGAACTACAGCAATATATTAAAAGTAACACAGTCATATTAGGGGACTTCAACATCCCACTCTCTCAACTTGACAGATCATCCAGGCATAAATCAATAAAGACATGAGGGAGATAAATGAGGAGATAGATAAACTAGAACTACTAGATATTTTCAGAGTCATTCATCCCAAGAAACTGCAATACACATTCCACTCAAGTCCACATGGGTCATTCTCAAGACAGACCATTTGTTAGGCCACAAAGACAGCATCAGCAAATTCACGAGCATTGACACCATTCCAACCACCTTCTCAGACCACAGTGGAATTAAACTAACACTTAAAAATCAACAAATGATTAGTAATAGTCCAAAAATGTGGAAGCTCAACAGTACACTCCTTAACAACTACTGGGTCAAAGAGGAAATAAAGGAAGAAATCAAAATGTTTCGAGAGTTCAATGAAAATGAAGACACAAGCTATCAAAATATTTGGGACACAGCTATGGCAGTACTGAGAGGGAAGTTCATAGCCATACAAGCACACATTAAGAAACAAGAAAAAGCTCAAATAAACAACCTGATAGCATACCTTAAAGACCTAGAAGAAGAAGAACAAAGGAACCCAAAGCAACCAGAAGGACAGAAATAACTAAAGTTCAGGCAGAAATAAATAACTTTAACCATACAAAAGATCAACTTAAGTAAATGTTGGTTCTTCGAAAGAGTGAACAAAATCAACAAGACTTTAGCCAGACACACAAAACAAAAAGGGGAGAAGACCCAAATAAATCAGATTTTAAATGAAAGATATCACAACAGACACTGCAGAAATTCAGCAGATCATGTGAGGCTTCTATGAACAACTATATGCCATCAAGTTGGAGAATCTGGAAGAAATGGACAATTTCCTAGATACCTATGAACTTCCAAAATTAAGTAAAGAAGAACTAGATATCCAATCTTGGGTGGACCTTGAAAAATTCATGTTAAGTGAAATAAGTCAGAAACAGAAGGATGAATATAGGATGATCTCACTCTCAGGCAGAAGTTGAAAAACAAAATCAGAAGACAAAACACAAGTAGAACCTGAACTGGAATTGGTGTAAAAGACTCTGGGGTGGGTGGTGGTGGGGAGAGAAATCAGGTCCAAAAAGGATGACAGAGGACCTAGTGGGGGTTGTACTGTTATATGGAAAACTGGGAAATGTTATACATATACAAACTATTGTATTTACTATTAAATGTAAAATATTAATTTCCTAATAAAGAAATTTTAAAAAATGGTAGGGGAAGATTCAGCAGTCTCATTGAGGATTTTGAAAGCTGTTCTAAGAAAGAAAAAATTTCCCATGGGGCTTATAGCAGATATGACAGTGGATTCAGAGCTTGTTTACAACTCTGAGTATGGTAGAGTACAGCAAGGCGAAGCTGGATTCTTCTCAAAGATCTGCGTGACGTTACAAAGAAACACACATCCAAGCACTCACCCTTGAGAATATATTGTTATAATTAGTAACACATGTTTCTTAGATTCGATCTTCCACTCACATTGTGTGCCACCTCCTTGTATAGATATGAAAATACGACCCCACATTGCTCGTAAGGTATCTCTGCATAGAAAAGTTTCTGTAACAGAAGAAAAGGATTTCAATATCCACATGCACCCTTGTTGGTTATCCTCACTTTCCATCTCTCTCTCTTGCTCTCTCTCTCTCTCTCCCTCTCCCCCCTCTCTCTTTCTCTCTCTCTTTCTCTCTCTTCATAGAATTATTCATCTCTGGGTTAGGATGTTGTGTGTGGGGGTATTGAATTTGAGACTTTGGAGCCTCAGGCATAAGAGTCTGTTTGCAGAACTGTTAGAGAATGGGCCCACTGTCCTGCAAAGTACAGGATATTGTTTCCACGAGGTGCAGATGAGTTGACCCCCAACTCTCCCTTCAGGTTGAGACAAGGGCTGGTCCCCTTAGTCTCTGGAATTTATGATGGCTGGGCCCCCAGACATGGGTGTCTTTCTACACATGCCACCTCCCCCCTTTTCATAATTTAATTAAAATCCATGGATTACTGTGTTAACTTTAAAACTGCCAGCAAATATCTGATGGCTAAAACTGTCTCCCTTTTCCTCTCTCCTGCAGCTCTAAAGTATCTGCAATTTACCTCCGAAAAAATGTACATTGTAAAGCTTATGATCAAACAGTCTGTTGGTCAAAATGTAACTCTGCATTGTGTTGATCTGTGTTTGGGTTAATGGATACCCCAAACGTCCCCCCCCCCGAGTTATGGCCTATATTTACCTGCTTTTTCTTTCATCCCTGAGGCTTTCTCAGGGGTGACTTCTTGTCTCCCTGTGCACTTTGCCCTCGGCATGCTGAGCTACCCCAGGACTCCCTGGAGAGCTGCTCTGACCCACATCCCTTGTGGCCAGGGGGGGAAGGGAACCCAGAGTGGCCGCACAGAATCATTATGCTGTCTAGCCCCCACCCACTTCCCACTTTACTAAAGCACAGCCAAAATCCATGGTCCAGGACAACAACCGTAGCAATATATATATTCCTATTTTCAGAACATATTAGAGATCCAGACATGCAAATGAAGTTTATTGGAGGGAGTGGGAAGGTAGCATGATGATTATGCAAAAAGATGTCATGATGGGGCTCCAGAGGCCCCAGGTTCAAACCACAACACCACTCCAAGTTATAGCTGAAGAGTGTTCTGGTTAAAATAAAATAAAATAAAATCGTGTTTCCACCCAGGAACCTGTGCCCCAAAGAAGCAGCATGACTGTCTTTAAGACATGACCTGGTAGTTACTGCAGGCCGAGAGGCATTTTGATGGCTGGTGGGTGCCGTGAGTAACTATAGCCCTGTGATTTTATAATCTTGTATGCCACTAGAAAATACTATTTAACTGAAAATCCAAAAGTTTTCATGTTATCAAAATGGGAGACAATTGCTTTTGACAAGTGCAAATAATCTGAATTGGACACCTCTGCACTCAAGCATTATGCACAACAAAAGCAAAGTCAGATAGGAGAGCAGAAATCTGACGTACAGCTTACTTCTGCCTCCTGGTTGTCTCTTCCTTCTGCAGATGTGTAAGTAGTGGTGGGGCCAGGTGTCTCCTGCAGAGAGATCTGAACTCAGACATGAGAGAGTTTCTCAGTATAAGGTACCGAAAAGAAGGCCCTAGGAGTTTCCAGCAATGTCTCAGCACCAAATCTTTGTGGGAATAAAATGAGAAGTGTCCAGGGTGGTTTACAATTAAACTGATCAAGAATGTGAGGAGCTAGGCAGCATAGGCAAGCACAAAAAAAGGGGGGACTAGATCAATGAACATGCTGCCTGCCTCCCAAAAAATAAATAAATAAATAAATAAAAAGTCCCTTCCACCTCTGACTCACATCCTCAACATTGCTTCCCTTTTCCATCAATGGTCTTGAACTTGATGAAAAGAACAGAAACTCCTCTGCTTTCTAGATTCCAACCATGAGTACGTAGTATAGGATGAAAAAACAAAATCTGTAGTTACCATGAGAATAATCGGTGTTGATGAAATCATTACAAGATACACACACAGCATCTAAATTGAAGACAAAGACAATGAGAAAATAAGAGTTTTACATGGTTTCATAGAGTGTAAACCACACTGTGCAGAGAAGGTAAGAGTGTCTGAGAACTTCTCTGGAGGATACGTGCTTCACACAGTGACAGAAGCTTGGGACCCGTCTTCAGACACTAATTCTTTCAACAGTTATTCAACAAGTTACAACAGAACTTGACTTGACTCCCCTGACTGAATTGTCTGTAGTTTGGAATCAATTTGAAAGGATGGTCTGACCAGGGTCACTGCCTGCCTACGTGGCCCTGAAAATTCTCATTTGGCACTGAGCCCCCATCTCCAGGAAGACTCCTGGGCCTGGTCCAAAGAACCTGACAATAAACACCACCATGACATTAACTCCATCCCCAACTACTCTTCCTGGTCTTAGAGGCTGCAGCATTGGTTTGGGGAGCAAAAAACTCTCTCTCTCTCTCTCTCTCAGACACACAGACACATCATCATCATCATCATCATAACCCACTCCTCATGGACAACATCAGACAACCTCCCCATTGATTGGGTGACAATTTCAGGAAGAAGAGGCAGGTGGGACGGACATTATGGAGCTTCCTAGGCAGGAAGTATGCTGCTAATCTGCAAAGCCCAAAGCTGGAAGCCATTAGGCAAGAAAAAGAGAGAGAAGTATTAGGGAGGGGAGCTGTTTAGAGCCAACAAGAAAGAGGAGAAACAGACAGACCCATATGAGTGAGTTTCAGAAAGTCAACAGAAAGGCCAGGTGGTGGTGCACCTTGTTCAGGATACATCACAGTGCCCAAGGATGAAGGTTCAAGCCCTGGTCCCCCCACTTGCAGGGGGGAAGCTTCATGACTTGTGAGGTAGGGCTGCAGGTACCTCTCTGTTTCTCTCCCTCTCCTCCTCCCCCTCCTCTCTCAATTTCTCTGTCTCTATTCAATAATAAATAATCAAATACATATTTTTAAAGGAGAGAGAAAAATGAGATTTCCCAGAAATAGCATGCATATTTTGACTCTGGCATACTGACCCAGGAGAGAGTCCCTGGTGCATTTAGAACATCACAGGGCACCTTGGTGGTTGCGCAAGACCTCTCTTCTCTCTGACCCCCTAATTCCTGTGTGCACTGTGCCATGGTAAAGCCATTGTGCTGTACTACCCCACTCCTCCTAGAACATGCAGGAGGCACCACGACACTTTGGAGATGCTTATCCATGGGCCCTGATTCCTGCCTCTGTGTTCTCCTTACGTCCAGACAGACTCTCCCTGGCTGCTCCCTCGGCCTCACTGCTAAGAGTCCTACAGTCCAACTTGTGAATTCTCCTTGTCTCAGCTGAACTGAAGCAGGGTAGGACTGTGAGGAGAGTTTGCTGGAAGCAGAAGAAAATCACAAAGTCTGGGAGATCAAGACAATCACGTCAGCAAAGGAGTCAAGATCCAGAAATTGATGGAAACAAAGTCCCAGAAGTAAAAGCTCATCCCCGTGCCAACTTTGGTCTCTCTTTCCTCAGCATTTTCATGGGTGAATTATTTGATGGCAAAGAGCAACAGCTCCACATGACTGTTTTTGTGTTTTAAAAAAGTCCACCTAGGAATTACAGGTGGGAAAGCAGATAAAAGTAGGAGGCAGAATCCACGGCTTCCGCATTACCTGTGAAGAAAAGCAAGAACAATGTGCCAGCACCTGCAGCTCTCATCTCAGCAGCTCTGTCCCCAGACTGTGCTCACAGGTGGCCCTGCAGCCAGGCTTATATGGGGTATCACAGCATGTGATCTCCTCCCAACCCATCCTCTGGACCATGGCCAGTCGGGCTGCAGAAGGGACAGTGTTACAGGGTCAGTCCATTACTGAGGAGCTGGTTAAGTCTTATAACCACTGTCCTCAGCTTCCATGTTTCTCACCAAAACTGAGAAGTAATGGGACTTGTTATTTTTCTCTGTGTTGTAGCAGCAGGGTGAGAAGCCGAAATCAAGTCACCACTACCTGCTGTAAGGAGCACACACTTGCTGTTAATCCAGATCACTCCCAATGCTATTAGCCTGTGTAAACATCTCACCTTGATTAGGCGAGGATGTGGGACCTCAAAGGCACAAAGACTTCCTCAACCCACAGAGTGACAGTGGCACAATCAATATTGATTTGCAATATCAATATCAAATAAGTAAACCAAAAAAGAAAGGTACAGGATGATTTATGGAGACTGTAGGATCTCAGGAGGTCACACTGAGCCTGTGGGTTGGACATGGGCATTGGCCATCAATCCATACCTCCAGTCTATTTCTATCTTTCCCTAGTGGGACAGGGCTCTGGGGAGGTGGGGTTCAGGGACACACTGATGTTATCGTCTGCCCAGGAAAGTCAGAATGGCATCATAATGACATCTATAACTTGATGGTCAATATCTTTTAAGACAAAGTCAACAGCACAACTCTCACTCTATCCAGATGTGGCCAGCATTGGTGAAGTAACCATGGACTTATCGTCCTGTGTGCATATGCTTACATGGCAATAAATTATTACTTGCATTACCAGACCTTCTGACATGATAGGGTGGCACTACTTATTCATGACGCAGTACTATCCCAGTGGAAGACAACATGCCCTTCCTCAAAGACTAGACAAGAATATCAGAAATCCCATTAGGCATATATCTAGAGGAATGGAAATAAGTCTTTGCAGATACTCAGTGATGAATGTAGCAGCATTAATTATGATATTCAGAGACTAGAATGGATCAGTCTGTATGACCTATTCCTTACAGTGTGGCTATTCAGACAT